>NC_091490.1:14373124-14693317 GCF_947461875.1 Haliaeetus albicilla
GAATTGAATGTAGTCTAATCAATGTAAATATGGTTTCGCAAAAACTAAACACATTGCAATTTCTGCGGTGAATAGTAATATCAGATGATTTACCTTGACTAAAATATTAAAACCTGAAAAACAGTGGAAATTCCAACAGAGCATCAACTGCAACTGTCAAAGCTATTACAGTAATGTCATGGCTTATATACTGTTTTCCTCTGAAAAGAGGAGCTAGAGGAGATTAAAGTATATATGATTGGTAAAAAAGTCAAATTACTGTTATTTTATCTTTAATCTTGTGCTGTATGTTTAAGTTTGTTTTAATACAGTATTCAAATTTTATGTAGGCTTCAGCTTTCACAGGAGTTTACTTTCTCTAGAATCACAAGCCACATTTTCTGAGGATCTAATACTCAAATGCCTTTTCTGAAATACTTTGATCAGGCAGACTAAAACTCTGTTATTCTGTTGTCCTGTTTAGCTACAGCTCCATCAAATGTTGTCCCATAGGAACAACTTAGTCATGATTTCCAAAGCTTCACTGTTTCTTGTTAGTGAAGTTTATGTCAAGGACGAATTCAGAAAACGTGGTAGAAGAATCTGACGAGAAGGTTTATTTATTTACAAAGCGACCACCATGGCCAAAACAAAAAGCTCACCTCCTGTAAGCTGTATGAATGCTGCATCTTCTTTATACTTAGCTCCAGCACATTCAGAATCCCTCTGTAGATGTTCAGACCATCGTCCGAGAC
Organism: Haliaeetus albicilla; assembly: GCF_947461875.1. Taxonomy (NCBI): domain Eukaryota; kingdom Metazoa; phylum Chordata; class Aves; order Accipitriformes; family Accipitridae; genus Haliaeetus; species Haliaeetus albicilla. The sequence goes on from NC_091490.1 coordinate 14,373,859, forward strand.
AGAGTCAGGAGCCATAAGGTTTCCAACATGGCCATTGCTATACTCAAACTTGATGGGATTACTAAGTTGCCCAGTTAGTACCTGGGTCAGTTTGAGTGATCGAGAGAACGAGCTTGTAGGCCAGACACCATTGTACTCTGCTGCTTCGATTGAGTGAATCTAGAACAAAGGGGGAATAGAATTCCTTTTTCAATTTTTTTCAGTTAACTTTTTTCAATGCACAAAAGCAGCTAGAGCTTTACTCATGTCAAAAATACACTTTTAAATAACACAAAGCCTCTTCAAAGGGAAAACTTAAAAGCTGTCATTTAACATAGCTAGTATTGATATACAGATTTCCATATATAAAAAGAGAGTAATGCAAATGACTGTGATGATACTTCCACAGTCACTGGACTCTGTTCTGTTTCACAGATAATCTATATTGCCAAAGGTTGACTTGTATGAAGAAATGAGCCAGAGAAGAGCTGCATGAAGCAGGTTGCTACCCAAAAGTAGTATGGAAGATCTGCAGGAAATTGCAGGGGAAAGTTAATGATGTCGCATAAAGCATCATTAACTCCTATTGTGAACTCTGTCGCCTCCCTCGCTGGGGTCACAAAGCACAGACAGCAGTCAGAAACTAATAATAACATGGCTGCTGGGCCAGCCGGTCATAATTCCTTTGAGCAGTGGAGAGCAGGTTATAAAGATTGTCCTTCCCTACCCGTTTTGCTGTGGAACTGAAGGCTCAGGCACTGGCCCGAGCCCCGCTATGCACTTCACACTCCAGCCTCAACCTGGGGCACATCCAGGCAAGTAGAAAGTTGTGCTAAACTATGCATAACTCGAAAGATTTCTACCCCGGGGGAATGGGGCATGTTTAGCTTAGTTTCTCAGAGGACCCTTCCCTTCCATGTATTTTGACAATTTAAAGAGACTTTTCTCTGACACCTCAGGCTGGCAATGTGATGCAAGACGCGGATTAATTCCTCAAAAAGCCACACAAACTAAATCCTTATACAGCAAATCGCTGGAGACTGCACTTTCATATTTATTGTTGTTATTGTTGGTGGAGATCACTGCCAACCCCAGTAACTGAAGCTTACGGAGAAGGCTGTTATGGAGCAAATCCCTCATGCTGCCTCTTGGACATGCTTCTGGCATATTGCATACAGGCAGGCTTGGGACTGCTCTGCAGGGTCAGGGCGAGGTAGTTTTCCCCAGCCCTCGGGGCCCAGTCAGGACTTATGCTGTCTGCTAGGTTTTGAACACAGCTGGCAATTCTTACTTGTGGGCTTGTGATGAAAAAATTGTCAGCTGGAAACTGCTCAGGGAGCACAGCTTTTTACTGGGGCTGAATGCGAACTAGTAGGCTACAGATGAAAGATTAATTCCCTGAACCATCCCTCCAAACTCTCTAATTTAAATATAACAGCAGGAAAATAAACTTTTCCCAGAGCAGAAGGGAATAAATGTATCGTTACCTTTAGCTTAGAACTTGCCCCAAAATCTCATGGTTTTTTTCCTTTTCTTTTCTTGCCTGAAATTATTTCTGTATTTATTTTTGAAACGGAAACTTTTCCCCAAATGCACTAGGGCAGGTGAAATGGTGTTGGAAGGTTTTAGGGAACAGGAGTCAGTTTTTGGGGAAGACTCATCCTGAAACTCCAAGAATGATTTCAGCAGGAATGGGGGAGGATGTGGGGTGAGGACAAGACTGCTTCTGCCTCCTTTCTGCCAGGGAAGCCATCTACTCACCAGTGCAGACGTGCAGCTCTTATTTCCTTGGGTTTTTTTTGCAAAAAAATCCAGCCATTTTCAAAGGTCATGGAAAAGCAGTGTTTCCTGTCTAGATCTATTATAATTTGAATTTACAAAAATACCTAGTAACAGAAGGCTAATCCAGGCTGGAAGGCTACAGCCTTTACAAGCATTTATCAGAAAGTCACCAGTCTTTTTAATCTGCAGTTTTCAATTTGCCAAATAAAAGCTTTTAAAAAGGTCATTTTTCTTCCACATATACAGAAGACTAAGTGGAGTTTGTGTCAAGCAATCGAGGGGTGCGTTTCAATACACTCATTAGAAGCACGTATAGGCTTCTGTTAAAGGCAAAAGTGTTTTTCACATAATCAAAACTCTTAGTAATTACTCAGCATGCAGTAAAAATATACAATTGAGGATGACAAAGAATGTCATTTGGGACCCTGCAGAAAAAGGAGCCACCAGATGACATTAATTATGCTAAATATTGAATCACATCCAGCTACAGTAGCATGTTTTATTGCTTTTCGTATGCTGGTTACGAAATCAGTTGATTAAATAATCCTAGGTTGTACAGTTTGGAACAATTGGATTGATCCAGTAATAAATTATTGTGCATTTCAAATTACATTCCATTGTCTCCCTGATCACAAAGCAGAAGAAATCCTTCAAGTCCAAGGTTGGCTTGAGCTGAGAATTACCTGGCAAAGTGCAAATAGAATTTAGGGCACTGCATAAAAAATGATAGTGTTAGTTACATTCTCCCTGAGTAAGCACAATACATGATGAAACTTAATTACTTCCCAAAAGCTTAAAAAGGAAGTCAAGTATGAAGAGAATTTTACCTTTGAAATTGTGTAAATTTTCTTACCCTAATAAGACAAAGTTTTGGCCCAATACCACTAATTTCCACTTTACTTTTTATTCTTATTCCAGCTCTTGCAAGTCCTTTCTCTGGAAGTCCACTGAGAAGCATGCTTTCATAATTAAATGTATAAACCTTGTTTTCACTGAAATCAGGTTCTGCAAAGAAATGGTTCCCATAAAACATTATAGAGACTGCACAGAACATATTAAAGTACCTGTATTAGAATGCATGGAACAAAAAAGATGAATTTGTTCATTTTTGTATTGCACCTGAACAAAATTAGCTGTTGTAAAATTATATTAAACATTGATATACTTTTCAGATTCTATTTTGAATTTCACTCATTATAATTATATTAGCTGATAGGAAAATTACTTACGGTAATTAAGAGGCTGGCTCCCTGAAAGAGAGGGGAAAAAAAAGAGTAATGAAATGACAAAGCAAAAAAAACCCCCAAAATGTTAATGTATTTTAGTATGAAAGGCTATATCTCATCTTGTACATATGGCATAACTCTTTCTAATTAACTTTATTTCTAGTTCAGCACATAGCCAAAAGCCTTTTTTTCCTAAACAACAAAAAAATTGTCATAAAATAATTGTTTCTATAAAATGTTAAAGTTCATGTTTGTAAGTGAACTATATTTAGATTTTGAAACCTTTTCCTGAATCTATTATTTTAAATTCATCATAGCAGATAAGTTACTTACCCACCAGGTTTAAAACCAGGGCTAACATCAAGCCCCTCATGATGGGGATAAAGTAAAGGTAAACAGGCTGGGTTCTCTTTTATAAAGGCATGTGCTATCACATGTTTCTTTTGGCATGTTAGTTTGACAAATAAGTGTATTTTAGAATGTGTATTGATCAATCAAAAAATAAACATTTCTGAGGTCATGAGTGCTGACAATTTCAAATCACCTCATGATTTCAACTAACTCACTTTCTATGTGAAATACAGATTTCATTTTCAAAATATCTTGCTTGTTATTTTTTCCCTGTTTCTCCCCATTGTAGTTATACAGTAAAACAATAACTAAAATTTAAAATTAAATAAAAATAGTTCTTCAATCATAACTGAAATTATTTAGCTTTTCTCCAATCATGTCTTCAATCTCCTGATAATTTGCTCTTGCTAAGGGTCACAGCTTTGGAGACACACCTTGCTCTGTTACGTTGAAACTCTACTTTTAGAGGAGAATTTGTAGACTGATTTCATGGATTTAGGATTGAGATACCTTAGAGGTCGTAGACATGCAATGAGAAAATGTCTTTCCATGGTATCTACCCTGGCCGTCTTTGCTAGCATATCTTGTTACTCACACCTGGGAAGACAAATCTTGTCAGCATGACCTTCACATTAGCTTCTGGCTAATGGTCAAAGTTTATACTATGAAAACAGGAGGGAAATTAATTTATTTGTTTATGAGAGGAACCTAATAAAAACCAACTTACATTTCAAGAAGGACCTCAGTGAGTTGGGAGCGTCAGTGGGTTCTCATGGAGCTTTGGCTGCTGCCACTCTTGGGAAAATATATCCAGAATTTCCCACTTGTAGTACTAACATTTCGACCAATCCTTAGGAAAACGAAGTCAGGAGGGACTTTGCTCCCTAACCTCAGTTATACATATTTTTTGCAAGTGTTTAACATTTACTTTGAATTTAAGCTTGTCTTCTGGTCAAATGGTAAATTAAATATCACGTAAAAAAACCACCTGGGTTCAAGGGTTACCGAGGGGGCAGGAAGGAGAGCTCAGGAATGTATATCTGGTATTTCCTTGAGGCTGTGAAAGGTACAACATACTTGCAAGTAATGCACATAGTCAGGCAGCTAGACGCTGTCCTCCAGGAGGAGAACAAGGTTTTCTCGGCTGTTGCTACTCATCAGGGAGGAGAAGGATGAAACCTGAGCACGGGTTCTGAGGCCTCCACCACTGGGCCTGAGAATATATTTACCACAGGCTCCGTCAAACGGTCCCTTTACACGATTACTTCATCTACCTGGAGTGATGCCACCCGACGGAGGAATAATGAGGTTTATTATTGTGCCAGTGCACCTGAGCTGGAGTCAGGGATGCAGCCGCGTGGCCCCTCCGCTCCGCCGCTGCTCCCCACAGCCGTGCTGGCCCGACAAACAGGGGAAAGCCAGACGTCAAACGAGGGCTGTCTCGTTTGGGCACCTTCGCTACTGATACCTCCAGAAATCTTGAGAATTTTAATATTGCAGCTTGCTTTCACAAAGGGAAAGATAGGGAATTGGATGAGTAGTCAGACCTTCCTTGAAATGAAATGTGTGTCTCATAAAATATTAAAAAATATATGATAGACATATGAACCGTTACAAGAGATTAATAATTGGGTTGTTGGTTCAGTGTGGGTTCAGAAGGTGAAAAATTAAGTGCACATGGATTTTCCCTGATGTTTTCTTCTAGGGTGCTAACTTGTGTGAGATATGACAAGATGCACCATGTTTGTGGACCCTGTGAAATTCAGCAGCGTACCTTGTCTGGCACGTATGCACTGCCAAATGTAGTTAGAAATGCCTTACAAACAGCCACTTTTTTTTTTTTTTTTTCAGCCAGAATGGAAGTAAATGCACAGCGGCGGTGTAATACTGTAAGTTGTAACATGTAAAACTCTCCTGCTTCAGTCACCCTGCTTTTAAGGCACTGCTCATCAGTGCCACAGCTTGACCTCTGCAGTATTATTGTGCTAGCGTGCCCAACTAGCCACACTTCTGCAGGACAGAAGGTATAAGAAAATATGTATATATTATATGCAGAACTATGTAAGCACGACTATCAATTAAAGCATTGTTATTAACAGCATATTGCCTAAGGGACACATACACATTAAAATGGAGCTATAACATTTTTCAGGTTTAATAAAAAGCTTTATAATTAAGGTGTAACATAAATAGATTTATTCTAACTGGGTAGTGAAAATACTGCATTTCTTTTTTTTTAATGGGGAATGTTGAGTCTAAACTCACAATCAGCATGTAGACAGACACCTGATAGCTAGACAGTTAGCTAAAATAATTCAGATTGTGCAGGCTGTTGTGTTCTCTTCATCTGCAGCATGTCCTCTCTCTTTTTAATAGCTCCTCTCTACCCAGGCTTGTTTTCTTGGGGGTGAGGAGGAAGTGATCACAGAATTGTTGTACCCATTATTACTTTAAAGGGACAACTTGATAAATTCAGTAAGTGGAGAGGAGACACAGCTAGAGTTCGAGGGTCACAGCACTGGGCTCTAATCCTTTCTCGAAAGCAGACATGTCCTTCCAGTTAGCTCTGAGGGAATAAACAGGCAATCTATCACTTTAAGGAAATGGATAAAAGGAGGAAAGGTGAGAGCCACACTTTTTAAAGCCAATATGATTTTTCTTAAACATTCATCATATCATGTTAGTAAGAAGAAAATACATGAAAAATAAATAAAACACAATTAAACAGGCCCTCCACAAACAACTTCCAAGTGCCTAATTTGGTTACAGAGGAAGGAACTTTAACGTGGGCATGGGCTTTATATACAACCTGTATTGTTTCTGTTTTTTTCCTTCTTTTTTTAGCCATAAACAATGAAGAAAAGGAATTCTTAAAAAGCAGTGGGAAATATCTTGGGATTTTTTTTTTTTTTAAAAGGAAGAAAATATATGGTGTTGAGTGTTACAGAGAGCATGATGTCTGTATAAGGAGTGCAGTAAGATGAGGTAGACTATTTGAATTTACAGGGCACTTGCACCATAAATGAAACATGAATACAGCCTAATTAACCTGATTAGAGCTATTGCTTCTACACTGCAATTGTCTTTACATAACACATTCTGCTTGAGTAACAGAGTCTTATTATCTGCTGTTGTACTGCTGCTGTGCTCTGCACTCTCCTTGTTCTGTATTCACATTGCTGAATTATGGTGCAGTGATGCCATTTCCATCCTGCTAATATATAGCCTAACGACAAAGCAGGGATTAGCAAAACAGCTCCCAAGCAAGCATAGCAGGTTAAAATAGATATAATCAGTTGGCTAAGCTAAGTGATTTTTAGCCTTCAGTTTTCCTCGTTTCTAAAGATGAAAAAATTGTAAAAAAATTCACACCTATTTCATATTTAACATTCACTCCTTGAATTTTTTTCTCAGAATATTCAGCATTTGCTATTGTAGTATAGCCTCCAAGATAATGTTTGATATTCTCTCCAGAGACTCTGGACGTTGTCTAATGAATAACAATGTGTTCTGGGTTGGGCTAAATTGCCATATGCTGATTCTAGTACATTCACAAAGGGATTTTGTTACATTACCTTGCTTTAAAAGGTGCTTTTTGTTTTTTTGACTTCCATGCCTTTTACTAGAAAGAAACCAACAGGCCCAGTTCCCTGCTGTTATCCCAGTTTGATGCTGGCACACCACCAATGGAGTGATAACTGTGAGAACTTGTTGCAAGGTTTGCAAAATGAAAAAGGTAGAAATGCTATTTATAGTTTATCTAGCTTTTGGTGTATGCGTGGTTTGAAAGATGCTGTTGGTCTAGATTCATAGTATAGCTGTAGAATTTTGTTTTGATAAATTTGTTTTTCATTAATATATGCTGTTAAGCCAAAGCCATGTCTTTGTGCATTTCAATGATGTAGTCAGTGGGACTGTTCCTGACGCCTAGCATGGATTTGCCTGTCATTTCCAGAGAAAAGAATGAAATAAAGAAAAAGGAGAGCGTGAGATCCAACTCTGACATTCTCAATCTGAAAACAGATTGTTTTGGTACAACTTAGCTTTACTAAGATGCTCAAAGGGTTTTATTTTCATTCAAATATGGAAAACACATTCTGAAGCCTACCAGTCCACCGTCATTGCTATCATCATTGGCTCATCATGCTGATGATGATTGGCTAATGATACTGATTGGCTCAGCATACTGATTAAGTGGCTTCAGGATTTTCCCCTCCTTTCAGTATATACTATTTCCCAAGTCATTCAGTAGGGTTAAATGTTAGACAGCTTGCCATCTGAGATTTGAGTCATGGCATATTTGAGGACTGGTGTTTGCTATGTAATTCCATTGCACTAGAAGATAACTTCTCCAAGTTTATCTTAACCCTAACTTAGACTTCATGGTCACAGAGTGATTAGCTGCTGTGGCATTGGTACTAATGGGAAGTCAGGTAGCCCTGAAATTTAGCTTTGTCATGTCTCTACCTCAGTCACTTTGGGGATGAAATGGTGACTGCACACATAGGACAACGGAGACCTGTGGGCCGCATTAAATGCTGTTCTACTGTAGGCTGAGGTACTGCTTGTAATTGCATGCTTGGTTAGAGCAGTTGTGACTAGAAACCTATCCAGAGGAAAAAATACTTGTGTAACATTTATTCTGATGTACTCTGACTCTATGAAATGTGGGCACTGCTGCAGGGAGGTGAGGAGATCCCAGGCCATGCCATGTGCCTTAGGATGGGTGGCAGGAAGAGGGACCGTACCTGGTTTAGCAGACTCAGCATCAACAACCCTTTTGCAGGAGATGCTGTAAGCACATAAAAAAGTTGCCACTTCAGAAGAAGACCCATGATTGTCTGTAATCTTGTGTGAGGATAATTTTCTATTCTTGGAGGAACGAGACCTGAGCCATTGGTGGGAGAATCTTAGAAAGAAGAAATTCTCAAGTCTTTCTTTTTCTTTATATCAGGCCAAGTCTTAGGGCTGCAAAACTTCAGTTGGGCTTAGTATTTTTTTTTTAAAAGTTTGGAGTTGTACAAATACATAATAGATTCTCAGAATTGCTACTTATTTTGTCGTTCCACCCAAAATGTGCAAGATTCTTTATCAACAAAGGGGAAAGCACTGACTTTTTTTCTCCAGAAGCCAATATTCTCAGGTATAATGATAATTATTTTTCTGTTTCATAGAGCTTCGTCTTAGTGACTTATTCTCTTATACCACAGAACCACTGCAAGAACATGATGTATCTGGATCATCACTTTCTAGTGTCAGAGTATCAGAAGAGTTGATGGCATCAGGAGGAAGCTCAGTATGAACTTACTCTCGGTACAGAATATATGAGGTGTGTGATACCTTAGTTTCACAGCACTGGGTCACTGTGACATTAGGTCATGGGTCAGATAAAGATAAGCAGTGTATTATTCGTAAGGAAGGAGCAGATAATACTCTGCCAGTTCAAACAACAGGCATTGACTTTACCCTCAAAAAAAAAAAAAAAAAAAGCAGCAAAATCACCTACTAGTATTTAAGCAATGACTTCCAAAGATTAAAAGGTCTAATCATATAAAAATAAGAACACAATTTTATTTTTAAGTTACTGTGAAAGTTAGTTCAGTAATAAATTGAACACCATATGTTTCATTACTTTGACAGAAAGTTGCTACATGATTATTCCCACTACAGCATGTATTAATCATAATCCCATTTTCTGTATAAGACAATTACAGTTTAAAATATTAAATGGAGCACTGATGTTCATATATGTTTATCAAGGAAGTGTAGACCCACTACAGTGCTATGATTCCACATTGCCCATAAACATCAGAGGACAAATTAACTCTTGAACACACCTTTGGCTAAGACTATAAAGAATTAATTTCTTCTTCCTAATATAAAAAATGAAGGCTGAACAAGTTTGTATATGCAGGAGATGTGGGATCTGGATGCAGATCCAGGCCTGCAATTTTCAGCTGACTGGTGTCTTACACAACTGCATTTTCTCCCATCTTGCAGAAAAGTTCTTACCCCTTTGACTGGGAACAATTCTAACAGTCTTACAATAAAGACTGTCTTTTGCTACAGGAAGAATTTAACATGGCCAGAACACTACAAATGATGTTCTCCAATGTGGTATGTGCAGCCTTAATGTTTAACTGCTCAAATTCTATTTTCAAGGCTTTTGAGTATGAATATAGGCAAAAGTTAAAGGCAAACTCTGGCTCACTACACTCTCTACCCTGCACTGAAGTTAATGGTGTCTGTTCATGGAGTTTAACTGGAGCTATATCTAGTATATACTGACACTAATTTGCTCTTTGAGTAATCACTGTAACTTCAGTGTAAACACTTAAGGAATAAAATAGTTCTCAATATGAATAGGGCTTGAAAATCTGCATTATCCTAAGTACCTCTCAGAACATTTTAAAAAATTCTTTAAGACTTTATTTCAGAAACCATCCGGTTTCTTAATTGTTCATTAATTTATTTTTTTATAGTAATATCTAAATTTGTTTCCTTTTGCTCATCTCTGGAGAAAACACTGGGAAGATTGTTATTTTCTTGGTGTTCAAAGGCAAATGACTGGGAAAGCAACTTCTGAATTTAATTTTCAAGGAATTCCTGCACTGAGCAACAAAAAATGTTGGTATCAAAATTGAAATTACACGTAATTATAATTTTTTTTAATTCTTCAGGGAATGCAATGGAATGAAGCCAGAGAGATTCCATGGATATTTTCCATAGTTTTTTTTGGTTGGCTTTCCTTTCTCCTCTGAAAATTTAGTTGTGATTCATTCACAGGCTGAATTTCTTCTGGGATAAACTGATGTAGCTCAGTCAAATTACATGGAATTGAGTCAGTTTACCCCAGCTGTGTATCTAACCCAATATTTTACAATTTTTAACATAGGAAGATATTTGTTGATGCTACATTCTTATTTTTCTAGAGGCTTTCTAACAACAAATTACTTTGAACAGATTATTAGTGCATGAACTCCATAATTGAGTACTTCTGCTGCAAAACATAAAGAAACATAAGTATTATCTAGTACATAATTCAATCATTCCTATTGATTTTACCAGAATTTCTGGACACTGTGACACTTAAAATGAAGAGTGGAAGAAGTAAAAGTAAATGGAAATTTGGCACCTTCTTCATTTAAAGATTGATTTAAGACCTTTCCTACAGCCAGTAAAACTGTTTGGATTCATACATCTGTGAGTTTTCTGAAGTGAACATCAACTTTACCACTCCATTCTGTGCCTGTGCACTTATAAACACATGCAGCATATAACCCTATAAGGTATAATAAAGATATGCATTTAAACATACATATTTATTTTAACTCCTAACTAGTTATACAAACATTCTATACCACTTGCGTTCTTGGTTGACCCACCACAGGCATCTGCTCTCCAGTACAGGTGCCTGTGGCTGCCATCTCACACAGAGTTACAGCAGAACTGCCTATTAACACAGCCAAGACTCTTAACACAAGATTTCTCTCTTTATAAAGCTCAAATCTCTTTCTTGGTGCATTAAGATTATGAATGCTATGGTGCACTCATAAGCATTAAAGATTTTTTGAAGTCTGTCCCTGTTTAGGCTCTCCAGACAGCTCCTGGGCTTTCTGTAGCAGCAGTGTGCTTGAGTCATTGTTCTAATAGATGATGGCCGTGCCATTGTTGAATGTGGAGTCAAAAGATGCTATCATTTTAGGTAGAAGTGTTGATACTAAATAATTCAGTGTCTTTCTGAAAGGTAGCAGCCCTATAACCTTTCAGTTCTCCTCACCAACCAATCTACAAAGAAATGTTGCTAGGAGAAGCTATGGAGGACTGTGGGAACAGCTCGTCTTCCAGGCATAAAAGTAACTGCTGGTAACAACAAAGGGAAATTAAAATATGAGACATACAACTGTAAAAGAAAATATGCTCTACATGAAAGCACATCAGCAGCTCCATCTGTAAATTTCCACTCACCCAACATGTTGGGAAATGTATAGAAAAAGATAAAAGGGAGTGACAGCAGTGCATGTACCAAGACTTAGGCAATGTCTGAAGAAAGGGTAACAAATGCTCGGTCTTAATGAAGCATGGAAAAGAAACCGATCTCACAGTACAGTTTGAAAAGCCAGGCCAGTCACCTGGGAAACAAGAAAAAAGGTAAAACAAGCAAATAGGCTATCAGCTCAAGCCTCACAAAGCATTCACGAAATAAAACTACCATAGACTTGTAAGTCAGTGGCTAATAGGCTCTAAAAATATAGAACTGTCTCCACTACATGTGGAACCACAAGTATGTGAGCCATAGCACTGAAGAAGATAATTACTGAAGCAGCAGGTTCAAAGTGTGTTGAAATGAAGACCATGAAAGGTATTTCTAGAGACATTTCTCCGACTCCAAAGAGCAGCTTAGTGATAGACTTGAAACAGACAGCCTTTTCATCCTGAAGTTATAGCAAATGGGAGTTTGTTGCCATTTAATGGGTAAATTGCCTCTTGCAGGAAGGGTGAGACGTATGGACAGATCTTCAAAGTGGGCCTGGACTGAGCCCATGGACCTCCAGCTGTGAGAAATAAGGTGCCAAAGACCACAACCAAAGGCAAAACGAGGCCGTGTGCTTCTTCAGCAACAGTGGGAAGAACGATCACTGGAGTGGTCTTGAGCTGCCTGCCATGAAGGGTGGAACAAGGGGTGAGAAGACTTTCGGCAACTGTATGAAAGGGCAGGTTCAGGGAAGCAGCCAGGTTTTTTTCTTAACTGTCACGAGAGTATTCCCTGACCCTGAGACATAAGGGGAGCGTGCTTTGCTAAAGAGCATGAGGCACTCAAGAAGCCGACAACAGCTTCAGATTGATCTGGGGAGAGGGAAGAGGTGTTGGGATTCCCAGGGAGGAAGCAGTTCAATTTCTTGTCATAGCACTTTGCCCTCACTGTCACTCATTTTGCTCTGGAGCCTTATAAGATCTTCGACCCAAAACCAGTGTATTTGTCCCACTAATGATACTTAATTGGAAACCTATTGTTTTTACAGAGAGACTCTTAGGTCTCCTCAATAGGCAGATTGAAATAACATGAGGGAAAAAGGGATTTAAACTGAAACACACAGGTGATACCTTGTCCATTTTATTACCTCAGCATTAAGTAGTTTATTTTTGGCTCTCTGTCTTGGGGAAAAATGATTTGGATTTGCCCTTGTAAACAAAAGAAGATAGAGAGGTTTTAAAGAGTTTAAATAAATACATACCAAAAACTACTGTGGAAACAAAAGAGAATAATTTGAAGCTACACAATAAAAAAGATAGATATATATAGAAAATTCTACTTTTGCATTTTGAAGCCCATTTAAAATTCTTTAGATGAGAAGTCTGGAAAAAGGTGTCTACTTCAGTCTCTTATCTGAAGCCAGGAGCAAGTGTACAATGCAGAAAAAAAGGAACAAAAAATAAACTTTTTTTTTCTCTTTGATCCCTCCCTGGATCCTTCAGAACAATATGAGAGCTTCAGGTATTTTCTTTTTTTTAGTCTTGCACTTCTGGAAGACCCCTGAATTTCATATATTCTATTTTTCCCTATTGGCTTTTCTTTCTTATCTAGAAAAGTTATTCTAACATCTCTCACCATTTTCAGGCTGTCTCTTGCTTTGTGGTACTGTAGACACAGTGAGTCTGTCCCAAACTCAAAGCTGAACGAGAAGCACAGTGCAACAATACCCCTCAGATGGTTCCCTGATCTCTTAAACAGCCCATGCTGCAGTTCTCTCAACTTCTCACTAATTTACATTGGTTCACAGCTGTACTTAAACTGTACTAGCTACGAAGAAGACTGAATAAAACCAGAGGGAGATGACTACTCCTCTTAGCTGTCCAGAGAATGGAAGGGGAGCTCCTTTAGGTGCTGCTGCCTCCTCCTGTGGTGCCCTGACTATGCCACTGAGACAGAAAGTTAGACACTGCCCTTGCCCCTTCTCTTCCCTCTGTGCACTCACAAAGGGATGTGGGAGGTACTGTCTTCCCAAACCGCTCACAAAACTAGTCTTGTTTTGACCATAGGCATTGCTAATAAACAAATAAGCAACCCCCCCCCCCCAAATCCAACCAGACAATCCCCCAAAGACCAAAGCAGAGTTATTTGTATAAAATGTTCTCTGTCTTCCTTGTGTGTATACTATGCTGACCACCACGTATGTTTATGGCTGCCATAGGGATGCTAAAAGGGAAAAAAGCCCAGCTTCACCTCAGTATTACAGCACAAGGGATAAAGAGAAAGCAAATATGTAAGATGACAGTCCAAGGACCCAATTCACTTGCAGCAACTTACTTTGCTGACAGTAATTCACGTGCTGTGGTGGGAGGAAGGTGCTCCAAGGAGGGATGTAAGCGGAGACAAAAGAATGCTGAATTATGAGCTCCACTTGTACAAATAAATGTTACTGTTTGCTTGTAAAGTACAAGAGACAACAACACTTAAGGCATATCTGCTTGAAGGAGGTTAACAGGGATGCCATCTCTCTCCACATTTCTGTTTCTTTATTTCATTAGGTAAGAACTCTCCAGCAACAATTTATCTTAACCTCATTAACAATCTCTGACAACTGCTTTCTCTCCAGCTTTCCTTCCCCCAAACTCTCATGATCAAGAAAGACACAGTTCACAGTTTTCTATTCCCCGATTTTATTCAGTTATTTTTTTTTTTTTTTTTTTATGAAAGCCTGCAGTATGTAATGAACGATTGCTGCCAGGAGCACACTGCAAAGTGTCTATATGACGATTATGTGAGAGGTTCATAGTCTTTCACGTTCCATAGTATAGAAGTGAGCCTTTGGGGCACCTCAAAAAGTTTTAAAACACTTGATTTCATTCAGGGAAGAATCAAAGAGTTTCACTAGAAGAAATTGTCTTTGCACATATAAAAAAATGAAGGTTTCTAAAGGGATCTTTTAGTTAGATGACAGAAAACCTGCATTTTGTAATACCGCAGGGGTTCTTTTAATAAGTCACTGAAAAGTTCCATTTGACAAGTTAAACCTTGAATTTTTTTTCATACTTATTATGGCCAAGGAGGTGCTAACCTAATACAATGGGCAAAGGAGTGTTATCACAATACAATAGACCAGACAGCGTCAGTACAATACTGGGCAATAAGGGATCTCACTATAATGAGTGAGAGAAGCAGTGTCTGCAACATAAGAAGCATGCTTCAGAAAAGAGAAAAGAAATGTGTTTGGTTTGTTACTGGTCATTTTATAGCTGCAATTGTATCCCAATGCAATGACCTCAAGATGCTTAAGAGTTTTCTTTAAAAAGTAGAATGATCATTTCAAAGGTTCACAGGCCAAAAGAGACCATTATGTTACCTAAACTAGGGGCCTCACTAACATAGGCTATAGATTTTTGCACAATGTTGCCTCTATCTAACCTGATCATTTGGAGTTACATCACAGGTGTTAGGCTGGGGCTTAGTTTGGCTTTCTATATTGCTCACATCGATGTGCTGTGAGGACTATGGAAATATTTAGAGGACAAGATGAGCGTTACTCCTGGCTTCCATTTAACTATATTTGACAAAAAGTTGCATAAATTCAGTTTGAAATCACTTATTTTTCTGTACTTTTTCGGTACTTGTTTCCATGATCTTTATTATATTCTTGGCCCTCAAGTCACTTTCTTCCCTTCATAGTCACTTCCCAGCTCATGCTCAAATTTCAAGGAGCATGAGCACTGGCATTAGGATAGTCCTATAGAAAGTATGAAGGGTGTTTTGCTGGAAGAACATTCCCATCCACCACATCATTCTAAAGCACAACATGGGCAAAGGATGCTCAGAAGAAATCCATATGATGTGCTATTTGCAAATCTCCACAGGTATTTAGCAAACTACACTCAGCAAATTTATGTGACCTACTTTTTCAGATTGCTTAGCACCTAATAGTATCCTTGCTGCCAATCAAATGGAAACTGCAAATATAATATATGCCCTTGATCTGGGAAGAATAGAACGGTCTATGGATAACTTGAATAAAACTTGGGCAAGGTGTAGGAGAAAATGACATGGGTATGAGTTTGAATTTACAGCACAGCTGTATGAATGCTTGGCTGGGGAAAAAGTGCTGCTCATTCACTTGATAAGTGGCCAGAATGAAGTATCTGGGGTAGAATGGTGACATTAAGCATAATTGTAATATACAGTGATACAATTTGGATCATTTAGATATGCATATGACAGGCATCTGAAAGTCCAAGTAGCACCTTTCCCGATTGCCAAGAAGCTCTAGTACAAAGCTTCATACAGAACAGTGACATGCTTCAAAATACCTGTCAGTAATACTAACGTATGATGCACTAACTTTTCTGATGTAGGTATGAAAAGGAGGAAAGCAAAGTATGTTGGAGTTACTTGGTGCAGTACAGTTTAAGGAGGAGTGCACTTCTGGACCTGATTTTTTAAACATATTTAATAGTTTAGTACTGAGGAAAAAGGGCATTCTTATCTAGCACAGAAAAGCTGTAGTAGTATATAAGCTTGAATTCAAACATGACAAAACACAGCAAAGTTACAAACATCACTAGAATGAAACAGCCCTTTTGGCTTCAGTAAGACCCAATTTACAGGTACTAAGAAAAAGAGACTGTGAAATATTTCTGAGTTCCAATAGCTAAATAGCCTGCAGGAGTCAGAAAACTTGGTTTCGTGGTTGAGGCAGTGGATACAGCCTGAGAAGAACTGGTTTCAATTTATGGTTCCATGTTGCTCTTGGAGCAAATCACGCTTCATACAAAATGTGGATAGTATGTCATGCCTATTGGACTATAAAAGTTTTAAGGCAGGGAAAATCTCTTACTAGGTGAAGACTCGGCATCTACCTTGAAGAAATATCTAACTTGACTGAGAGGCTGAGGTGTCCCTATACTAGAAATACCAACCAATAACAAAACCAAATATTGCTGTCTCTTCCCAGCCTCCCCTGGTTGCTGGAGCTTGTCTCAGATGTGAGATTGGGTACACAGATTTTCTTCTGCACTTAGCTTTGTTGTGATACTGGGGGAAGACAGCTCTTGCTTGCTGAAGATCAGGAAAGCTGGCAAAGAAGAAAATGAACCAGAGAGGTGAAGGAAAACAGAAAGAGGGAGGAGGTAATCAAAGAAAATGAGCTGGTGAAGATATTCTAGTGGGTAGATGCTGAAGAGCAGTTCCTGCTGAAGAGCAGTTGCTCCTGAAGACCACTGTTGAGACCAGGGAAGATCTTTGGACGAGTGATGGTTGAACTAATGCTATTGAAACGGAAGACAGGGTGCTGGCAAAATAGAGGCAAAGGCTCATGTGAGGCACACATGCTGTGTGAACGGCATTTCTTTGTCCATGTGTTTACCAGCCAGTAACAAGGTCTTTCCAGGTCTTTCTTGCTTAGTCTCTGTAAGGATCAGTGCTTATTCTAAGCGATTTCCACTCCATAGTCTAGCACTAGCTAGAACAGAAAGTTCTCAGGGAACTAGAAAATGTTGTTTTCACCTCAAAAATAAACCAAATATAGGGGTAATGATTAACGGGAAAAAAACCTGATTATATAGTCAAGTATCCACAGTTCAGAAAGCAGGTACAAAGCATAAGAAACAGCAATGATGAGGGCTCTAAGACTTTTTTTTCTAGCCAGCACTCAGTGCAAAAACTAACCCTTGCTCTGAATTCTCTTCTCCTTGTTCCTGTGTTTGATTCTTCATGCAGTCCTCACCACTGTACATCTCTCATGCTTTCCTTTCACAAATCCCTGCATCTGCAATACTGCTGCGCCTTGCTTTAGGAATAACCTGGCACATGGGATGAGGGCTAATGGTTTTAATAGACATATATGCTTTTTGTTCAGAATGGAGAGGGCATAGGTTAGAAAATGAACTGACCCCTCTCTATCAGCCTTATACTTTTCCTTCTGTAATGGGCATTTGGGGTATAATGTGGAGGGAAGACATGTTACAGATGGGTAAAGCATGGTGAGAAGTTGGTTTTATCTGCCTCAAATTAGACATGGAGAAAGAAAGGACAGCAGTTTCTGGACATTAGGAGGAAGGTTTGTTTGGCAGGGGTTTTGAAACTTGGTCGCATATTTTTTGTTTAACAGCTTACAAGATAGTTTATTATAAGATTGAGTGAGTGTTTATGATCTGTGTTGGAAAAGGACTATAGGATGAAAGTTGCTGGTGAAAGTGGTTTCAGCTTATGTCTGAAAAGGCTGGAAAGGATGAAGAAGGCACTATTTAGCTTGGCCCTTAACCATAGAGAACTGGACACTGACAACCGTACATCTACTCCATGGCTCCTCCTGGGGCAGAACAATAGTTGCTACCATTTCACTGCAGGAATTCAGCACACAGTAATTACTTCACTCCTGTGCTTTTGGAGGAGGACAGCAACTTCCTTCAGTTTATAGAGGCATATGCATTTATTGCTAAGGGAATCTAGCTTCCCATTAAGTGCCTCTCAACTCAAATAGCTCCGATTGTTCTGTCTTAAAGATGTGAGACGTGCTTTTTTTTTGTGAAAGCGTGTAGAAAAAGACCTATACTCCCAAAGACAACTTTTCTTGCTTCTTATTCTTTAAAGGCTTTGCAAAATATTCCTATTTAATAACAGTTATCTTTATGTAGTAGCTGAATCTTTTCATAAGCTAATAGTTGTAAAGCACTGTCTACTTTGCTTAATGATACTATTTTCCCAATATAAAACAGGGCTAATGGGTGTCAAATGTGAAAGCAATATTCCTGCAATTTATCACTTAAGCCTTCTTTCACTCTTTTGGGGTGAATTGTTGTATTTTTAAAGGGAAATTGATTGCCTTGAGTGAATTCTTTTATTCTTCTACATTAACAATTCATGAATGAAGCCAATAGCTGCAACACAATCTTCAGTTCCTTGTCCCACCAATAACCTCAGCTGTATCCTGGAGGGTAAACTCACACTGCATCAATCAACGGTCTTCGTGGTCTGTAGCATAGCCATGTGAACTGTGGCTTACACTATGTTCTCGTTTGCTCCCTTGACTTCTGGCAGTTGGGAACTGCACAAAAATGAATTAACTGTTACAAAGTTTCCTGGCATGCTGTACTTTACATGATTGGAAAGTTACATTACTAGAAAGAACAAAGAATATAGACATTTACTCTGAGGTTCGAAACCAAATGTCAATGGTCAAATGATCCTTGTGCACCTTTCTTCTCTACTCTCCCCCTTTCCCTGCCATTGTTAAGCATTGGGCAAGTCCAGTTAAAAAAATTCTGGGAGATTAAAGAGATCTCACTTAAGGGGCATTTTGGACTACTTATTAAAGAAAAACCCCACAAAAAACCTGACCCCAAAACAGCACTATAAAACTGAAGTGGGAAAGGCAGAGGCCAGCAGTTTAAGAATACATTAAGGTTGCACCTGCAAATGAGTTCATTCACTTCTTTCCATGAGCAAACCTGGTGCTTCTATTCCCAAACGAGATATAAACACACAATGTTGGGCAGGCAGACATCCAAATGCCCAGACTTAGCTTAACTGTGTGCCTACAAAACTCATACGTAGAAAATGGAAGCTGTGAATGTGGACTTCAGCCTAACTTGTGAAGCCAGAGCTGTTGTGGAGGTAAACTAATCAAAGTGTGGTGTAATGGCTGGCTTTGAGCCACTGGTAAAACTTATCTCTGGCATGTCCCTCTCCTTGCCGCTGCTGACTCCTCTCTTGAAAGCCACCTGTCCTTAAGCACATTTTAGAGTCATATAATGGTTTGGGTTGGAAGGGACCTTAAAGATCATCTAGTTCCAACGCCCCTGCCATGGACAGGGACACCTTCCACTAGACCAGGTTGCTCAAAGCCCCATCCAACCTGGCCTTGAAAACTTCCAGGGATGGGGCATCCACAACTTCTCTGGGCAGCCTGATCTAGTGCTTTACCACTCTCCCAGTGAAGAACTTCTTTACATCTAAATCTACCCTCCTCCAGTTTAAAACCATTACCCCTTGTCCTATCACTACATGCCCTTGTAAAAAGTTCCTCTCTGGCTTTCGTGTAGGCCCCCTTTAGGTACTGGAAGGCTGCTATAAGGTGTCCCCAAAGCTGACTCGCTCCAACAGGTCCATGTCCTTCTTATGTTTGGAGCCCCAGAGGTGAACACAGTACTCCAGGTGGGGTCTCACGAGAGCGGAGTAGAAGGGGGAGAATCACCTCCCTTGACCTTCTGGTTATGCTTCTTTTGATGCAGCCCAGGATACAGTTGGCTTTCTGGGCTGCAAACATACATTGCCAGATCATGTTGAGCCCCTTACCAGCCAATGCCCCCAAGTCCTTCTCTGTGGGGCTGCTCTCAATCCACTCACCGCCCAGCCTGTATTTGTGCTTGGGGTTGCCCTGACCCACATGCAGGACCTTGCACTTGGCCTTGCTGAAGTTTATGAGGTTCGCATGGGCCCACCTCTCAAGCCTCAAGGTCAAGTCAAGGTCCCTCTGAATTGCGTCCCTTCCCTCCAGCATGTTGACCACACCATACAGCTTGGTGTCATCAGCAAACTTGCTGAGGGTGTGCTCAATGCCACCGTCCATGTTGCCAACAAAGATATTAAATAGTACCAGTCCCAATACCGACCCCCGAGGAATGCCACTCCTCACTGGTCTCCACTTGGACATCAAGCCACTGACCACAACTCGGAGTGTGACCATCCAGCCAGGTCCTTATCCACTGAATGGCCCATCTGTCAAATCCATGTCTTTCCAATTTAGTGACATGGATGTTGTGCTGGACAGTGTCAAATGCTTTGGACAAGTCTAGGTAGATGATGTCAGTTGTTCTTCCCTTATCCACCAACGTTGCAACCCCATCATAGAAGGCTACTAAATTTGTCAGGCACGATTTGCTTTAGTGAAGCCATGTCGGCTGTCACGAATCACTTCCTTAGTTCCTGTGTGCCTTAGCATAGTTTCCAGGAGGATCTGCTCCATGATCTTGCCTGGCACAGAGGTGAAACTGACTGGCCTGTATTCCCCAGGTGTTCCTTTTTTCTCTTTTTAAAAATAGGGGTTATGTTTCCCCTTTTCCAGTCAGTGGGAACTTCCCTGGACTGCCATGACTTCTCAGATATGATGGATAGTGGGTTAGCCACTTAATCCTCCAGTTCCCTCAGGACCTGTGGATGCATCTCATCAGGTCCCATGGACTTCTGCACCTTCAGGT
The DNA here is from genome assembly GCF_947461875.1 of Haliaeetus albicilla. NCBI lineage: Eukaryota > Metazoa > Chordata > Aves > Accipitriformes > Accipitridae > Haliaeetus > Haliaeetus albicilla. Next base: position 14,394,387 of record NC_091490.1, read on the forward strand.
TCCTTAGATGTTCTTGAACCTGACCTTCTCCTACAGTGGGACGTTCTTCATTTTCCCGGTCCCTGCCTTTGCCTTCTGTGACTTGGGCAGTCTGACTGGAGCACTTGCCAGTGAAGACTGAGGCAAAAAAGTTGTTGCATACCTCAGCCTTCTCCATGTCGCGGGTAACCAGGTCTCCTGTTTACTTCCAGAGAGGGCCCACATTTTTCCTAGTCTTCCTTTTAACAGTGACGTACCTATAGAAACTTTTCGTGTTGCCCTTGATGTCCCTGGCCAGATTTAATTCTGTCAGGGCTTTAGCTTTCCTAACCTGATCCCCAGCTGATCGGGCAATTTCTCTGTATTCCTCCCAGGCTACCTGTCTTTGTTTCCACCCTCTGTAGGCTTCCTTTTTGTGTTTGACTTTGTCCAGGAGCATCTTGTTCGTCCATGCAGGCCTCCTGGCATTTTTGCCTGACTTCCTCTTTGCTGGGATGCATCGCTTCTGAGCTTGGAGGAGATGATCCTTGAATATTAACCAGCTTTCTTGGGCCCCTCTTCCCTCCAGGGTTTTATCCCATGGTACTCTACCTGAAGAGGCGAAAGTCTGCTTTCCTGAAGTCCAGGGTAGCGAGCTTGCTGTGTGCACTCATCATTGCCCTAATGATCTTGAACTCCACCATTTCATAGTCACTGCAGTCAAGGCTGCCCTTGAGCGTCACATTCCATACCACCCCATCCTTGTTGGTGAGAACAAGGTCCAGCATAGTACCTCTCCTCGTTGGCTCCTCTATCACTTGGAGAAGGAAGTTACCATCAATGCATTCCAGGAACCTCCTGGATTGCTTATGCCCTGTCGTGTTGTCCCTCCAACAGACATCGGAGTGGCTGAAGTCCCCCGTGCAGACCAGGGCTTGTGAACGTGAGGCTGTCCATATCTGTCTATAGAGGGCCTCATCCACTCAGTCTTCCTGGTTGGATAGCCTGTAGCAGACCCCCACTACAATGTCACCTGTCCCTGCCCTCCCTTTAATCCTGACCCATAAGCTCTTGGCTGGCTCATCATCCATGCCCAGGTGGAGCTCCATACACACCAGCTGGTCATTGCCATAGAAGGCAACACCCCCTCCTCATCTCTGCTGTCTGTCTTTCCTAAAGAGCCTGTATCCTTCCATTCCAACACTCCAGTCATAGGAGCCATCCCACCACATCTCCGTGATGCCAATCAGATCATAGTCCTGCAGGCAGGAGCATGTCTCTAACTCTTCTTGTTTATTCACCATGCTACATGCATTTGCATAGAGGCATTTAAGTTTGGCCCCTGATGAAGCTGGTTTACTGGCTGGAGTGGAATTCCTTTGTGCTGCTCTTCAGGTGCTCTCCTGCTGACCTGTCATCCCTCTCCAGGCTCTGGGCATCTATCTATAGCTGGCAATGGCATCAAACTGGTAGGAGTGGGATGGATTGAGGTTCCCCTCCTCTGGCAACATTAGTTTAATGCCCTCTTCACCAGCTTGGCAAGCCTATGACTGAAGATGCTCTTCCCCTTCTCTAACAGATGGACTCCATCAGCTCCCAGTAGATTGGGTTTCTCAAAGTGAGTCCTATGGTCTAAGTAGCTAAACCCCTGGTTGTGGCACCAGTCCTGTAACCATTTGTTGAATCGCCAGATTTGACTGGCCCTTTCAAGCCCCTTCCCTTTGACTGGGAGGATTGATGAAAAAACTACCTGCATTCCAGAGTGCCTTACTGCTGCTCCCAGGGCTCTGAAATCCTTCTTGATACTCCTCAGCCTGCTCCTAGCTGCATCACTGGTGCCCACATGAAACAACAGCAGCAGATAATAGTCAGAGGACTGTATGAGGCTTGGTAGTCTCTCGGTGACATCCCTGATACGTGTCCCCAGTAAGCAGCACACCTGTGCAAGAGAGTGTGTCAGGCTGGCAAATGGGTGCCTCCGTACGTCTCAGAAGAGAGTCACCTACTACTCTCCCCCATCGTCTTTTAGGTGTGCTGGTTGTCATACAGGGAGCAGATCGGGCTGCCTTACTCAGCTCCAGCATCTCTCCCGATGTGATGGGTCTTTCCTCTTCAGTCTGCAGAGTGCTGAAGCGGTTCTGCAAGGGCACCTCAGGCTTCAGGGGAAGTCTCTTCCCCCTGCACGTCCTTGCCATTGTAAGTTTCCATTCTTCCACATTATTTGCCCCCCACCTTTCTGTGTGTGCCGGTGGGGGAGTTTTTGGCGTTTGGTACCTTTGGCGTTTGAACCCTTCTCAGCCTCCCCGATGTTACGCAGCCTTCTCACCGCCTCCTGCAGCTCGGCCACGTGCTGCAGGAGATCCTCCGCCTGGGCACACCTTCTGCAGGCAGCTCTGCTGCCCGTCCCTGCCCCAGGAGAAAGGCCCAGGCCCTTCCTGCAGTCTGAGGCCTGCCCTGCAGCCTCTCCCCTCAGCAGCTGCGTCTGGGCGGAGGCATCGGCCACCGCTGGGGTAGGAGGCGCGGACCCCCGCCGGAGCTGCAGCCTTCGCTCTCAGGCGAGAGCCCGCCGTTCTGCCTCGAGGGTCCGGTAGGATGAGTGCCCTTGGCCTGCGCAGGTGGTCACAGAACGGTGCCCAGCTGCTGGGCTAGGTGGACTTCCAGCCTCTCCACGCGGCCAGTGGGACGCCCCTGCTTCGAAGAGGCGCCCTCCCGCGCCAACTGCCGCGCCAGGCCCCGTTTGCCCGCCCTGGTCGCGGTGCTCCGGTGGGCTGCCCTGGGTGGGAGTGGGGGGCGGCCGCCGTTACTCCTGGCCCTGCCCACGCCTCGTCAGCTGCTCTGTCTTGTGAAAGCTGCAGCTCCTGGCAGGTCGGCACGCTCTCCGTTTTTCTCCTTTACCAGCATTTTTTGGCTCAGAGTCTCCACGTAACATGTGTATGCATGTGCGTGCATGTCCCTTTTGCTGTTGTGGCTCCTCTCCGGCCAAATTTGTTGTCTCTGTATGCTGCAACCCATCCCCACACACCCACATGCAGCTCCTGAACTGGAATGTTGCTGGTCTGCACACCCCAGGCTGTGCTACAGCAGGCTGCAACCAGGAATAACCCCTTCGACTTTATGGACACCTGAGCACATTTACATACTCGGCAAAACATGACTAGTGTCACCACATAAGAGGTCGCCTCTAAAATGTGGGGCTGATTTTCAGCTCATTTCTACTAGATCTGTACTAATTTAAACCTGTGAATTAGCACGTGTCTTAAGAGAGACATGTGTATACACACACAAGCTGTCTATTTATGATTTTTTATAATAATTTTCATGATTTTTTTGTATTTCCCTATATATGCTGCTAACTCTTTTCATCAGACACTTATTTCTAGTACAGATTCATCGTGGCACTTGGTAAGGCTGGTTATACCAGTCTGCACAGCAAAAATAAATACTGCTGGTTTACAAAAAAATAAAAATCTGGATGTCTTTCGTTAGAAAAAACATTTTTTAGGTGACCAAAACCCAATAAAACTTAACGAACTGTTACTTTATTTTCTCAGGAAAACAACAAATGAAGACACAAATAAGTAGCCCACCCTCGTCATTGAAACTATATTTAAGAGAAGCTGCTGTGGCTTCAGTTCTGTAGCATTTGACCTCCTTGGGACAGAGGAGATACAAAAGATTTTTATTTGTTTGCAGACTGTAAGATAACAAGCAGTACATCTGAAAATACAAACCTGAGATGACTCTTTTTACAAATGATCTTGGGAGAAGAGGAACAGGTACAAGAAAAGAAAAAATGAAAGAGGCAGAGAAAGGAATGACAGAGGTGCAGGTTGTATGAATAAAGAGCTAAGAAAAGACCTGTGGAAACAATTGATTTTTCTGATTCACCACTGACATTTCTTAAAAATCCCCAAGTAATCTGATGTCCACCTGAACCTAATTTTTTTTTTTTTGGAATTATCCATAATTGAAACAAAAAAGGCTTGGTGTTAAATAAAAATGTTTAATTTTATCTGAATTGTTTTTTAACTTTGATTTGATGTATTTTCTGAGACTTTAAGAAAATAAAATAAGAAGAACTTGAAAACAAAGGATTTGATTCACAGGGACTTAAGCAGCACTGCTAAAATGGAAGAAAAAGAAGATGTAATGATGGTGCCTTTCACAAAATGGAGCAGGAACAAGGTCTGGGATGTGGAAAACCCAGACTTAGATTTCACCTCTACCAAAGCCGCAGTACAGACATTAATCTAGCTCTCCTTTCCTATCCTCATGTAATTTATTCAGACAAACATTCAATCAGATTTTGATTACATGTTCATTATTCAACATGTTACAAAATAATGTCTATAGACCCCAGCTGAGATCAGGGTCCCATGTACACCAGACACCACTAAAGAGATGACCTTACTCCACATAATGGAGAGGGATCTGCATCCTGTTCTTAAGCTGTGGCAATAAACAGAAAGGCTAAAGGTTTCTTGTTTGTCCAAAGCAATCCCTGGAAACTGAGGTCAGAAATCCCAAGTCCTGGTTCAGTGACTTTTCTGAAATGTATTCTACAAGACATGCTGTAAAGAGTCTCTCTGATGTCCCTCCACCCCTTCGCTTCATGAACTGATAGTACTGAGACTCCGGGAAAGCTCTGACCAGATAACCTTGATTGACAAAACGTTTTACATGGACAAGGGCAAGGTAAACTTCCCCAGACTAGTCTGCAGCGTCATAAATGTTTGCAGGATTGACTGTTCCCTCCAGAGGCAGCCCCATGCTTGTGTCCTTGCTGCATACAAATGAAGTCACTCCACAGCACAATCGAGTGCATATGCTGTGGTGTGACCTCCTGTTTGGTGACATCCGTCAGAGAAATGTTCTGTGGTAACGGCTGTCTGAAAATCATCTGGTACATGAATTTTTACTCTGATTTCACTAAAACCCAATCAATAAGGGCACATAGCTTTAGTGTTCTCAAATACCTCTCTGTGAATAAAGTAAATGAAATATTCGTGCAGACTTTTGTGATTCGTTTTGAAGGGCCTGACCAGAAATTGGAATGTGTCAGGAGCTAGAAGGAGGGGACTACTGACAAGCAGCATTGCACGCACACGAATGGCAAAGTCCTCTCTTCTGGGTAGAGGAAAAGGAGAATCAACCCATGTATGAATAAACACTTAGAAAAAATCTTGAAAGATTCATTTGGCATATGTTAGTATTGCACTCTTTGATGCTGGACCCTAGTGAGCCTGTAATTCTGATTAAGTTAAAGAAGCATTATAGACAGGTGTTCAAATATAAGTATGTATCCCAGCTATACCTATATTTGCATAAGAACTTGTGAGAAAAGCTCTCTGAGCAAAATACTTGTAAGAATATTATGGGAGAATTTTGTTTTTCCTGTGAAAAGTAAAACCGTAAACCAGTTCAATTACTTTTTAATTATGGAAAGACTAGGTAGCAAGTGGAAACAATTGCTCACTTTGTATTCTAATAAGAAAACTGGGGCAAATCAAATGAAATGCAAGTAGCGGTTTCAAAACAAAAGGAGATTCTTCTTTACTGAATGTGTCATTAAGCACAAAGTGCCCTGGCTATTGAAAAGCTTACGGGACAAATTGGAAAGCTTCTGAAACAAATAGCCATTAAGGCTAATACAGAGCTATCACACTTGGATTAAAAAAGACCCAATGCCCCTCGTGGCAACACTGAGAAAATATCATATATGCTTGTTATTTTCTGAAGCTCATTCTTAGGTATTGTCTTTTAGTTACTCTTACAGACAGGATGTGTGGTTTTGTAACTGAGAATAGCAGTGCCAACGTGAGGCAGTAGGGTTATTATTCCTAAACATTATGCTATTGTTCTTAAAACATTCTTCTGCTAAAAAACAATTTAACAAGATAAAAACAATAGTAGTATTCTCAGAAGAAAAAAATGGTGGCTTTAAAAAAAACCCCAAACCTCTGGGAAACGGAGAGGAGATTTTGCAAAAGAGCTCTTGTTCATTTTAAAAATCAGGCAGGGTATTATGTTTTGCTTTGCAATGGTTTACATGGGACTGAACACACAAAATGGCTAAGAGCAGAGACCAGAGCATTTTAAATGAGCTACTCAGATGTTTACTAAATAGATACATGTCTTACATCAGGGACAGGTTATAGTAACTCTTTCCCTCCTCCAAGTTTTTGATTCTGATAAAAGCGTGGGTAAAAGATAAACATATCTGCTCATGTTTATTACTGTCCTAGTGAGAGAAAGACATTTGATTAAAACAGTAATTTACTTTCCAGCTACAGAAGTTATATGGCAGTCTTCGGTGTTCAGTAAGAGATTGTTATGTGATCTCAGGCATTAAAACTGGTCGGTGCCCTGTCTTAAAATCCTTCATCTTCTCTCCAGTTCTCTTAATTTTTGCTCCTATCTTATTCCCTAACTCCTTTTCCAGCTGTCCACAATTATAGAAGTAAATGATTTCAATATGATGCAAAAGAGTAAACAAACCCTTACCCTGCAATTGTTCTAGGCACTGTGAAAGAACAAATAATCATTTTGACAGGTGGACAGGAAACAGGTCAAAGTGATCTGCTGAAAGTCTGCCTTCAAGAAAGGTCAGCAATGTAAAGCTTCTTTCTCCTTTCTTTTCTTCTGCCTCTTTGTTTTCTTTCCTTCCCCTCCACCCTAAATTTCAGGATGACCCAAGAGCATTCACGGATATTGAGCTAAAATAATCAGTGTCTTTGCTCACGGCAAAAAGAGCAAAGACATTTCTAAGAACATTTCTAAGAACCTGCCTCATTTCTAAGGCAGGTGTTGCAGAAATATATGATCTTTTCTGTATTTTTTAAGTAGTAGTATGAGATCCTCTTGCTTTTATACAATGATATAAAAAGCCATTGCCATTGTATAAAAAAATTATAATAAATTACACTCTGAACAGTAACTTCTTAGAGATATGGTAATAAGTAACTTTCCTCTAAGACAAAAAGTTTGGACACTGGAATGGAAGTCCAGTTCACCAAATTTTCTTTCTGCTTCTCTATTGCAAGAAGAGATCCTGTGCTGTTAAAACAAGGTACATGCTTTGAAATAATAATTCAGAGCCCTACAATATGGAGGGTAGCTTAAAAAAAATCATGCAAATACTGCAAAATATTTATAGAGACATCTAAATATGTTACATATATATCTTTATATGAATAACACATTTTTTCATTCTTTTTAAGTATCTCCTGTCTCTTTTTCTGAAAATTCATTCATGTTCTCAAGCTTTTGTCCTCCCCCAAGCTACGAAGATTAGACTTTTCTCCCCTCTAATGGCAGCTGGCACCATGCTGCAATCACCGATTTCCAGCAGCTGGCCCTTTTTAGCTCATATGTGGAAAGCCTTATCCTGATCTGGGGACAAGGGACAGTTGGGACACCTGCTCTGGCACTCATGGCCTCATGTGATTCATGGGGGATTGCAGCGGGAGCTGGGGCAGGGAAGAGGCGGTTCCTGGCCGCAGCGTCTTGGGAGCAGGGTGGTTGCTGGAGGTCCTGCCGCCCCTCCAACCAGGGCTGCCATGTGGGGAGTGGAGGTGTCAGGGAGCACCGATGGACCAGTGCTGGCCACAAACGTGACACGGACTCGGTCCGTTTCTGAGTGTGTATGGAGATGGGTTCTAGGAGGCACCACCAACCCACACTAGAGACCTTTGCGTTCTGGTAGCTCTCAACTATACATTTGCTTGTGTTATTATTTCTCATGCTAGCTGGCTTCAACTAGCAAGGGTAGTTCTAGGACAAGCTACAGTTACAGTTTCTTTATGCTGTGTAGACATGACCTCTGACTATTTGATTGCAACTGGCTTTGGATCAGGGCCTGTAGCCAAAGCTGTGTCGCTAGCATAACATGCAACACTCTCTGCAGAGCCTCCAAGTATAAGCCATCACCTCTCTGATCTAAAATACACATAATTGCAATGAGCTGGGAGATCCTCCAGCATTTCACAGCATATAGAAGAGATTTATTAACAAAGATTTTCTGTTTGCGGATACAGAAATACAGAGAAGGCCAAATTCTTAGCTTGCGTGAAGCAGTGAAGCTTAATGTATGAAGGAGGGATGAACTCTGGTGTGTGTGCGCGCACATGGGGTCACACCGTTTCCATATACTGCTTGGTAGTTCTAGGAGGATAGATCTGTGAAGGAGCTGGAAAAACCTAACAAAATGGTTGTGGCTTTACAGTCCAGTTTGGGCTAAACCAGAACTATTAAAAAAAAAGTGATTTGGACATTCACTTTCTGTTGTGAGATAAATTTCGGTCCTGCATTTTACATACAGTGTGATGGCAAATTCTTATTAGTAATTCATACATACAACAGAATTACAGTACTGAGTTCGTGGAAGAATTGTCGCTAAGACCAGTTCAGCCATCAGAGAAATACGAGGGGTATGTCAGCATCTCATCTCTAGGTGCAACAGAGGACTGTCTGGATCAGTGAGACTCTGCCTTCAGCTCTTCTATGCTGTGCAAGCTGGGGACCAGCCTACTCCAACCCTAACGACATAGTGGGTCTGTCAGAGGAGCACTGCAGCTACCGCTGCACTGAATATCATCGAAGCTATCAGCATCAAAAAACCAGCCCCAAAAATCTCTCTCAAAAGCAACTGCCCTGTCAACCTCTACATAATCTGATTTATCTGTCACACACGCTTTGTAAAAGCATCAACCCATTAATTTCAACAAGGGTCAACTTCACATTCACTAGAAAGGGAACGGGACGCAATGAATAACTTTTGGTCGGGCACAGTACAGTATTTATGACCTTTTTTTCCCCACTACAGTTATGCTACAAATGCATTTTATGTGAGCAGATCTCGTTAGACAAGCAGGCGTTTGTATAACATTACGAATGCAACAGAGTATAATGAGCACACTTCCAGAGAGGATATTCTAGTACCCTCCAGGCCTTGATTGGGCAGCTCATTTAAACATCAGGTTAAACCCTGCTAAAGTGAAGTGCCTCATAGAAGTTTTTCAGCAGGGCTCTTAATGGCTGTGAAAAAAATGTCAGGGAACAGAATGAAGTCAGTTCTCATTTTCTTTCCCTGTTTCAGCTAACCACCCTAAGAAACCTTACTCTCATTTTTTTTTCAGACACATGAATTCTGCGTGGACCTAGAGGGGAACATTCTTCTCCCTCTCCCACTCAGCGTCACGTCCCCCGCTGCTGCACCCCCGCCACGGACTCGTCCGGCTTTCGCTGCCTCCGGCTGCCCCGACCCCAACCCTCCTGCCCCCTCCACCTCGGGCTGGGCCTTTCCGCCGGGACTCGCCGTGTCCAGCTGTTTCCAGCTGTGCCAGCCGCTGCCCCCCCGGCCTCCCCCCTCCCCACCCCGGGGCCGGCTCTGCGGTCGCGTCCCCCGGCAGGTGGCACTCGGGCTCCGCCGCCGGCTCCTCCGCCCCGGCCCGGCCGGCAGGCAGGCAGGGCGGGCAGGCAGGGCGGGCAGGCAGGGCGGGCAGGCAGCAGGGCGCCGGGCTGGCCGGCAGCGAGGAAGGGGCGTCCGCAGCCACGTCCTTCAGCCCCGGGGTAGAGGCGAACGGGCGCTTTCTGTGCTTCGGTTATGAGCGGCATCTCTCGGGAGGGCACGGGGGTGGGTGGGCGTTGGGGTCGCGCCGGGGAAGTCACGCCGCGCTGCCAGGGACGGCCCGAGGTGGGTGGGTGGGTGGGTGTGCGGCCGCGGCCGGGGGGGGCTGCAAGGTGCCCCCCTCCGGGAGGGAGTCGGGGCTTGCGTCTGAGCGTATGTAACATCACAGAGAAGCGTCGGGGAAGGAGAATTTCAAACGTAGTTATTATCCTCAGGGGGAAATCTCTGCATCGAGAGGGGAATATATGTGCATACTGTAACTCCTATTAGTGTTAATGGGAATTATGTGTGTAAATCCCCAAATCCCAGTGTACCAAGATGAGAGTGTCCCCGTAAGGGTCTGAAATATGCATTTGAATTAAGCCTGACTGTCGGGAAACTCATAATGCTGTGGTTGTTATTATAAATTTATACTTACTAGGAGTAAGTTTCACCTGAAACAACAGAGCCCGAAGTGTTATTTGTTCCAGCAAATTATTTTGTTAGATGTGATAATCAGTTCACAGCAGGACTGCAAGAGGCTACTCAGATTGTTGACAATTCTGGGTCCCATCCAGCTTCAAGCAGCTTCTGAAGCAGCTCCAAAGGCCACCACAGAGGGGATTCCCAAACCCAGCTCCTCAGGGAGACGTGGCCAGGGCAAGGCTGACTATCCACAGCTGCTTCCCAGGACAACCCTTTCCAGGGGCAGAATTACCCGTTCTGCTGAGCATACCCCCGCTCCAAAGCGCAAACGATAGGCAGGACTCCAGCAGAGGTGCTGCTGTTCCCAGCCCCCTGTATTTTGCCAGGTGGATGAGATTTTTTTCTTATGAGCTAAGTGCTTAAGACACAGTCTGAGGTGGAGGAGGAGCTGCAAATCAGTTCTCCTTGACTTACTGGGCTACTCTGTAGTTTATTTCAGGAATTATGTGACCTAAGGCTATGCCTTCCATTAGCATCACCTTTGAATTAGGAAGATGCCTTTCACAGGAGCTTTTGTCCCACGTTTATCATCTCAACCTCAGATCAGATTTAATCCCAGGGTATCCCTCCTCTCAAGGCTGCACATTTTCCCTCAGGGCTGGGAGGAAGGAAACCCTGTCCTGACCCTCATCTGTCAGCAGCTGCCTTGGCTGAGTAGTCATAGCACTGCAGGAGGGATGCCATGGGGTTGAGGTGGGCTCCTAAGGGGGAAACATGTCTAAAGAGGCCATGGCCGTGGCTTCAGCCTGCCCTCCCTATGTCACCTTCATCACCTTATTATACTGCCCAACACCTAAAGGGACATGAAAGCATGGAGGACAGGTGTGGAGGGCCTAAACCAGCAATGCGTGCATGGCAGGGAGGTGTCCCCTTTCCAGGGGTTTCCATCTTGCGTGCCACAGGGATGCAATAGTGCTGCGTGCCAGCATGAGCCTCAGGGCCACTGTGTATAGGGACTGCCGCAACCATGGTGGGAAACACCTGCCCAGACAGCCCCTCACCCCCTGCTACTCTGTCATATTTTCTCCTTCTTCCTGTCTCTTCTCATATCAGCGCCCAGACTCTTCACTCGCCTTGATTAGCCCACTTGAGAGCAGCCATGTGTGCCCTTTCATCCTGTGCTGTCCCAAGGTTAGGCTGAAGCAGACCTGCACATAACACCACGCCTGATTTAAACACCATTCACAGAGACAGGCGGTTGCTTTATTCTGAATGATTCCTTAATCTATTGAGTTGTTTGGAATAGCACAGTTAATTATTTCTAAACCCCACTCTCCTACTTTAAGCCTGGGTGTGACTCCAACAAATTCACTTTTGAATCTTGTTGTGGAACAGAAGTATTGCCAGTCCTCATTAAAAACACCGCAAAAGCCACAGCAGCAGCGCTGTGTTCCTTGTAATGATTTGTTTCACTGATAGATCAAACGGCCTGTTGACAATGGTTGACTGCAACCGACAGCCTCTTCTAATAAGATAAAGAAGTTGTACATTTTATTGATTATCAAGCAAATCGGGTTTTTGTCCCTTTAAATTTTTTATTGGCTACAAAATGGAGGACTTATACCTTTGAAATTGCAGCATGCCATGACATTACAATGAATTATAATCCTAACCTATTCATGCTTCCTCAAAGGCCTAACCCATCTGCGTGCCTTGCAAACATGTTGTAAAATGCCCTGCATTTACATACATATTTTCAGGAGCTTTTTATTCAAGAACTGTGACAGACTCGAGAAAGGGAAAGGGGCTGAATGGGCAAGAATTCTCAAGATCCTGGAATTTTAACAGTCTTGCAATATCTCCTCACAAGCTACGAGCTCGAGGCAGACATTTTCGGATAAGGTTCTTAGTTTTTTGTTACATGAGAGGTGAAGTTTTTAATCCCTTCTGGCTCTGAAGATCTATGTTCCTGAACATCCTGGGAATGGAGCTCATATTGCCAAAATAAATCTAACGCTTTCTAGATCAATATTTAGGGTCAGATCTTATAGAAGCTCAAGGCACATCAAGGAGCTCTTTAAAGGCCAACCACCCAACCCAGGACCCCTGAATCTGCTCTCAGCATCTCTGTTGCAACCCCAGATATCTCCCTGCCTGACCCCAAGCTGCACAAGTGCCTCCAGCTCTGCCTGTGCCTTTGCACAGAATGGAGCAGGTACATGGGGATCTGCGGCGATACAGTGCCCGAGTGGTACCCAAGCCCTCTGCATGGCATCGTTTAAAGGGGGAGGCTGGTGAACACCTGTGACCATCAGGGCACAGTGCCTCAAAAACATCACAGTGTCAACTTTACTCTCCTAACATAAAGACAGAGGTAAAGTGAAGAGGTGCTTGTCCCTTCCCTGACACACCTTTGTGGATAAGAAAGCTGGAGCACTTGACTCTGGCAGTAAACCAGACAGTCGAGTCAGTCGCAGGGAGGAGTCCTGACTTCTGGTCTCTAGTTTCAGGGCTATTTCTGTTCTCTTGCTCTTCCTGCTCTTTTCCTCCTCATCCCTAGCAGCTGGACAATATAAATGGGTGTGGGTAAAAAAAGTCTTGGAAGGAGCTGTCGGAGCACAGGCTTCCACCTCCTGGCTTAGTACACTTCCAAAGGGAGAGATATTCAGGCCCCTCTTGGCCCCTTAATTTTTTGCTTTCAGTAGCTGAGATTTGTGAGCAAAACATGCCCCTACCCTGCTGAGTTCCAGCTCATGGGCAGGTGTTTGGCAAATGCTCCCAATAAATAAGAGATGTAGATCTGATGCCTTACAAGAGCCGGAGCATGCTCTACTCAGATCCACTGCTCCTGGCTACTAGGCACTTAGGTATAAGTGGATCAGCGTCACCATTGCTGTTGGCTATGAACTGAGGGGAAAAAAACAACCCTTGCTCTGTTATTAAGCAACTGGATGTAGGTACCAGCTCCCAGAGTCGCTGGATCCAGCACGTATGATGGCAGTTGCCTTCCTAGCAATCACCTCTGTGTTGAGAGGACAGACTATCCCCATGTTGCTCCTTTTTCAAGCTTGTTCTTAGATATAGGAAAACAGTACAAAAGGTCAGATACCTCACCACCCTGAAAAACATCACTCTGGACCGCGTATTTTATGCGTATGACCCTTTCCATGTTCTCATCTTCAGGCTCTTTCAGTAAGGAGAAAAGCACACACACTCAGACACACACAGAATGCACAGCAGGTGACAAGGGAAACTCAGTATTGGAAACTCAGTTTCCAGCTGCTTTAGGGTGGGCAATTCATGAGCCACTGGCCACAAGGTGACGAGGCACCACAAATGGGTGCTAGTGGCCTGCAACAACTGTGAGAATTTCACCTCCCAGGGACCTCCACCCCCATGTGGAGACCAGCTCCCAGATCAGCACATCTGATCTATCGGTCTGGAAGCTGGATCTGAAACACAGCTCTTCAAAGTGGCAGTATTTCCATGAATGGTGACCAGCTGATTAAACCCATAGTTTGGCACTTACATACCTTGTTCTAGTTTAAAATTAGTGTCTGGAGTGGTTTAGTAACTCCGCCATTGATTTCAGCACCAGTGTTTGAGCTTAGGAGACGGGTTTCAAAATTTTGGCCAAAGTACATGGCTTATTACCAGGTAACAGCCATTCACTCACAAAGAGGATCAGTTAAGAGCAGCCTGCAGTGCAACAGTTCATGCTATCTCTGTCCTACAGGGATTGAAAGTCCTTTGGTTTCCTGTTTGTCAATTGGGTGCTTTCACCAGTGCTCAAGTCAGTCAAAGGGAGGGGAAAAAAAAAAAATTAACAGAGCTTCATAGAAATATTGCATTCCTTCCTAGAGCAGAGGCAAAACAAACAGAAGTTTAAAGTAAACAGTCTCTACCAGCAGATCTTTTCCCCTTTTATTGCATGAATTACAATGCCCTTCAGCCAGCAGAAGGCAGAGAAAGTTCTGCCAGGAAAAAGAGTTATTTGAAAAAGTTTACTTAAACTTTTGTTTGCTTTGCTGCATGCACACACACACACAAAAAGAAAAAAAGAAAAAAAAAGAGAGACCCTTTCTTCTTCCACTTTAGTGCTAGGTAGAAAGAAAATGGATTTCTCTTTATTGACTGGTATATGGCTGGCAGAAGTAAAGGCAAGTTTCCTCATGGTCATGCCTCTGTGCTTAACCATGATCTGGAAGAACATTGTGGGAGATAAAGCAGGCCTATCCTGTTCACCTAGGACATACAGACCAGTGGAAAAAACAAATATGAGCATCTCTGATCATTCTACTGATATAAACAAGCACAAAGCTACCAAAGCCAAATAGCAACATTTTATTCTAATAAAACTGCTCAATGAATCTTTTTCTTCTAAATCTCTGTCCCTATTTTGATGAAGACAAAAGTTGCAGTCTGCTTTCATTCACACTCCCGTAAATCTGGAGTAACTGGAAGAGAGCTAAAAAAGCTCTGTGGTTGGTTAGGACAGAAATTCTGACTAAAAAGTAAAGCAGTCTCAAAACAACCAGCATCATCTTTTGTGAAAAATGTTCCCATTTCTGATCAGTTCTCATGTTTCTGTTTGAAACGGACTCCTTGATCAGAAGTTAATAGAAGCATGTCATGTGAAATACACAGAGCACTTTATAAAACATGTAAGAAAAATAGGGTTGTGTCCTGAAGACTTTGTAACAGGCAGAATAAGATAGAGAAAGAGAAAAAAGAAAGGAAGATAAAAAGAGATTTCTAGCAATGTATAAGCAAAGCAGGATAAAGCTGAATAGCAGTTGGATTAATGCAGCATGAGTTTGTTTTTAAAGTACATCCCTTTTCTGCACTTCCACCCTCTCCCGTCTGCCCCATGGCCCTGACCTTGTTCCTCCCTATTTCAAAAGAGCCGTCCCTCCTTATTTCCCTTCTGACCTGCATTCCTCTTTGCTGGCTGTAATGTGGCGATAAAGACACCAGTAAACCCAGCCAGCTTGCCTAAGATCAGAAGATAAGGAGAGTGATGTTAGCAAATTAACTGAGTGGTATAAAACAAAAGGGGGAAAAAAAAAAGTTGTCAGGAAGCTGAGAACTTTTGAACCCATTTAAACAAATAAGTGGCAGAGGAGCAGGCTTGTCTGTCACAGGAATATCATCAGCAAGAGCCAAGCCAGAGCTTGGAAGCTACGATCAGATGCAGCCTCCGAGAGCAGCCCCTGGTAGCAGAGGAGAGCTGTTGGAGAAAGGGGAGTTCCTGCCTTGACGGGACGCTCCTCTTGGCCATTTCCACCCCTCGCAGACCTGGACCTGATACCCTCAGGTCACTCCGGCCTGCAACAGCTGCAAAGAGACAAAGAAGCCTCTTTGGGTGCTTCCCTTATGATTATGCTTTCCAGGGCCCTAAGCTGGTAAAGAAAGCGTGCTGTACTGGAAATAAGTTCAGTAAGGCTTTGAGATACACGCAGACTCATTTATTTAGTAATCTTAACTGGCTTTCCTGCTTTTCTACCAGCACTAAGGGGGTTAAAACCTTCCCCCTGGGCTGGCCTCCAGAGATTTTGCTCTCTGTGGCTCCAGATGGCTTTCAAATATCTCTAAAGTTTTGCTGCCCTCATTAGTGACAGATGTGGGAGTTATAATTTGAAATTTAGGTTCACTAAAGCAAAGCGTTGTGAAATCCCAGGAACCCGCAGACGCACTCTTAAATGCGCCAGTGGTACAGATCACAGAGAACATGCTCTCACGTAATGCTGAACAAGAGACTTTATTACCAAAGAACATCACTTTCCTTTCCCCGCTCCGCTTTATCTCAGCCTTCCAGTGCAGCCTTCCCTGGGAGCCTCCCGCTTGGCGCTTTGCCGCTGCCCCGAAGCAGCAGCCCCAGAGCCCTGCAGCGTGGCAGCTCACCGCGGTGGGCACACCGGTGGCGGGCACACCGGTGGCGGGCCTGGCAGCGCTTTCTGCCGGGCCGAGCCGTGCGTGCCTCCCGCCGTCCCGTCCCCGGCGGCACAGCGCCGGCCTCCTGCCTCAGATGCCGGCTTCCTCATACAGCCCGAGCCACGCGCTAATTGTATATTGGCATCGGCCCTGCTATTTCAGTACATTTATTTCAACCGGCACCTAGAGTAACCTGAACCAGAACCCATCTCAACCACTGCTTTTGTCGCGAAAACAGACAGATTTTTTCATTGCCTTCACAGAGCATGCTTGAGAACCACATCCAGAGCATGCTTTCCTTACAAATTCCCTTCCTTTCTTCCTGCTATAGAAAGGGGAGATCTGCAATGTGGCCACGCTCCTGGAGAGGATGTTTGCTTTGGCAACCAGCCCATAACACTCCTCTGCAGAACCTGACAGGTAAAGCCTCTGAGGTCAGCCTGCATTGGCACTGTACAAGGCCTGGAAAAGATACTATTGCTCGTCATTACATACAGCCCTTCACCAGCAGCTCTTGAACGCAGAAGAGACACGGTACAACCGTCACCTGTAACATCCTCCATTAGTATTGCTCATTGATCTGGGGGAGGAGGCCTAAAGTAGCCATGCGACGTGATCATTTCGGAATGGTCTTGAAGTAGATGGTACGTAGTAGAGACAATCTTAACTTTTTGGTCATTCAAGCAGTTAAGATAACATTGACCACTTGGAAGGACAGCTTAATTTAAAAAAATGGGTTTATGTAACTGTTGTACACTATGTATGAGTACAGAGTATATTTTTGTTCATCCTTGTCAGCACAGACATACGACACATGCAGAGAAGAATATCTCCGACATGGATGCACCCTAAGGTTGTCAGATCCAGAAGGATGCTACTCATTTGTAGCTTACAGCATAGGTATTCCATGCGCGCAACATCTTTCTGAAGAAAGCAATAGTTTTAAAGGACAAAAGCCAAACAAACAAGACCAGTCAAGCCATGTGACAGTACAAGCAGATCTCATAGGCTTACGTGGTTTCATAGAAGCTGAGCAGAACCACAGGATCTTTCCCTTTTCCTCTCTTATTGTAAACTTTTCCCTGCTGTTTCTGCAGGATTGTGCTGTCTGATTCACTAGCCTGTAACATTTTTAGCCTAGAAATGTTGCATACAAGTCATTCATTAAAAAGGTAGCATATAGGCTATCATTGGGAGTTGCTTTAAGATTCAGCTGATTCCCCCCCCCCCCCCCACTTTTGTTTAGCTTTAGGGGAGACATCCTTGCAAACTGTTACCATTTGATTCTTCTCTCATTTTCCCAATAATCCATAAATCTGGTTGTGTTTCCCCCCACCCTCCTTTAAATGCTACTGCCTCCTCTTCCCCACCACTATTCCCCTTTTCTTTTGTCAAGTTCAGTTATTCAGACAGGGAAGCATGTGGTTCTTTAGAGGATAGCTCTCAACTATCCATCTTGTCCCAGAATTTATTCTTTTATTTTTTTCCCCTCTTTGAAAACTTCACATATTTGGGTTAAGAGACACTCATGCCTTTGTTTTGTTACCCACCAAGTATCACCGTTCTTACCTTTGCATCCCAGTTCTCTCTCTTTCTGCCTCCCTATTGCAGCGCTGAGATTCCTTACTCACTGCAAAGCCAAACGTTGCACTCCAGCCTCCTCACTTGTGCTGTTAGACTGGGGGCTGGACGGCAACTGCAGGTAGGCTGTGGGTGCTGGGTACACCATGGAGGGGGGGGTCTCTTCATAGGTATGTCCTCATTAGTACCTGCCAGAGGAGGGTGGATACATGGCTCTGCCCCATCCAATTAGAGAGGGACTGTATGCACCACTGCTTCTGAGAACAAGGAGTGAAAGGAGTTATATTATAGGCATTAAGTGCCAATCGTAACAGAGACAAACCAGAGCTGAGCATAAGGAGGAAGATTATCCTTCACTAGGACGTGCACTGTAATTTCAGCAAGGATATACTTTGCTTTTCTCTGCTTCCATGCGACCCACCTGCTGAAGAGGTGTACAAGCTGCCTCTCCCTTAGCTGGCATCTATACTAAATGGGTTACAGCTGCTACTAATTTCATTTAGGGCCTAACTCCTTGATGACAGAAGCCGTGACTCCTGCACAGGAGTTTGATGAGTCCTAGCTGGGTATTTGCACATGGTATTTCTGCAGCTCTCTTAAACAGCAAGGAACATATTTTCAGCTTAAGAAGTGTGACCCGATCTTTCATCACTAACATAAATGAGCTGATACTAACATGGTTAAGGTGGGCATTTGTAAGTGTGGCAACAGGAGGGAAAAACCTCACGTACGTTAAGGAAGACAGAGATGAAATCAACAATGGCTCAGGAGTGGCAAGAAAAGCAACTTTAAGTTCACTTTAAAAAAAGAAAAAAGCTCATAACATCAGTGAATGAAAAACAGCTAAACAAATTTCACCGTTGATAATGAGCAGGAAACCCAGTGCTTGAGATCATGAGTTTATGCAAATCTGTTATTACTGCAAATTGGCATCCTAAGACCCTGATCCAACACTTGCACATATGCTTAACTTTATGCACATGAGCAGTCTCATTAACGCCAAAGACTTAGTCGTGCATAAAACTGAGCAAATGCATGAGTGTTTGTAAGACTGGGATTTAAACACAAGGGATGGAAAACAAATTTACTGTATCATCAACAATTATTTCTGAAACCCATCAGAAGCCAAGGTGGTGCCAGAAGTCTGTTTAGTGTAGAAACATTCAAAGAGAGAGAGGAGTGGGATTTTGAAGATTGCTGCCTTTAACTCAATCCATTAGGCCCAATAATGGTGGGCCAAACACAGGAGGAAAACATCCCTGCCCAGATTAAAATATAACTGATTATGGATATTGGAGACATAGTATTTTGCATCACATTTTACAAGATAAACTGGACTGCCTCTTAAAAACACAGATTTCAAACTTAGTTATTGTAAAGAAGAACTGTTTATAATCAACTTGGATTTGACTATGTTATTCAGCAGTGTTTCACACAAGTCTTACAAAATTAATTTAAGTGGTATCAGGTTTATGTGGATTCAGAGCTGACTGCAGCATTTATATAAATAGTTACAATAGATACAAAGGCTGACATGGGAGGGAGGTGCCTACTGCGTCGCAGTGAAGACTGATGGCTAGTCTTAGAGCTAGTTTTAATTAGAGTATTCGGCAATGCTTCAGGAAACAGAAGAGCTCCCTTATGTTATGAAACCTGACAAAAATATGCTATTTCCTTGGGAATCCAAAAGAGTAAATACAATAAAATTTGAGTACCTACCAGCAAGACAAGAAAAAACAAAGAGCTGTAAAACAAGGTCTGTAGAAATAAAACTTCTGCCAAATTTAAAGGGATAGCTCTGGAAAAGGAATTCTGGGAAAAGTCCAACCCTGCATTGGGAAGATGTAAAAATAAGGCCTCTACAAAAAATGAGGTCTTGTTATCATAAATAGAATCAGTCAAAAGTCATGTTTATGTATCATGATAATTTCTGTGTGCTTTTTAAGCTTTTTTTTTTTTTTAGTTTGAAAAAAAATTAGTACATTCTCGGCAGTCAATTTTACTGCTACTTTTTATTTTGTGGTGGTTTTTTCCATACTTTCTGTTCTTTTCACCCAGTACCATTGCTGCTGTCAATTTTGCTGTGTAACAGTAAAGTTGACGGAATTATGATACTTTTCGTTAGTCACATCTTGCAGCTTGTTCCAAAGCGGCAGACCTCTGGGTCCCATGCTTGGCTGTGTATCTGCCTCCTGGCGAAGTCCGCATATTGCAAGGGCTCTTGGTTCTCCATAGGGTTTGTTTGGGAGGGTTGTCATGGAGATACAGGGTCTGAAAAAGGCAGTATGGTCTTTCACGCGGCTGCAGTCTATACGGACGTGCGGCCCACAGCAATGGCGGTGAGAGCTGAGCTGGCAGGGAGCCAGGCAACTTGTGAAAATGCTTTAGCACATTTGCACTTGACATTTTGGTTGTGGTTACATGGAGTATCAGTGCATTGATGGCCAGCTGTTTTCAAGTCTGCATCCATCTTAAAGGCTGAGTTTTATATAAAAATAGCTTTGGGGGATGACTCCGGTGAGGTAGCAGCTTCACCTCTGCAATCTCACAGCACAGTAATGCTGCATGTCCTGAATGTATGAGAACAAAGTGAAAAGAGTTAACACAGGTTGGAGCAGCTTGTTGGCCAGGAGCCCTCCTCTCACTAGCTCTTTTCCCAAAGGAAAGAAAGTTTTATCTTTCTTCATGGGTTAAGTTTTGGCTTTTTTCTCTCACCTATACAGGTTTCAAAGAAGGAGGTAGGACTTCTGTGACTAACTGGCATCTGGCAGGAGTGTGATTCTGAACCAGGCTTTAAGGGATTGTCATGACAAAGATACAAACGGTGGTATTATTGATGAGAAAAGTGATGCTGGAGATGTAGCAGCAGGAAGAATCAGCCCTGCAAATCTTTGTTCATTCTGCCTAACCTCACCGTGTGCAACATTGCTTTATATGGCTGGTCAATAAGATGCACAAGTTTGCAAATGCCTGGCTTCGGGGTACCACCATGTTCTGAGTTGAAGGACTGTGAGAACTGGAGAGTGGAGGAAAGTCTGAAATAAATTTGAACAGTATTTATGGTGTTTTCAATGCCTACCTGCTTCATTCCGGTAGGTAAAGAGCGTAGACGATCTGTTCATCAGCACAGCTCTGGCACACTGAACCTCCCAAAGGCTGTGATGATAATTAACTCCTAAATGTTGTAGTTTCTTTGAAATACACTTCCAATTCTTTGAGGAAATAATTATTTCAGAATAAACCAGTCTTTCTTAATCCAGACCTTATTTATTATATTCTGAAGCACACCTTGAAATGCAACACTGAACACAAATTTCTCTTTGATTGGTTTAATGGAAACAATTTCTCTCTTCAGCAAGAACTTGCTTTCAGAGTGAAACCTTAACATTTTACTTTTTATCTGTCTTGTCAATCATTGATTTATTTTTTTTTCCTGTTGGCTCTACCTGGAGATGTCATATACCTCTCAAAAGCACGTAATCTGAAAAGATGCGGAACAAAGTTTTTATTTTTCAAACCAGTCAACTAGTTACCAGTTGATCTGACAAATATGTCACACAAATTTATCTTTGGAAAAAGTTTCCTCAGCTGATGCACAGCACTTGAGTGCAAGTTTGCTTAACAAAATCATAACTAATGCCCAACTTATTTTTCTGATTTGATATTTCATATCATAGACTCATAGAAAAGTTCAGGCTGGAAGGGACCTCAGAGGGTCATCATATCCACCTTTCTGCTCAAAGCAGGGTCAGGTATGAGATCAGGTTGCTGGGGGCTTTATCCAGTCTTTAAAACCTCCCAAGATTTTAACACAACCGCACAACCTCTGTGGGCAACCGTTTCCAATGCTTGACTATCCTCATGGTGAAAAGGTTTTTCCTCATATCTTGCTGAAACCTCTCTTTTTTCAGTTTATGTCCATTGTCTCTCCTCCTCTCTCTCTGCTGCATTGGGGCTCATGTTACTAAGGGCTGCGGCAAAAAAAAACCCCTTTTATTTCTCGTCAGTATTTCTGCATGCATTAGGGAGGACAATTCAATATCCTTCAGGCTCTAAGGCAATGAATCTAAACAAATTTTTTCTGCTCCTTATGTGCTGTATTAAAAGATGAAAACTCATTCTTGCATGTAAGGAAAACAGAGTTTCAATGAAGATCTGACCCAGAGACTGGAGAACACAGTTTTCCTATAAAAGATGTTCTTTCATTAAAAAGACTATTGTAACCTAAACACTTTATGATATATTTTCTTTCCAAGGAACTTCTTCAATCTCACTGAGCATGCTGAAGTCATTATATAGTTACTAGAGATGCTTCTTTGTCCATACAGACTTACTACAGGTTACATTTCTGCAGGAGATTAAAAATGATGTATTAGTAGATATCCTTCTAAAAATACTCTTTTAAGTAATATGTATCTTCATCTTCCCAAACCTGGAAGAACCTATACAACAGCAAAGGAAATACAGCAAATAATTCAGGGCAAATAGTATATAACTATGAGAACTTTTACCACTGTATTTATTTAAATGAAGGGAAATGTCAAAATGTGAAAGCTAGGCACTTCAGCTTATTCACATATTTTACATTCAAAGGACCAACAGATTATTATTTTTTTTTTTTTTCCCCCAGAAAAAAAGACTCCTGCTCTGGTTTCCAAAATTTTTACAGAGACATGGAATATACTTAATGAAGCACGCCACTGCAATGCATACAATGAAAACCTTGTGTATATGGGAAAAAGATAAAAAACAAACAAATTTGACCATTACCAAAAGAAGTTTTCCTTTAATATAAATAAAATTCAGAGTAGTGCTTTATTTTAACAGACCACACAACAGTGGGATTTATTAACAACCACATATTTACAGTGCCTCACTGGTAAAAATACCGGGCTTCATCTGAGATCCTAGACACTTCCTGAGAAGGCAATGTGGGCTGAGGACTGGTCAGCACTTCACATAAGCTAAGTGCTAAAAGGGTGAAACAAAAGCATGCTTTTAAAATAAGATGGCAAAGGTGGAACTGCTGATGCATCGTGTTTATGCCCTGATCTAGCATAACTTGCACCTCAAGTACTCCCTTTGATTTCAGTAGATCTATGTATGCTCCTAAGTTTAAATGCAGGATAAGTGTTTCAAACCAGGAGCCTCAGAGGAAGACAACTGCTTGACTCAAAGATACTATGAGTAAGAAAACTGCTGTAATTACAATTTTATGTGGTATGGAGGCACACAACCTTGAATTTAAATCCATATTCTTCTGCATGGGTGATTTCTACCACTTTACTTTTAATTTGATCGTACAAGGTCTGGATTCCAAATATCTCTATCAACTGACAAACTTGTGAAAGCATCTTCTTCCCACAGCCTCCAAAATCATAGTGCCAGTTTAGCAGATCTCAGTGTTTTTGGCAATTAAATAAAATAAGAACCAGATCTTTGTCAAAGTATTCACAAAATAATCTTTCACTTATAAAATGGCTGTCCTACCATTCTTGTATCAGATCTGACCTCAGCTCTTTAGCTCTAAACAGTTCTTTAAAAGTTATAAAAATAAAGAATTAATATACAAATATATATTTCAGAGTGATAAGAGAAAAATATTAAACAAATTCCTTTTTTAATCTACTTTAAATTAAAAGAAATGTTTTCAAAAGTCTGGGCTGAAGCAGATCTTTATCTATTGACTCTTTAATGGAACCCATTCCCTGCAGATGGCCACATACAACTTAATTTAAGAACTCATTACTACAAAAAGACAGCGAACATGTTTCCACTAGCAAAGCAATTCATTAAATCTAGCGTGCCAGTTGGTTTTTGGTATCTTGCTTTCAAGAATTGCAGTCATTTCTAATATTAGAAACAAAACCCAAGTCATGAAAAGTCTTGAGCTTCTTTAGAAATTTGCTTCTTTCCCTGGTCTTCGTTAGTATTTGTTTTGCAATAATCTGGTTTGTTTTGTGTACTGTTTGTATACAGCGTAATATAAATGCTCTGTTTGAATGCACACGTATGTACAAAACGAGTCAGTAATTCAGTTAAGAGAGATGCCACCTCACTGGGTCATTTCATACTTTCACAATACCATATTTTTATGTAATATCCATAACAACATCATCTAGGTTGCTCCCTTCTTCCACTGAGATGTTCATGCATGTTTTCCTTCCATTTATCTCAAGCAGCCGAAACAGCAAGGAACATTTTTGAACAACCTATAATACTCTTCCTGAATCTGAAATAAAAATATTGAATTAAAATATAAAATAGATTTATTAATAGGTCTATATGTCTTTAAACTCATTTTGTACTGCTGCTGTCACCAGAAGTTTTAAGGTGGGGCTGCTTTTGACTTTAGGACAGAATACTGAAGAAAGTATCATGTCAGGCTAGTGTGAGTGAATCCTGTTGCTAACTGGAAAGACTGGAAGTGAGTTTTGTTGCACACATTGCGTTATTTCGTCAGGTTAATGGCACCGTAACCAGTTTTGAAAAAACATGTTTCCGTGTTTCATACATTGATTTTAAAACGGGGACGAACTATGTGAGAAGGTAAAAATTGGGCAGAGGTTCTGTCTCCGCTGAAGGCAATGGTAAAATTTCCCCTCTTCCATCCTCTCCCCCATCAGTGGCACAAGGATTTCCTCCCTTGCTCTGACAAAACATTTGCACCACAACTCTGCTTCAGGGCTAGGGACCTGCCTGTGTAGGTACACGAGGCTGCCTGAGTCACTTCCCACGAGGAATGGAACACTTACCTTCCTAGACAACACGCAAAGAAATATGAAGATGAACATCCCCTGGAATGCGTTGAAGATTGTAAAAAGATATGCAGTAACCACAGATCCCTGGACGACATGGAGGACCCCGAAGATCCAGGTAGCCCCAAGGAGGAACAGGAGAGCAAGAGCACCTCGGGCACAGGACCTAGACAGCAAGGACACGTCAACAACGTGCGGGCACCTGCCATTTTCCTTCCTTCACTGCTTTGGATGGTGAACGCTGCCTGGGCAATTTTTTCCCAGCTGCAAAGCCCTGAGAAGTGCAAATGCATGGGCTGCTCTTTAGGGTGTGCTGTAGCACTGTGGCGCGAATAAGCTCACCTAATCACTGCAGAAGAGCAAAGGAGTAAAACTGGAGGGCCTTGAAACACTGGCTTCTTTAATCTTCAGATATGTTTTCTCTGGTGTACTGCAGCACCATATGATTTGATTTAAATCCACTGTTAGTGTAATTCCCCAAGGAAAAACATATGTCTGTTATGAAGCATTCCCCCACTTTTCCTCCCCCCCTTATCTTCCTTAAAAATAACCCAGAAAAATGTACAGTATGCTCTTAGGTCAGTACATGTGCGTGACATCAAAGGGTGCCCAGGCTGCCTCTCAGGTTCACTGCAGAAGACGGTGCCAGTTGTAAAACTAGACTTTCTTTCTTTCTTTCATTCTTTCTCTTTAAAAAACAAAAAAATTTTGGTTTTAGAACACAAATAGTCTTAAATAGTTCCTGGGTCAGCATATTGATGCTTTAAAATTATAGGAACTGATTGGCTATGATTTTTTTCTTCCAACATGCTGTAGAGCCCTGCTCGCAGACTTGAGCAAATTACAGCATGTTGTCTTGGAAATGAAGCCACTGATTACTTTCTTATTCATTCTCAGCCCAGTCATTGCAGGACTTCCTTTGAACAACAGACATTTTTAGCACCGTTCCTCTGAAAATGAATAATTTTCAACTTCATTAAAACCAGCGCACCACATGAAGCTATGAAGGGTGAGGAATAAGAGAAAGTAATCAATCAAACAATTGCTAAATCCTAACTATAAATCTAGTGCAATGCATTGAAACTGCAGGAGTGTTCCTAAGCAACACAAACAGTAAGTTGTTTTCAATGTTCCCTGTAGTACACTTCAGCTTTTCCTGCACAAACGGTTTTCAAGGTCCCTATAAATCAGTTTTAAAGAGAGTGAGTTGATGGAAAAATCATAGCAGCATGCAAAGTAAAAATCCTGGAGAGAATCCTCCACGTCCCCCCCCAACACCCCAGAAGCACAATGTCCTACTGTTGACTTTTTACAAATAACATGAATGGCTTGATTTTCTTATCACGGAATTACTTGTTACTTCAAGGCAAATATTTTGGTCCCAATTCAGGCATAAGTTTTGAAATCTGATTTGGCTTGCATAGAGGCTGTGGAAAGTACTTAAGAAAAAAGGACAATTACTTCTTTAACCTTGCCATCAGCCTTTACCCTCTGGTCATTATGGGCCACTTGTATTCCTCATACACCTCCCACACAACCCCCGCGTTACTCTACAAGGTATTGCTCAATGGGAATAAAGACTGCAAAATCTACCTCCAAATCTATATGAGGGGATAACAGAAAAAAAAAAAAATCTTTTTCTACAAATCTTCCAGAAGATTTAACTATTATTTTTGAATACTCACTTTCATTTCTGGCTGTATTTAAACTTACAGAAAGTAGAATTTGTATTAAATGGCAAACTTACCTTATATTTTCATAACAACTAACTTCTGGCTTTAACATTGCAGTGTGTCGAAATACTTTATAAATAATCACTCCGAAAGCCAACAAATTAACCTGAGGGGAGTGAAGAAAGGAACTTTTAGTTCAAACCAGGACGCTTTTGAATTTCAGTAACCGTTACACATTTAAATGAAACAAGTCAGATAAAGTTTCTGTGTATTTGAAACCTACAGAACCCAGTGCCGGGAGGGGAAAAAACCCACCCTTTTCTGATCCACTTCTATTAAAAAAATATGAGCTCTGTAATAAACATTGATCAAACAGGGCTGTAACTCTACCTTATCTCAACAGTATCACCACCAACAGTCTGCAAATGTTTATTGATTTTATTGGTAAATCTCTTTGATTTCCTGCTGAGATTTTATTTCTCTAAGTAGAGATGTTTAAGAAAAGAAGAGAAGAAGAAAAGAAAAAAGAGAACAAAAGACAAAATAAAATAAAATAAAATAAAATAAAAGAAAAGAGAAGAAGAGAAAAGAAAAGAGAAGAAGAGAAAAGGGAAATGGAGAAAACCAAAAAAGCAAAAAAGCGCCCCCCCCCCCCCCCCCCCCCGGATTTCCTATTGTACTGTATCATGTAGATCTTGACAAAATGTATGTCTTTTGTTGCTGAATAACATTAATAACATCATATGTTCTGAGGTCTTTGGGGTGTGAAAACTTTCAAGTGGCACAAAAAAACTTTGAGGTTTACACAAAGAATTTTTAAAAAACTAACTTTGGTTGAAAGGCTCCTTGCTGCGCATTCTCTCTTATATTTTATGTTTGTTTCATCGGTGAATAATTTCAGTATGTTTTTTTCTTGCCTTCTTTATCATGGCATCACTTTATTTGAGTTTGAAACAGAAAAAAGCAACTAAAAGAAGCAGTTTTGCAAATGATGCTCAATTATGGTTCTGAACCTCTGTTTGCTCGGCTAGGCTTCACTGATCTTTCATTTAAATTTATACTGCATTCCTTTAACAATGTGGATGAGTTTGCTTTCTCACTTTAAAAAAAATTCTTATTTTGCTTTGCAGCATTTAACATCAGAATCTATTAAAAATGTTAGTAAATGAACCAAATTTTAGCTGGATGTCATCCAGATACTCTTTGTAGATCCTTGGTTGGAATCCCTTGGTGGGTTCCTGTGGGCTTCCAGATGTAGAATGAATAGAATTAATGTCTTCCCCAACCTGTTTCTCCAGAAAGGCTGTGTGGTTTTCCTCCCTCCTTCTTTTTCTTTAAAAAAAAAATCCTCCATAATGAAAACAAAAGGCTGCTGTAGGAGCACAGCATCACTTTAAAAAGAATCACTTTCATTTGTTAACGCTTGTTATGTATGTCCTCAGAACATTTTTGTTGTGTCAAGGGGGGAGTATCTGATATTAAATGCAGGCTCTGCTTTAATTAGCTGCATGCTCATACTTTAATACAGCATAATGTATTTACAATTTGATAAGACAGGAGATAGAGCTGATTAGCAGTTTAGGGAATTAATCCTTCACTGAATACCTTGTATTTGCGCTGATCGTGAGAGCTATTCTGAAGCTCCTTATATTTAAAATTGTAATCTATAATACCTCCTAAACCAGCAATTTTTCAAAGTTAATTATAAGTCAGTCAGCAGTTGTGGGTAATTATATGCAGACTTACTTTTTATCTTATATTTGTTGGTGAATAATATATCAAATAACTTAGTGCACACACTGTAATCTGCATAACCCACGTAATATACTTATTAATCTGAAAAAGGTCGGGTGAAATGTGATCAAAGTACCACGAGCACGGAGAACACGCACCGCTATTTCTTCAGAAACTGCTATCAAGATTGCAGCACAAACCACGCGACCAACCTTCCTCTCTGCCAGCCCATCACCAGGACCACTAAAGTCAACGAGAGCCTGCGTTTTGCCATTAATAGGCTCTGCAAGGAGCTCTGTGGGCCAACCCCCCCTGTCCTTCGGCCACATAAACCAGCTGCAGAACTGGAGAGGTTTTGCTGAGCAAGGATGGGGCGGGCAACAGGCAGATGTGGGACCTCGCGGCACCAGACTCCATTTCTCTTTGTCCCAGCGGGGCTTCTTTACACAAATACTATTTACACTGTCTGTTGCACAGGATAATAGGATTTGGCCCTCTGCATTAAAGTAATACCCATTAACTATGATCTTTTCATTCATCAATCCATTCTAATGGGAATAATCTGTACATATCGGGGGAATGGGAGAGGTTAACACTGGCTTCTCGGAGTCAGCTGCCAGAACACAATTATTGTACAATACGTCTCAGGTAGCCTCACAGGAGGTAGTGTTACAGGGTAATGAGGGTCAGCTTAACTTCTGAAATACCCGGTCACTTCCAAGATTTATGAAAGTCTTAAGTCAGTTTTTGCCCCATTTTGAAGCACTCCATTATTAAAAAATATCTATAGCAAAGTACCTAGACTGCCTTTACACAATGTCCAGTGTCTCAAAACAGAAGCTTTTAAGCAACATTGCATTTTTTTTTTTTTTTTTCTTTTCAGCCTAAGTTAGAGTCCTCTGGAACTGCATTTTGTCCTTTGGGGGACAAAATAGGTAACAATAGTTGTAACTGTCCTGTGACAGACACAGAAATGCAGCAAAACTTGAGGGAAAACAATAACATGAACTCAAGGGTAAATCTAGGAGAAAAAACTAGCCAATGTTAATAATGGTTCAAGTGTGGCTTTTGGAGGAAACTGGTAATCCAATAGGTATCCTAAACTGAACATATTCTACTTCAACCTGATGCTCCGCATATTCTTTGCTATGAACTTACCAGTAGCCTCAGCTATTTCTGGGAGAAGTAAAGTAAAAAGTTCACGTTGGATAGTTGGACTGAGTAGGAATACTGAGAAGTTGGACTGAGTAGGACTAAAGGGGAAATGGCCTTTAAATAACTGATATCCCCAAAGAGCCATAGGTATTTCAACAAATGGGATGGGAAGTCAAATCACCCAAAATGCCTGGCCAAAGATACAACCACTTAGGACATTTGAATTTGTATCCAAAACTGAGCTTCAAATGAGCAGAAACAGAGGCAGTAGGCTGTAAAAGTCATCCAAAATACAGAAAGGCAGAAGGAATCCTGGATCCCCAAATCCTCCAGCTGGGACAAACTGAGGAGCTTCCACATGAGAGACACTGAAACATCTGCTTCAGCTGCTACTTATAGCCAAGCATTGTGTTTTATACTTACTTTGGTTGTAATCGCGTGTTTTCATTTTTGTAATTAAAGCACAAACTTCAGATCTTGTTGAATAAACCTTCGATGACGTTTATAATTAAGGCTGCCTTAAGGTGACAGGCAAGGTGAATGAGAATGACATGGCAAACATAAGGCACGCTGTCTCCAGAGAGAGCAGGACGCGCAGGCAGCTGTGAAACCGAGCTCAGGACAGGCTTTGCGCCGGCCTGGGAAGGACCAGCCTGGGGACTGCTGCTGCCACGTGCCAGCTGTGGGGAGAAGGTACCGGTATAATGAGGAGAGCTGCTCTGCAGCCTTGGGCAGACCCAAAGCGTGAAATGTTGTGGCATGGCCACAGTTCTATCAAGTGAATAACGACGTTACAGTGTGACACGGCAAGTTCTTGTGCCTTTGTTTTCAGTGTTATTACATGGCTGAGCAGTCAGAGAAACTGCTGCGTGTCCTGAGAGGGGATTCTCGGCAAGTCTAATAGGCTAAAGGGGAATTGCATTGATTCCAAGACCAGAACTGGGTTTTTTTTGTTGGTTTTTTTTTTTTTATTTAACAAATGATCCCAAACTGCTGTTGGGCAAACAGTGCACTCAGTCCTTACTACTTCACAAAGGAAACCTCTGACTTTCTTCCTGCAAGCCCAATTCTGTGAGATGCTGAGCATCCTCAGCCCTCCCCCTCCTCGAGCTTCCATGGGAATCAGGTTTCACTCAGCAAGCTCAGGTACACTACAAGACTGATTTTAATAATTAAACTATTCCTTTTTTTTTCTTTTTTTTTTTTTTAAGTGGTTAATCAAAGACAAGGGCTGATATAGGAACAGCCCCTGCTCGTAGCATCTTCAGGGAATCATTTCTCCTTAAAGATATTTGTAAAAGAATTTTTAGCTTTATTAAATTCTACAAACGTTGTGGTATATTTACGAACAAATGGTAGGAAACTTAAAATACATTTATGTGAAATAGATATTAAATAAGGGCAATTATTAGGATCCCATGAAATCAGGATTCTGTAGATATGGGCAACACATTTATGTATCTGTATAACCCAGGATAGTCTCCAAGGAGCCACAAATCTGGATGAGCTAGGTTTTATTGTACACCCGTGACTTAGTTTAAAGGGAGGATGGTAAGTGTTTGGTGCATCCCTCTTGGGGAGATGACCTGTGTGAAGGGTCACAAGGATTTAGGACTTTTGAGTGACTTCTGGCCCCATTAAACTGATGGCAGAACTCCTGTTAAATGGTAAAACTCCCATTGCCTCCAGCGTTGTCAAGGCTTTACCTCTACACATCATAGAGAGTGGCAGCCTCAAGGGATTCACAGACAACAGTGGACACTGCTGTGGGTTTCACTCTGCAGATTAGCACTTGCATGTATCATGGACGCACACTGTGGAATAGAGCAGGATAGTGAAATTTTTCCTGCAGCTGTGTTTTGGGGATGTCCATGGTACAGTTGCCATGTTCACAACTGTGACGCTGGTGGGCAAGATACAGCAGGCACACAAGGAAGAGTTCAGAGCTGTCTGGAGCGGTACAAGTCCTAGGATCAGCTCTGACCCACAGCTGCAGCAGCTGCCTGGATAATTTCCTCTTGTAAAGAAATTCACAGGAGAGAAAAAGCGATTGCAAATTCAGAGAGATTTCCTGGTGCTTTCCTAATCATTTTGTCAACAATAAGGAGGTTTTACCAAAGGAATTGGCCTGGGGAGCTCTGTTCAATCAATCACATGTATTTTAGGATAGGATGGGAAAAACTGTGTGTGGTGTTAACCTACCTCCACCTAGAGCTAGGATGGCTTGGTAAATCTGTTTGCAGATTTGCATCCCTCCCTCCGTCTCAATGCTACTATGGCTAACTGGCATAGGTTTCTGTAATGAAGGAAACCTGCCCAACGGTGGGCATGGGTAGACCAAGATCCTGCTGCTTTGTCTTCTACTCCTAGCAGCTCTGGGACCTCCACAGCAGAATTTCACCCATCCACAGTTTGTAGAAGAAAATGCATATCAAGACATAGTAATATTTACTCAGTTTTTTTTCCTAAGATGAAGATCCAGAAGAGCACTGAGAAACAATCTCATCTATTGTCTAAGCAAATTACAAACTTCTCTGTTGACTACTAACCATATTTTGCAAACTAAGTAATAATATAAAAACGAGCACGTAGGTCCTAAGATGCTACACGTTCCAAGCTGTTGGAGTTCTGCTAATAGCATATTGCTTAGCAACTGCTATATTTAAAATAGGTCCTTAATTCCACTGTTAAATGTACGTATTTTACATACTGGAAGAGTAACATAATGTTCTATCCTCAAGTAAATATGATGTTAGTGCTTCACACTGCATGAAACCCTCTCTGTGTAGGTACAGAATGATAGCTATTTTTAGTTGAGCACTGAATGGTATGAAATACACACAATTTAATAAAGCATGCAAAACATCTGCCTGCAAATAAAAATATTTGCACTCATGTTGAAGAGTTGTAGTTTCTTTGATAATTAATTACAATTAAATTGTAAGATACTGAGTGAAGTGATATATCATCATTTTGCCCCATCAAGGTAGCTGACAGCTGTCAAATTTGGCAACTAAGAAATGTTTTTTTCCTTCCTCCCCTCCTCCCTCTTTTTAAGAAGGCAAAAGAGCACTTGAAAGCTCAGAGGGAAATGGCCCATCTTTCATGGCAGCAGCTCAGTTAGCACCTGGACATCTGCTAAAATGAAACAGATCAGGATGAGAGGCATTCAAGAAAATTTTGTCCGACATTTTTGTGTTGAAAAATGTCAGTTCATTAGCACTAAAAGACATTTACTGGTTTAGACTATACTTTCACCAGGAAAGGCTTCCTGAATAGGATAGCTTTTCTGATTAAAACCAGAAAGGACACTCCTGAACAATGAAAATCCCTGTGGACAGGGCATTTATCCAGGATGTTGGAGACAGGGGCACAATTTTCTCTTGTACTTAATATTCAGACTAGGCTATGACCCTTAGTTTCTCCAGCCCCTGTAGCAGCTATTCGCTGCTATTGCTCTGTCAGCCTTGCTGGATCTATTCTGTGCCATATAAATAATTAAATATTCACCGGAGCAGGGAGACCTGGATCTCCCTCACTCCCCAGTTCCTCATCCAGGCCTATCTAAAGACAGTTGTTTTTTCTAACAGTGGAGTAATTGTTTAATATGAGACTGAGTTTTTGAGGCTATTTCCAATACACATGTATTTACAGAATGAAAAAGGAATTGGTAATTTCATATGAGATATCCTTGTGTAAAAGATACACGCCAACCTTTCAAAACTTATTAAAACACTTTAAATACCAGCCTTTTAAGGCTCTCTAGTGTTACAAAGAGGAGAAGGTATAAGAAAGGGGCAGCTAATTCTAAAGATTCAGACATACTAGTTCTGATTCAGTCTGAGCACTTTACATTCAAACTTCAAAAACGAAACCCCCAAATCATTCTCTTCTCCTTTCTTAGTCTCTGTCTCAATAATTGATGAAACCATCTATATGCTGATGTCAGATCTCACAAAAAAGAATGAGAAAATTTCTCCTGCTGCTCTCTTAGGCATATACTTGAATTTTTTACATATATCATATTGAATTTGGCTCTTTCAAAAAATGTCTGAAGTTCAGAGCAGCTGTATCTGTATCATTCTTTACAATGACCCTCATTATGAGTGTTTGAATTAATGAGCTTGTGATGGTCTGAATTCTGCCACAGAGAGCAATACATTTCTGTCTTTCTGGCTGTATAGCTAATGGCTGGGTAAAATGACAACATTCAGTGGGTCATCGTTACTTCAGTCAGGGGAGAACGGAATTAAGCTATTAACAATACAACAGTTTAAGCTTCAAAATGAAAATGTATGCCATATTAATTGCATAAAATTGGACACAAGCTGGCAGTCAAACAGTCTGGGTTTTGCTCCTGACTGATTTATCTCATTATCATGTCCCCAGTGAATATACCTTCTTGAATGCTTTAGGTATACAACAGCAGTCTTATCTGGGAATAGAAAATGTAGCAAAAACATTAACAAACCCCTTTAGTCTATGTTTTGGGGAAATATTTTCAATCATGCAGGATTAGAATTTTATGATTCTAAGATTTTAATAATTTTACTTGTTTTAAAAATTAAAACATAGCTAAATGAGTTTATTTCAAACCCTGTATCAGGAAATACATAATTTTTACATAGGGTTGCTCTTTATATATGAATACTTCAAAGTTGTTCTTTTACATACTCAGGCTGTAGAATTAGACTCAATTAAATGTTTCCTTTATATTTCTAGAACACTTATAGCAAGCTGTAAATAAATATATAAATAAATAAATGGGGTTTCTATATTTTTCATCAGAGTAAACAGCTTCTCAGACTTCTGGATTCAATGCTGTTCCTTATTGGATTGCAAAGCTAAACACATACTGACCTAAATATTTTTCTTTAACCTCAGTTCTGCAGCCAAGGGCAGGAGGGATGAACCAATAGATCTGTATCTGATCTCAGCCATAAACGTTAGCCCAACTAGATCGAGTGGTAGGACTGGGGTCTGTCCTGCTTGCAGTGTAATTAGTTACTAGATTTACTCCTCTCCTTTTCCAAGAAGCTTTTGAGAAGGTGCATTTACTTGGGAGTTGGTAATGACATAAATCAGGCTGTTTAATGAACTGATTCTGGGTGCATCAAAGACTTCAGACTACCTGTTACACCCCTCCCACGGTTTCTTTGCATAAATGCAAACCTGCATTAGGCTGCATCTGGAGCCTTATGCAGGAGCCCTACAGGAGTATTTTTACCTGGCAAAGAGGAGTGAAATAGTTGTATATTATCTTTTAGCACAGCTAGCTTCAGTGAATGGATGAGCTACCAGGAGGGAGGCAGCATCAGGAGCACGACTGAGATGTTGAGTCTGACAACAGGCTATATTTGCCATTTTGGAGATGTCAGTAGTTGGCAGAAAGCTGTCCATGCCTTCTACAGCTTGCCAAATCCTCTGAAGAATTTAGCCCTTTGCTTTTTAGAAATATTCACAATTCTGCTGTGGATGTGTTCACAAAATCCCATGCTGTGGTTTACGATCTTACCCAAAGCCACAAAAAGCTCTTTCAATGACCAAGTGAGATTTCTGAACAGAGTATTCACATGCAATTACTACTGTGAATTTAAATTTGCTTCTCTGAATGCCTGTGAGTGATGAATCAAAGGGGCAGTAGAATAGTGGAAGAAAATATGATTTGAGTGAGAAAATATGTAGTGTGGATGTAGTCATTACGTAATTACTAAGAAAGTCCAAAAGACATCATCGGTCTATGTCAAGCATCTAAAGCCAACCTACAGTGTCTTTTCAATGAACAAATTAGGGTAAGCATATGTGTTTATAGTAATTGTGCTTATAGCAAGGCAATGTAAAGAATCACAAAGAGAATATTAAGCAACTGGGGGGAAAAAAAAAAAAAAGACCAATTCAGACAGTGTGGCTTTCCTGAAAAAAAAAAAAAAATCCACTGAGGCTTAATATACATGGATCCTTTAAAACAGTGGGCACAGTTTATCTCACTAGAAAAGAAGGATGCTTGGGACACTTGGGATGTTAACCTGCACCAAGCTGTGGGACATCTCAGGAAATCTGCACAGCCAGCTGGCAACTGCGGGTGCTCTTCTGCCCCCCTTTGGCACCCACCTGTACTCCCTCACCTGCTGTTTCTGCTTGCTTCATTATTGACGGGAGCAGACACGCTTGATTCTTCAAGTCTAAGATCCTTCAGTGAATGTGAGGGGGAACTTCTTCACATGCTTTTTCTTGTAACACTACTAGCTAAGTTGATTAAAAAAGCCCCAAAACCCAAACCGAACAACTTTTATATGGAACATCCTTCAAGGACCTTAGAGCCTTCTGTGATGAATTTGTTCCTATGTAACAACATAAAAGCAACTAATTTTCATGTTGTAGACTAATGGCCACAGCCTCTTTTTCCAAGTCTTTCCAGGGACTTTAGAAGAGAGGCTTTAATGACAGAGGGAAGGAAAGAAAAACCTTAATTTCACATGAAAGCCCTGGTCTTCCTGAGAAACTGCCCCCATTGTGTATGGCAGTATGGAAGCTGTGGCTTGGAGATTAAAGCTGGGCCTGTCCACTGAACAGGGCAAGTACTTTCCTACTCAGTGATTATTTAGCACAGCAAGTATTGTTGTTGCCGAACAACACTGAGGTTTGAACTAATCTGTTTCAACCAAAGTTGCATACTCAGTCTTTAATGTCACTATATAATTAATTATCTCTACTTTATCCACAATGGCATAAGAAATGCAATGGACACACCTTTAACTGAAGTCACAGAGGGGCTAATGAAAAGGGGACTATATTCTTTTATAAAGAATAATAAAGCCATTGCTAGTCCCTGTAGGAAATTTATTTCCACTAAAAAGGCAGACTGAGGAACAAGAGTAGATAAAAAAATGTTTAAAACAGCTATTTTCTGAAAAATGAACAGTAAACGATACAGAGTATACTTTTCTCATCTATAAAAAGTATAACTAGGCATTTATCACAAATAACCCTTTGGACAAAAAACCCCACAGATTTTCCAAAGCACAAATATTCACTAAAAAAATGTGAGATGGTGGTATGGTTTGTTGTGATGGAGGTCAGAAGTCAGACAACTTTTTCGATAGTAATCCTTAGAATATCAAGAAATATCAAGAGTAATGAACATGAGCTGCTTCACTGAAGGAGTAATAATGTGAAGAAGCCTGAAGAGGCAGTGTACTTGATTACACCAGTGTGGTGTGATTGACCTCAGAGGGGATGGTTTTTTTTTTTTTCCTTTTTCCTTTTTTTTTTTTTTTTAAGTGGGAGCAATGGACTGTCAGATAATGGTCAATATTGAAGTCTGGGAAAATGTAAAATTTTAAACTCTGAATATTTACTTTTCTACAAGAAAGATGTTCAGTTTGAATGGCCTAGATTAAGTACATGAAATTTGTGAGTGTATGAGAAAACAGCAGAGTAATGGATTTGCCAGGAAATTCTTCTGCATTGATTGCAGCAGTATTACTAATCCTGAATCAACCTAAATGTACAGAACTGAGCAAGTATTAGAGCTGTCCAATAAGATCTGATGAATGCACTATTCCATTAATTTTACCTTTTTTGTTGAATAAATTATTTGACAAATAATGGTAAAATTCATCAAATAAATTATCCGATGAATATATTTTTTAAGTAATCGACTAGCTCTAATGAATATGCAGGCAGTTCCTTAATGAAAAGCATTACTCTACTGTTAGCCTGCTTTCATCACTCATATGTCACTTTTTTTGTATTTTGCAACTGCAATCTGTATATTTTATTCATTTACCCATTCATTTATACAGGGGAAGTTCAAAACAGTATGGTTAATCAATCACTGCAATTCTTAGAATATATTTGCTTTACAGTTGATTATTCATTACATTTATTACATACAGGAATGCTTAATAAAAAGAACTTGGCTTTTCTGAGGACACCTCTCCCAAGAACTATTCTTGGCTTATATGTTCCAAGTCAAGTTTACAAGGATGCTCTGAAAATTACAGGGTCCATTTATAAGCCATTTTTGTAGTTGCAAACACTACAATTACCAATTGTTTCAAGAAACTGGAGCTTGAAGCCAAGCCAGACACCTTCAAGGTCCCTGAAAACACACATTAGAGGAGTAAACCACGGAAGAGCGTACAGGAACCACCTTCTCACTGAACACTGCTAGGATGTTTGGATAAAAGCCACAGGGAGAATTATTTGGATGATGTTCAATTTTGGAAATGTTCCAGCCTCAAAGAGCAAGTCTGTATTTTGTTATTACAGAGGTGATCTCAGCAAATGATACTGAGAGATTTATACTGTTAAACAGCAAATTGCACCTGTTAATGTTACACGTCACACTTCTGAGTGCTGGTTCCTCACAGAGGTGTGCCAATTCATTGCAGCACTGACAGTGGGTACAATAGT
Organism: Haliaeetus albicilla; assembly: GCF_947461875.1. Classification (NCBI taxonomy): domain Eukaryota; kingdom Metazoa; phylum Chordata; class Aves; order Accipitriformes; family Accipitridae; genus Haliaeetus; species Haliaeetus albicilla. The sequence goes on from NC_091490.1 coordinate 14,431,631, forward strand.
CAAGCCTGCATGACTCTGTCAATACTGCAAAGGTGCAAACCATGTTATCGTGGGTGACTCTGAACTTGCTGCACGAAGCTCAACCGAACAGATTTAATGGGAGAAGGTTGTGGGAGAGAGGTATATTAGAAGGGTTTCCTATAGCTGCACTTGGAGTAGCAGTGATTCTCTTCCAAGTTTTCCTTTTAATGGCTTGTAGACTTTCATAAGTACAGTGTTAATAGTCTTTGCCCAGGCCTTCCAAATGACGTCATTTCTACTGCCAGTTGGACAGCTAATATATATATATATAGCTGTCCCTCACAATAAGTACAAGTGGAGGGACTTGTCCTGCGTCCACAGAGTTTAAAAGATGAAGTTTCCAAAAATGTCAGTGATACAGAATAAAGCCCTTACATAGGTCTGCTCCCACTCAACACAGAGCGAGCTGTGAAGCCAGAGGTGGGAAAAGCCATGTAGAAGTCCTCCACAAAGGGAAGGAGTTTGTTATTGGCTGACATTACATGCTCATCAAAACTGCAGCCACATTACCCTGCAGACAAATGGTTATTTCCATTCTACACACTTCTTATTACAGGGAGATTATTATTGTAAGAGTGTATTACAAAAGAAAAGAAAATGTTCTAGGGATTTTTTTTTTTTCCATACCTTTTATCTCTGGAGCTTATATTTGTATTTGCCTCAATCAGGCATGGGTTGTGGTGTGTGTGAATGTTTGTCCCTTAAAGCTTGTGATAAACTCACTTTTCTATTAAAAAGTTTAAATACTTGTTATAAAAAATTTCTCCATACTTGTATGCTTTGATCTAATCTACTGCATAGTTTTAGCTAAAATGGTTGTGGTTCTAAAGATTACAAGTATTAGGAGGAAGAAATAAGTTGTAGAAATTATCTTCAGCTTGCAGCTTGCTTTACAAAGGTTTAAAATGCCCTTTCTTTGCTAACTCCATCTAAAGAGCTTCTGACCCACTCCTTTTCATGTACAGTCGCCAATCTAATAATAATAATAATAATTTTTAGATGGGATCAATAAGGCCATTGCTTTGCACCTAGGAATTCTAATAGAACCTTAGTATTAATAAGCAAACATCTTCAGAAGTAGTTTTTCTGCTTAGGCAATCAGAGGAGAACTTAGTTTGTACTCCTGATAAACACTTGAGCTCCCTATGCTTCACTATTACTGCAGATTTAAAGTCCAAGGATGTGTTTGAAACAACATTCCCTGAGACGGAAAATCCAGTGGTACAGAACCAGTTCTGTGTGTCATTTACATGCTGTCTCAAAGGCGTATTGCAGGTTAATCCAAACCACAAATATCCTGGGTCCCCATTCACCGAAACTGAAGGCACCATTTGCGTACATGGGCATTTGTGCTGACAATGAGTTTAATGTTTTTGTGCAAGAATCAGATTTGTAGTGAGCAGATCTCAAGAGATTTGGTATTCAAACTCTCCAGGCTATCTTGGAAAGCCTGCAAACTCAATGCTATTAGTGGATGAAGCCCAGGATTAAAGGTAAGCCTGAAGCTGCCAGATTTTGCAGCTTTCTATATGAGGGTTGTGGTGCAATATCTGGTTATCCCAGAACAAAAATTATATTTCCTTTTCAGAGTCATTAATTAGTAATTTTTTTCTTTTTTTTTTTTTTTCCCTTTAATTAGCTGTGGGCAGAATGGAAATCTTAGAAAGAGATCAGCTCCTGTAATTAAAAGGACTTCCTGAGTGGCACTACTTTGGAAAGGGTTTAATCTTTGTTATGGTGGTACCCATGCAGTATGCTCAGCAGGAAGACTGGACAATGGAAACAGAATTACCACCACCAACATGCCTTGCACAGAGCAGACATCCAACACCAACTTCACCTTCTAGAGTCAGTGCCTATTTTCATAAGGTTTTCCATATTTTCCTTAGACAATAACCTGGATAGAGTGCAAGCAAATTACCTAGCTCCTGCACTCTTTGAAAACACCCCTCCTGCAGTTCAGGCTTCAATTTGCTATCACCCCATGAAAACAAGCTGTCCAAACATTCAAAAAAAAATCACACAGCAGATGAAGCAGCTTGCTGAAAATGGGTTGCCTTTCCTCCCAGGTCTAGTAGTGCATGATTATGAAAAGACAATAATGGAGGTATGCAAATACTGTGAAAACAAGTCGTCACAAAATACTTCGCTAACACACAAAAAATAGCAAAACCACCACAGGGCTATTTGCTGTCCAGCTACAGCTCCTTTGTGTGACTTCACTTAGGCAAAGGAGTGGGAGAAAAAACAGAAACTGTCTGGCTGCTATCCTCATCCATAGGAGGACTGCATTGGTGCATAAGGATTTCTATCACCTCCTTTTTTTCTTTTAATTTGCAGGGATTGCTGGAAGATCTGGAGTGCTCAAAGAATGGCTACGGGCCTGAGCCAGCTTGCAGGATTTGCCTCTGCGGCCAGCTAGACTTGTATCAAAGCCACTGCAGACCTGCTCTGCCTCTGTACTGTGTGCCTAAGATCCCGCATCAGGCACAGCTCAGCTGGAGCTGAAAACAAGGTTACAGAAGCATAAATTTAGGGCATTTTGTGTATTTTGAGAACGCGGTTTTCCTGTGCTAACAGTGCAGTGAGACATCACTGCCCATAAATCTTCACCTGAAGGCAGATGAGGAACAGGAATGACAGCAACAACAAAAAAATCCCAACCCTGCTGCCTTCTTGGAAGAAGGAGATAAGGTCCGAAGAGGAAATAGGAAATTGCCAACTTAAACCTAAGAATTGTAAGAATGTCCTAGTAAGGGATGGTCTCTCCCCATGATTTTATTTTACCGTAGTAACCTGTCGGCCGTGAAGGCCATCTGACCCCAGAAGCAACTAGCCGAGGGAGGTTATGGTGCCTTGCCTCTCTTGAAGTCTGCTGTCCTCACCAGGGGGGTGAGACGGGGAGGCATCACCCTGCAGTTGCACCTGGCAGGTTGCTCCCTGCCTCTCCCCAGTCCGCAGTAGCAATTTGGGGTGGAATTTGAGCGGAATTTTACTTGATACTTTAATCAGCTTTGAAATGGCTAATGTACTGAATTAAAACTGGTTTACTATCATCTTGTGGGTGTTAGGCACTACCGCTTCTTCTTTTCTACAAATCCTCACATTTATCCCCAAATAGCTTCAAAAGCAACAAAGGGTTCTAAGTGAGTTGACCACAGATGTCACAAGGCCTCACCATTGTACCTCCTCCTCCTGTTAGCTCCAGCTATTGCCAGATCACTGTCAACCCAGTCATACCCCATAATGCTGCATTACAGTTGGAATGGTTTGTTAAACTTTATAGCACTTAGAAAGGCTCCTGAGGCACTAAAAATGTCTTGATTCAGAATTGAACTTATAATACCTGCCAAATTTGCAGGTTTGAAACCACTTCCAATAAGAATTAAAAAGGCCCTCTTCGCAGCTGAAATAGGGCTATCAATACTTGACTTGTCTGCCCACGTGAAATTGTGGGTTCTTTTCTCTGACGTCGCAATTTAGTTTAAAATGGCTTTGATGATGACAGGGTACACGCGAGTGATAAAACCATAAAGATGACAGTCTAATCTCACAAAGATGACCGATCACTGATAAGAGATTAAGTCACACAACATTTGAAAAACCAGATTATCTGTCTGCTAGGATAGTGTCTGTGTACACCTCCTGCTGAGCCATGCTGAGATGCCAACAACATACTTCTTAAAAAGCAGGAATGCTTCACAGAATTTCTCAAACCATTGGGATAAAAGAAAGAAAGTAAGAAAAAAGGCTCTGATCTTATATTGAGCTTTTTTTGTCAAACATCCATTTTTCAGGCTAGTAAAGTATTTAGAAGTACAGCATATAAATAATTTAGAGACACTATAAAAAGATCTAAATTAGCCAATTCTGCCCTATAATTAGCACTCACAGCTATGCTGGCAATGGGTGGGTGATTATTAAACACCTTTTATTATCAGTTTTATGTACTACAATAAAAAATGAAAATTATACTTACAAGAATTATTAGACATGCTGGTCCTATAAAACTCCATATAAAGTTATTCTTCGTGCTGAGCCAACATCTGAAAAGTAAACAGCAGAAAATGCCTTGAAATGTGCTATTGTGACTATTGCATCCTTATGTATAGTGATTTGGACACAGAAACAGCGACTTACACTTCTGTGGTGCCATAGTACTTGTATCCCAGTGCAGCAGAGATTCCAACGACCACGGCTGGACTGACGTAGCCAAAGACATAGAAATTCTTGTGCAAGAAACCCTTGTTGTAGATGACTCCCACAACTATAAGGTAGAGGTGAATACCTTCGATGCACATCCACGCAAAAGCAGCTAGAAGGAAATAATGGAGTAATCCAGCAGTAATTGAACAGAAGAGCTAGAAATTCAATCAGAGAAAGCAAGAGTCATAATTTTATTAATACATCTCTGTTAATACAGCAGCATATGCACAGCAACGTAGTAACTCTAAAGTGGTGGTCCAGCAGCCCAGATGTAACGTCTTGACTGACAAGAACTTGGTCTGCACCCACGAGCACACTTGTTCATTAGTGTTTTCTGTAGCAGCTGGTAAAATAAAGAGACTACATTCAACTTTTAAAATTGGTCCACGTCTTCCCAGAAAAACTATATAAACAAATTGACAAGGTTGATCCCATAGTTACAGCTGAGTAGTCTATATGCTTTTCTGATCTAGACAAAGTTCATTTTTATGATTTTGATACGATGTAATTAGGCATCACAAGGAATTATTTCTGAAATAACTTCTGTTACTACAAAGTGTTTGTAAAACGATATTTCTCAATCAATCAATACTGGAGTGCTGCCTCAGGGATAGCAGCTCGTATTTTTTGAAGTAATTTTATATCTTATTCAGCTACTTATAGTAGGTGTTTTTTGATAGTTTATGCATAATTTAATTTCCTAAAACTAATCTGAGATGCAAAAATCAACAGCCCAACTTGTATGAAAAGCAACAGGGACAGGTCAAGACCTTACATGTAGAAAGGAAAGGGGTCCTCCAGCCAACAGCACAGTATCTCAAATGCTAGCTTGGGACTGAAGCTCTGGCCTGGCTTTTAGGGAAAATTGTCACCCAGAGAGCCACCAATGTGGCTTTGTACAACATCCAAACAGATGTGAAAAGTGAAAATGCTAAACACATTGAGACCGCAGTTTTGGTTAAGGTGACAAAGTTTAAATGAAACCCATGGAGCAAAGTCAGTATAGACCAGCTCAGATGAAGGCCCTACTTCTTTAAATGATCATTTTATATTTCCTGGTACTAGACTGGGAAGTCAGCATCACTAGAATGTTCATATTGATACTAGGAAATGCTGGAAGTAGATGGAAGATCGTATCCTATACTATATATTTACTTTACAACACAAAATCGAGACACAAGTGAAAACTACCCACCTTATTACTGTTCATATTAATTCCAATCAGAAAAATAAGTTCCGCCAGGAAAAGGCTGCAGCAGAGGTTTTTGTGAATTGTCGTTCTAGTGCTTTGAATTTCACTGAAGAACCAGAATGTAAAAATGCACATGGAGAGGCAAATCAACGAAATAATTATTCCTAGCTGAGTGATTCTTGTAAGAATGTTATAGTTTGTAACACCCTGGGGGAAAATTATAATATAATATTTAAAAGAATAGCTTTGTACCTTCTCAAGAAAGACCTCATTCTATAATACAATTCTTTTCTTCTTTTCTACAAAATATTAATCAAAACTGTTTGTAGAATTTCACTGCAAATGTACACTTTGGATAATCTAAAAAGTATTGGGTTTTTTGTGAGACAGATATAATTCTAGGGGAAATTAGCAATGAACTGTATATATTCCTGCTTTTGCATTTTCTGATATTTCTTAACAAAACTTTTTATTAACATCAGTATCTCCTAATATGATTTTAAAAATCAGATCATTTTAGCAAAGGACAAATGCACTGGCAGTAGGACATATATTAATATGATATGAACATTTTCTAATATAAAAGAACTTATCACAGCAGTGACTTAGATAAGCAAAATTGAATAACCGTCTTACTGAATTTGCAACATGATCAAAACAAGACTCTGAAATAACAATCACTTCAAACACACGCTATTCCAGATATGTAACATGAACATTCTCCAAAGAAACACAGGCTATTTTAATACTGGATGTGCATATTCTCTGTATAGGAATACAGTTACATTTGCTGCTTGATATTTGCACAAAGAATCTCTGAAATACATGACTGTACATCAGCATAAGGATAGTATTCATCTGACCACAAAATATATCTAAGTTTTTTTTTTTCTAAATAAAGGACAAGAGACTATTCTCCTCCCAGCCTTCCTTTTCAAAATAACTATATAAGTACCTGCAAAGGTTTTAAATTTGAACTGAAGACTTAGGTTGCTATTTAGCAACCAGGAAACAGCCTCTACCAGCATGAAATTCACAGTGTGAGAGAACTGTCTCAATACAGTATATTCATGCTAATATTCTGCTTGCTGTCAGTTCCAATACCTTATGAGGCTGCCTCCTGAGGCAGGACCTGAGCTCCTGCAGATCCCCACGCAGACCCTGGAAATCTATGGGCCTCCTTAAGATAAGAAGGACATAAATTGAGTGGTCATTCTCACTTTTGTGCTGGTCATGAGTGTCTGTATTTAATAGTCATAACCATCAAATTGATTATGCTGCTGCAAACTCTCAGGAGAGAATTTAAAGCAGATTTTTAGATGCCAAGGTTAGACAAATGGGTGGCAAAGTTTTGTGAGAGAGAAATTCAGGGCCATATGGTTACTGACCACCAATGAATGCCAGTTAAATCCCACAGCAGCCTTAAAGTGGGATTTAAAATTAAAAGCAATGCACCAAAAATAAGCACAACAGACTGTGTATTTGGAACAAGATACTTTGCTGCATCACTGCTCTGTAATACTGCAGAAAGGACATAAGGAAATTCAAACACATATGGGAGGAATTTTGTTTGCTCTGTGCACAATAAATTGTGTGTTTGCTGAACAAAAACAAGAGACAACCTAAAGGGGGAAAAGTACATAAGTTGTACTGAAATAAAAACATAAGGAATGAAGACAGGAGAAGGTGTCAGGTAAAACACTAAATTAAAATAGCACTTACAACAGAGCCACCTGAGGACATCAAAACAGCAAAATGAGTCAGATGATTACATTTGCATGAGATATGAGTGGAGTTGGAATGTGTCAGCTCACAGCCTTCTGTAGCCCAGTTGCCATTCATTGTGTCTGCTGAGTAGTTCCAAAACGCACATTTAATATCTTTATCTGCAGTCTGGAACAGAAACAAGATGTTTTACTGACGGCAAAAGGCAGGATATTTCCCATCAAGAGACCTTTCTTACGTTAGCCAGCACAATTCATTAAAAATTGCTTGTTACCATTGGAAAGTTGGGAAACAAAAAGCACATTCTGCATGGCCTATTCCAAGCAATTAAAACATAGCTGGGGATGGAAGTATTTTATCCACACAGCTAACACCCCACCAAACATGTAGGCTAATCAGATTACTGAATCATTCTGGCATTTGCAAAGGTGTTGGAATTTTTACCTACTGAAAACATTGTTATATATACACCTGCACCTGCTGAACATGGACTAACCCCAAGGTTACAGCCACATTGCTCGTCCTGCTCATAGTCCCTTCCAAATGAGCAGGTAAAAACTGCGACTTACTCTGTGCATTTTACAAAGTAATCTGGGATAAAGCCAGGGTCAAATCACACCTGCTGTATCAGGTGTGAGGACAGCAATGAATAAGACCATTAGTATTATTTATTACAGTTAGTGCTTACTAACACTAGTCAAAAATAAGGTCCCCACTGTACTATAGGCTGTATAAATATATGCAAATTTATAAAAAGATGATCTCTAGCTCAAATATTAGAAGGCAAGTAACAAATTTAAAAGCTGCATAACCAAGGTTAACACCTTGTCCTACTGCCCACCTCCCTACAGAGTCACTTTCTTGTTATGTTTCTGATAATTCTTTGTGCCATGTAAGGTGATTCTTCACATACAAGTGAAGTCAGCAACATCTGTATATACTGGAAGTAAACCTCCCAGTTTTAAATAAATGTGCTCATATTTCATATTGACATGCTTAACCATCTGATAAGCTTTCAGACCCCCCCCCCCCCCCCCCAAGTACAGAATAGTCAAGATCCTCTAATATTCTCTGGTTCAGACATCTACATTTTATTCATACTACAACCCAGCAATGATGGCATTGTTGCCCTCGCTTTAGTGCCATAGAAATTTTCGGCTGTATCATATTTAGTATATTGCACTTAGGCTGTCACATTTAAGATTAATTTTATTAGAGAAATCGATGACAAACTCATATCAGCAAACAACAGAATCACGTCTCAATATATCATACACTACAGGTATGGTTGCATCACATAAAATGATTATCTATTGTTTTGTTTTATTTGAAGTTGATAATAAAAAACCCCCTTACCTTGGCATACTTTAAGGTAAATGTTATTTTCTCAAGCTCATAGAGCGTAGGTGGATTTGAGCTAATTGCAACAGCTATAACTGATGAGCTTACTGTCTGTCTCTGCTCTGAAGTATCTTTCGAGGAGAGGTTTTTAGGCGATGAAAGCAAAGAACCAATATTGCTATACCGCAGAAAGACAACTGCAACGGTGCCTATCAATCAAACAGACCATGTTTAGTAGTTTGTGGGTTTCTTACAGAAGAACAAAATTGAAGACATTAAGGAAACAATAAACAATAGACATTATTACTGCTATTGCATAAAATATGCAAAACAGATGGAATCTTTGTGGAATACTTATAAAAATGTTTTAGAGACAATGAAATATAGCTTTATTTAAAACAATAGAACTGCCATTAGAAATAAAAATGTGCGTTTGCATTGGAAATTCTAATTAGATATATGCATATATATTTTTTCTAGAGTAATATATGCTTGCTGCTGTTCTGCATTTGGCTACACATGTGGTGTCAGGTCTCATAAACTAAAATGGCTCAGGCCCGAGGTAAATACTGGGCCTCCCTGAAGTACCTGTCTTGCTTTGACTTCCATTACAGTGGAGCCAGGATGGAAGACACACAGGGAAAAAGAAAGCAAAATGTATTTTAGGATGCAATGCTGATCTGAAAAAATGTCATGATTTTTCTCCCTGGTACCAAGATAAACCACATTTTTAGGTACTGATAGGTGGTGAGATTCAGATTAGCTGGAAGATTAAGATTTAAAAAATCTTTTCTGTTTATTAGGTTAGGTGGTTAAATTCCAGAGCTGGTTAAACACATATATTTATTTTTAGTGATGACAGTACTTGTAAGCCATTTCTGTAGCACTCTGAGGTCCAAGCCAAGATCTGGGCCCTGCTGGTTTTGGTACTGAAGAACCCATGTTCTTGCCCCAGTGAACTACTCTCTAAACAGAAAAGATGCACCGATTTGTGGAGGAGGAGCAACACAGAGAGTTAAAGGGCCCCATTCAAAGTCACACATCAGATCTATAGCTGAGAAAAAGGATAAGGCTCAGGTCTCTGGTACCAATATCCAGTGTTAAAACTCACCGGATACTCACTGTGCTACTAGAGATGTTAGAAATATCAGTCCTGAGACAATAAAGGGGTAGGAGAGATGGTGATAAAAATACCTTGACTTCTCTGTAGTTAGCAGGGCTGAAGCTCAGTCTTGGTAAACTGCACATATAGTTATTTACTAGCGGGAACAAGTCTATCCAAGGTGTTTATTAACCCACCTACTCTCCAACCTTTGTTTCTTACCATTAGGATGAGATTCCTCCCTCTTCTTTGGAGAGATCTTTATGTAATCTCCCCCTGTGTATACATGAGGGTGAATGTGTTTCATGTGGTGTGAATCAAAAGCAAAAACCTTGAGTGCTGCAAAAGAAGAAAAATACTGTACAAATCACAGCTCCATTACAGTCTACCATAATTTACAGTTGGGTTAATAAATGTGCTATTGGATTGCATAATTACCGCGAATTTTAAGAATATATCACTGTGCCAAATATTTCAAGAAAAATGCTATTAATATAGCATGTTTGCTTAAACCTCTATGTTTTGTTATTTTCATGCCTACATTTTGCTCTCATACTTTTTACTGTTTCCATGAAAAATATAGTCTTTTATTTACCTTGCATTAAATTAGGCACTGGAAAGAACAATGTAGGTTACTTTAGGAAGAGCTATTGCTTTATTAAAAATGCATTTCTGAAAGGGACCACAAATCACAATTATAAAAAGCAAAGCATAAAATTCTCTACTGAATAGTAACATTTGATAAAAGCCAATTTTTGAAGAGTATATATTTTATAGTTATCTATCCATGCTACCAAATGCACATTGCACCATGAAATAATGATGTGTCTTGTCAAAAGCAAACAAACAAGCATCACCCCTCAGGACAAAAACTACATTAGAGGACATTGAGCTCTTTACTTGGTTCATTATAGTGCTGAGTTTCAATCACCCAGGATGGGAACAAAAAAAAGTCAATCAGGCCTTTTTTAAAAAACAAAACAAAACAACAACAAACAAATCTAAAACTTGACTGATGGAGGAATATCACTAAGCTAGACCATCTGCATTGCTTATAGCACAGCACACAAAAATAATATGAGCTATTCAATAGACCAGCTGTCAGAAAAATGTTTGTCAGGATGTAAGAAATACTTTTCTGTGGCTGAAGTTTTGAAAAGCTTGTAGTTCAAGAGTTTGCACCATAAAAAGCAGTGGGGAAAGAAGGGTAATGTTGTAGGTCTTGTCCCAAAATAGATGTGTGGGACACATATGAGCCCTGTGGAAAACATACTCATGCTGAAAAACAATAACAAAAAATTTTAGTGTTTGGGGCCCATCTGGAAAAGAGCTCATACAGTTTCCCATTTTAGAACAAAAGCAAGCCGAAAAATCATCGACCTTTCAACATGGCAATTCCTCCCCATTCTCTTTATCAGCTTTTTTTGTCGCCTTGGTCTGACTGATGTCTACACTGCCACCAGAGGCTGCACCTGAATCCTCTCTTCTCAACCTGCATGGCTTCAGCTCTCTGGCCACGAGAGCCTCTGCTTTCAGCCAAGGTGGCCGGGGGAACAGGGGCTTCACGGCCAGCTCCTGGCTCCACTCTGGATCTGCTGCAGACCCAGAGGTACTTTGCACTAGCATAAATCTGCTTCTATGGAGTTTATGTCATGGAACAAATCCCTCCCTATTTTTTCATCACTCTTGCTGATTTAGGTTCAGAAAGGTGAGGGAAGAACAGGTGGTTTCACCTGCCTCGGGACCAAAGGAGGAATCTTTCTCGTCAAGTCATTTTATAAAATGGCAAACCAGTAAGAGGCACTGAAGGACTGTATTGAATCTAAAATAAGAAGTCAGGTCACACACAGTTTGGGTACATTCAGAAGAATAAAGATGAAAAAGTGGCCATTGCCAAAGGAATCAGCAATGCTTTATTAGGATTTTCAAAAGTGGCTGGTATAGCCTTACTCTACTCCCATTGAAGGAATGGTAAAGCCATTATTACCACAGGAAAATCAGCAGGAGTTTGTGTGAAGACACCAGCGCACAGCGAGAAGGTAGGAGAGCAAAATGGTGCAGCTGAGACTAACCAATTCTCCTCCTCTGAAATTCCTCTTAAAATGAGAGATTTCTCTGAAAATAAAGCCACTCAAGATCAGACTCACTAGGTACAATCCTTATTCCAAGTTCATTTACAGTATCTTCACTGAATCAAAAAGAGTAAAAAATCTGTATAGAGCAAATCCAAATTTCATTCCACTAGTGGTTTTTATGCATACAAGATGCATAGGATAATTTTGTGCATGGAAGGTGAATCCAGATTCACTGTGACAGAGTGACTATAATGAGAGATTGAAAGAGAATCTGAAAGGACAACTTCCCACAGCCTCTCAAGTTTTTTCTGGGCTCTGGGCTCAAATGTTCAGTCTTTGAAAATTATGATACCTACACTGAAAGTCAGGTGTTAGTTATGAAACTCATACAAATTAACACCTGTGTGTTTCACATAACACCATTTCTAATCTTCATAATTGTGCTGAAAAGCTCCTCAGTGTAATCCACATCTAAAGTATACCTTAGATTAATTTTCTTTATCTTACCTATGTCACTTGCATTAACATCTAGCTGTGTTGTCTTTTTGAAGTTCTGTGACATGAGAAGCATCGCTTGTTCTGCAGTATGCAGCAGCTTAGTCAGGCTCCGTCTTTGGTTATCTACAGGAAGAGCTTCCCAGACTGCAATTTTGTCTTTTTGTAAAAAATTGTTCACAGTGTTAATCAAAACCTGTAAATAAAAGAATATGTTTAAGTGAAGGAGTCATACGCTATATGTAAAATAAGAAAAACCTCCACAACTTTAAGGCTTGATCCACTCACGTTAATGGTTGTATTACAAAGTGCTTCATTGTCAGAAACAGAGTAATGCATGGTATTCAACGATGAGTAAGATAATGCTTCAACATATGAAATCACATCTACAGGTAAAAGCGGTCCCAAAGTATTTTTATTAATTTCTTGCAGCATCTCCAGGGGTGTTTTTAAATGACTAATCTGAAAAATACAAGAACTCACATCTTAATGAAACAAGTAAAGTCACATTTCTGCAAGTGAAAGTAAACCCAGTGCAAATGACTGATTTCTGTGAATTAACATACTGGCTTTTAAGATGCTTGTGCATAAGAAGAGGTGCTATTTAAATCAACAGGTTGACCTATAAAGTAATGGTGTTACATATGTGTGGTATAACCCTAACAAGCAACTATGTTTAAAAAAAAGTCATGTGGTTACTCCGTTGATTCTTTTCTATGAAATTTTAGCTGAAGAGGTGGGAGCAGATGGGCAGTATTTGTACATTTTGTGGTTGGTTTTTTTCAAATGCAGATTATAAAGCACGTAGTTTAGTGAAACTGTACTGCCTATTTCACCTTCACTGCTTCAGTTTATGAACTGCTAAATGCACCTACATAAAACAATCAGTTTAAAAAGTAATAGGCTAGAGAGGGCAAGATGAAGATTAAGATTGCAAGTTTCAGTCTCGTGGCTGAACAAGAGAAGAATTCTTACTTCACAATACTGAAATCTAGTGAGATTTTATCCATCAAGGAAACCCCAACACCTGATTTTGTAAGATCCATAGTCTCTACTGCTGAACAGCTTTTATGGGGCTTGCTTCATCTTCGACTGCAGCTGAACAGAACTAGAACACAGGCTAAAAACTAGGCTAAAATCTGACGTGCTGGTATTTACAGAAAATTGAAGTATTTTGACTTATTACTTTGATTTAAGTTTAGTTTGACTACATATTTAAAAAAAAAATCTCACTCTAAGATTCTGCTATGGCATTTACCATGTCTTTGCATGTAAATGTGGTAAGCATGTATTATATTTAATATAATGTATTACATTGCAGGTTAACATAGAAAGCATGTTAATACAATGTATATCTTACACTAGGTTAATAAAAACCTTTAAATTAATATCTTTCTGAATCTTGTAACTGGCAAACTGCTTAGTATAAAATGCAAACATATACAATTGGTTTTAATTTATTTATGCTTATGTTTCATTTATCCTTTTAAATTAGACAATACTATAGCTGCAGACTAATGAATAGTGAATTCATTAATATTTTTTTAATTTGCTTCAGGAATCTCTGCTCCTGGTGAAAAAAAATCTTGAGTCCAGAGACTTTGAGTCTATAAATTCTGTAGCAGTTTGCATACTATGCTTTGAGGAACAAATATACTAATATACCAGGATGCTATTGCTCCAATTTCTACTTTGTCACTTGTTGACATTACTTTTGTAAGCTATCTTGCTGCCTTTCACTCTGAACAAGCAAATAGTTGCACATCAGTAAATGCAGCAGTGTGTAACTTCAGAAATTACAGAAACAGTTGAGTGATTACCACACTTCTGAATTTTTCATGCATCATGACTCACTTCGCTGGAAACAGAACACACAGATTCCCAGCAAGTTATTATCATGATTTGAACATACAACCCAGTTCAAATAATTTGAAATTATTAAAAAGACTTCTGTAAACATGCTTAAGTTCAATTGTGTGCTTTAAGCATTTGTTAAAAGCTCCTTAAGAACTATTATATTTGAAATAACAGTTTCAAACAGAAACAGTTAAAGGATTTGGAAATTAATCTATAAACCAATGCTACTTACTCCAGCTAAAGTTCTATTAATATGTTCAGTTATACAGTCTTTGTATAATGCACACTTGGCCTTCGGATTTTCTGTAGAAATTAAAAAGAAACTAATTATATATTGCAGTTTATTCAATATTCAATATATACTCATTGTAAGAGCTCTTGTCTAAGTAATTCCCCAAACCACCAGCATTCTGAGTGTGTGCATATAGGACGCAGCACTCCATTCTCAAGCTTCAACTACTAAGACTTTATCTTGGCCAAAGTTACAGCACTGGATTGGACTCTGAGCTTTTGTTTTACTCAGGTAGAAGGTTTGGCCCCTTTCCTTGGGACTTCCGCTGGTGAAGTTAAGAGGCAGCTTAAATTTACAGAGAGGAATACAGATCTGACAACTATGAGGAGGTGACCATCATTTCAAATGGATTTCATCACACTGTTTAGCAAAAATACATTTACGAAATGATACTATTCTCAGGAAATGTAGATGCCACTGCCTTGCCTCTTTTTCATGTCTTGCTGATTAATCTAACTGAAGATAAAGAGGCACTGGTGGGTTTCTCAGAAGATGTAGCTCTATAATAACACATAAACCTTTATAATATCATGTACCTTGGCAGGAAGTGCCATCATTTGGCTTAAACTGCAATTTTCCTGTGGATGGTTGATAACCTTCCTTACAGGAGCAGTTAAACCCTCCATCCACGTTTTCACATTTTGCATGATCTCCACAGGCAACAGTTCCTTCATTGCTGCACTCATCTACATCTGCAAATATCGTGAGAAATTGAATTTTTTATTAAGTATTTACAGACTAACACCTTGCTGCTTTGTTGATAATAGCCCTGCACACTGCAAGCAGTTTCATAATAAAATTTCATGGAATAAAAAAAAGCAAAAGCTAAAAAGGCAAACTTAATGGCAAAACACCTGCCAATTATAATACTTAGGGATTAGAAGGATAAGTCATAATTGATCATATTTTTATACCACCACCTTTATTACTATGTAATACTGCATCATTCATGTTTTAAAACCATGAGTGTAAATATTAATTCTATCATAACAAAATGCTCGGTATGATGCAAATCATCTGAAATCCATTTTCCAGAGATTAGACTAAATAGATTTTCTCAGCCTTATGATTCAGTTAGAAAAGAGAAGGAAAACTGCAGCCTTTTCTTTTAAGTCACAGCTTTAAAAAGATGCTACAAAAGATCACTCTATCCATCTCGTTAATCTAAGATTTAAGCTGTGTGCCCTTTAAAGTGCTTGGCATGTCTTTTTTTTTAATCCACATTTAAATTATATTTGCCTAAAATGGCTTTTGTACATCTAAATAATTTGCCATTAGGCAGACAGGTTCAGTAACTGGGTGGGGCACAGTCCAAGAGTAAAACTGATGAATTCCGGTAAGGGAACCCATGAATTGATCAATTTAGGAGACCTGGGTACTAACTTTCTGGCTGGAGTAAGGATTATTTTGCATTATTTGGTTGGCTGATCAAATAACTCAAAGGAGAAAGTAAACTGGGAACAATACCAAATAATTCTGAAGAATGAAGTAATGGACTGTGAAGTGCTGTGCTGGAAAGGAGAAAAAAGTGAACAGTTTTGGGACAGGTATATCTGACAAAAAGAGTTGAAAAATGAAGAAGTGATATGTGAGCAGTTTTAAAGGAACAGCCTGAGAACTGAACTGAAGGAAAGTAAAGGTAAAGTGGGCAGGGAGCAGATGAACCAGAGAGGAAGACAACCTAAGTTAAGAAGTGGCATGACACTGAATGTGGGAAAGAAATTGGTGAAAAAGAGGAACTGATTAACTGATTAGTGGAGGAGAAGAGCTACCTGAATTGATAGGAGGCCTTTGTGCAGCCAGATGGGTGTTAAGAACAGACAGACAGAAAGCAGATATAGGGGGCTGGAAATGCACTATTAGCATATAGGAACTATTTTTGCACTTTCATTTTGATACAAGATTGTTGGTGGTTTTCAAAAAGGAGTAGAACAAAAATGAGCAATAAAGTATGTGAAATAAGGTTGCTAGAGAAACGGAAATTGTGGAAAGCCGGAAAAATGTACTGCCCATCTGTGGATATATCTAGGGAATGCAGAAAGATGTCTGAAGGATACTTGGGGGCCATCTGCTTATTTGGACAGCATTATTGGTAACTTCGTAGAACATTTTTTTCTAATGGCAAGAGAGCCTCCATAAATAATTAGATGAATGCTTTTTTTTTTTTTTAATACAAAGCAACTGTAAAATGCATTTAAACATTTAATGGAGTATGCCAGCAGTTTCTGCATTCACACAATTTTTGCTGCTTTGTGCTTAATTCCCCAGCTCCCTTTCTTCTGCTTGTAATCCTAGACGTCTTCCTGGGGTTCAAGGAGATGGTTGAGGTCCCACCTCACTTTCATATCCCTATTTTCCTCACTGAGCAGTGGCTCCGATTTGTACCTGAAATGCTGTGGTTTAAGCCTGAGGTTCAGAAGCTCCCACTGAAAAGCCATCCAGACTCTCGCATGGCACAGACGGGAAGGAGAGCAGAGGCTAGAGGCACATTTGCTCTCCCCAGCACAACCACCTCTGCTCTTCAGGGAGAGTTGCCAAGGAGGCTGCGTGTTGGAATGGGTTGGCACAAGCACTGAAGTTTAAAGTGTGAGGTTGAATTACAATTATCTGCATTAGGGCAATAGTTTGTTTCCACATTTAATGCCCCAAACTGCAAATGTTTCTCTTTAATGAGCCAAGTTTTGCATTATCCATATTTGTCTGGTTTCTGTGACCTCAGTATTCATACTCATGGAGCTAATATACTCATGGAGTTATACATCAATGAATCTGGCACAAGTGAAAAGCGGGGGGAAAGCGTGATATAGTGCTACACACAGGCTACCTCATAATTAAATGCTGTCATTTAAAGACATAAGGCTAAAGTTCTTACTCTTGGCATTTAAATAACCTCTCACACCAGTAAATTATGAAGCTCTTTCTGAAACAAGTGGGTGCCTGTCAGTGCCCTGTTGTGTGACTCTGTGTAAGACAGACAAACTTTGAATGAATTGAAGCGGAAAGGGTGAAAACCATGACAATAGCTGTTTGTACGGCAAGAACACACATCAGCCTTATACTAAAGATTTCTTTGGCCTTGTCAGCTACACGGAGGAGGACGTGTACATCTTAACAAGATATTCAGCACATAATGCGGTGCTAAAACACCAGCAAATGACAACAAGCTTTGTTAAAGCTTACAATGACGTAAAAATAAATAAATATTTGAATACTTTCTAGACTACCATTGCTAAGTATCAGGTTTCCATGTGATTTACTGATCAAATATTTCAAAATTATTATGATATTTTGCTTTCATGAACCTTTAGTTTGGTAAGTCATTTATTTGTCATTATTGGGCAGTCACACAAATTACCCTTCCTTTTGTAATTATGTCAGATATTAAGTGTAATGGAGATTTTAATGAGAAGTCAGGAATATCCAAAACAACAGCAGAAACTCAAGCATCGAGGCACATCTCTGGCAACAGGATGGCTATTTAAAGCCTGATAGAGACACCCTGTCGAGTATATGCAAATAGACTTTCTGCAGTTGAGTTGTCCATATGGAATGAGTCCTCATCATGCCTATCTAATTTACAGTTTCCTGGAGGAAAAAATCTCCTGGATGACAAAATTAAAAGGCAATATGCCTGATCTTGCAAGGTACTAATCAGCTTCGTATCCCTTTTAAATCAATGACATTGTCAGGGGCAGCCAACAATTTGTGACAGTTGCAAGAATGCTGCTTTTAAGTTCCTGCTTTGAAATACTGTGTGCAGTAGCTGTAGGTTTTTGTTTCTTATGTTTTGTAGTTAACCAAATATGCAATTGTTGGACCACACACGGACAACAGCTTGTCAGTGCTTTCACCAGTCCAATTTTACTGGAGCTTTGGGGTGAGGATCTCGAACCATCCTCCTTGATCTACTATGGGAGGGGG
The DNA here is from genome assembly GCF_947461875.1 of Haliaeetus albicilla. NCBI lineage: Eukaryota > Metazoa > Chordata > Aves > Accipitriformes > Accipitridae > Haliaeetus > Haliaeetus albicilla. Next base: position 14,449,858 of record NC_091490.1, read on the forward strand.
ACTGGGCTGCCAAGGCTTGCGTGAGCAGTCTTCACAGACAACATTCCTGGGCAAAGGTTGAAGAACAGCAGCTTTTTAAACAGAAGAGCATTTGCCATAGCTCTGCAAAAAGCCCTGGCCTTTTAGTAAATATTCAAAACAAATCCTGGAGCTGAACTTTGAAGCTTTTATAATAGCTCCGATCAGAAAAATAATATCACCAACACCACTTAGACTAGTGTGAAAATAGATTTATAACCTTTTATTTTATTTCTGTGCTTTGTCACTCCTCATTTACTGCAGCAGGCAAGGAAATTCCAATTAAATTAAAAGTACTGAGAACAGTTATTATGTTCGGTCTTGCCAATTACTGGATTGTACCTACATCGCTTTGATTCTTCACCAGTCAGTCAAGACAGCTTGATGTCTACATTATACCTTCTGCTTATTAGTAGCTTGCAAGTGATTGAAAAGTTCAATTGCAAAGGACTAGATGTTCCCTCCCTGTGTCTCCATACTGTGGAAGGCAGCAGCACACAAAGTAGAAATGAAAAAGCCTACAAATGGCACAGGTAAAAGAAAAGTTAGCAGTGTGGCACAATGCCATATCCCATCCAGTGTACAACTCCCCTCTCGCAGAAAAGAATGTGATGGAGAATGGGTGCCTTCCCAGTGCTCTCAGAAATACCTGAAGAAAACTAATAGTATGTTCCTGGAAAAGGCAGAGTGGCATGGATATCACTTCCATTTTACAGATGGCCATTTTCACATTTTTACTCTGTTGACGAGGGTGAAAAAAGTAGGTTTATATTTCACCTTTTTATCTGCAGCCAAACATTCAATAAAATGTGAAGTCTGAGGAAAAAGCATGGCTTTTACACAGTAAATAGATTTTAATAGCTCATGTTCAGGACAGCAGAAAAATATCATCTTCAGAAATATCACATCTCTGCACTCCTTTTTTTTTTCTTCTCCATTTCCTTTCTCCATCTCTTTTTCTCTCTCTCCCTTCCTAACCTCCAGTTCCTCCTCTATCTGCATTTTTCATTGTCATCTCTTCACCAATTCTGCCCGATAACATGGATGAAATACTGCTGACTCTCAACTCAAAACTCAACATTTTGATTGGACTAAGGGCGAACTGACATTTCCCAAGGCTGTTGTCTCAAGTTTTCTTTTAATCCACTACCTTGAGAGTTATAATCCCTTTGTATTCGGAAGTTTAGTATAGTATTCAAAGAGGGGAGGAACACACACGCGTATGCACATTGACTTTGAAACGGACTCACTCGTACACACACTGTGATGTACCACACTTGCACCACTGGGAACTCCAGATAGGTTTGATGGCATAAACAAATAGGCTGCATAAGGGCATACTCTCCAAAATTCAACCACTGTATTTTTAAAGTTACTGCCATATATATTATACATATATTAAAGAGCAAACTTAAGACTTTGAAGAACCTGAAAATATTTTGGGGCCCTAAAAACTTGGGTAGGATGGATACTTGGTAGCTCTGTTCTCCAATTTGTACTGGTTAACTTGCACTGTATTTACAGTGACAACTTTGGTGTTTGCTTCAGCTGTGTGTAGTACACCCTCAATACACTACTGTCAGCTGCTTTTGTGCAAGTCATATCTACTACCTGTAGCAGCAGATCCATTGGGTACAAAATATCCTATTATGGTTTCCCTGACAGATAAAGTAGAAAATTAATTGTGGATCAAAAGGTTGTCTTTAGGACTCACTGCTTGGTAAAGTAATTGGTACACTTGTTTAATGAGAAAAGGTGCCTACAGGTAATTTTTTGTTTCAGTGTGAGTTTTGGAAGCTCTCAGCTCCTCCCACATGGATTTGCAAAAAGGAGAAGAAAAGTGGTAAACTAACTCCCAGTAGAGGATAAAAAAAAGATGTCTGCCCAGTAAAGAAAAAAAGGGGGAAAAAAAAAAAAAAAAGAAATTAACGAGCTAATGGTAAAAAGCTGAAGTGACACAAGAACAGTCAGGGAAGTAACCTTGAAGACAAAACTTCTGAAGCTGAGGAAACATCATAATGTAAGAATCAAAGCCTGGACCAGAAATGGTGAGAATATTTACAGCAAAATGTGCTAACAGTCTCAATCCCAGCTAATTTAAGAACCATTCATAGCGGCTGGATAAAGCAGAGCTCCTTTAGATGGATGTGAGCAATGGGCAAGAAATGTTGATTAGATCACTTTCTGGCTTAATATGCAGTCATTCCGCTGATATTAAGAGCAGTAAGAAGAGAGGTTGTCAGCACTCACAAGCTCACAGGAGACATATCTAGAATGAGGCACAGTCAGCATAAAGGTGTAAAGGGCAATAGATTTATTTCTCATTTTCCCATTCCCTGAGGACTGTTGCAACATACAGAGAAAATTACCAGGAGTTTGAAAAAAGAGAAATAGTTACAGTTCTTCGATTCAAAGGAAATCCTAAAGGATTGCATAGTTGTTCAGAAATAACATTTTTCCAGAGAACTTTTCCTCCCCTCTAATCTTGAACATGTTCCATCCAACTGCCTCAGAAACAGAGGCTGATGGGTGGCACAGGAGGTAGGATAACTACTGATCTTGGTCATTGCTTTTGATCAGACCTGGAAAATTACCAAAAATATCCCAACCAAAGCCCCAAACAAAAAGATATTTGGAGCATAGTAGGTCAAACGTATAGGGAATTTTGTTGGTCCAGAGCGAGCTGAATGCAGAATACTTTGTCACTCTCTTTGTCTTAAGAATATGACCACTTTGCTCACAGATCAGTGAAACAGTGGCATAAATAGGTGGATTGGGGATTTCTGTGTTTCTGTAACTATATATTCATTGTCTAAAACTGTGACATGTGGATTAAAAATATTGCAAGCAGATTCAAGATTGAAATGTTACTGAAAGCAATGGCAGCTGCTATGTTATCAGTGAGAAGTGTGGGCCTGAACTGGAGTATTAAGTCTGTACTGGTCCAAATTGTGGGAATTTTATATCCTGACTTCAAACTTCACAAGTCTGAAAGCATTTTGCTAGGTTTCTATAATTAACAGAAGCAATAAGAGAAGAGTGACAATGTAAAGCTAGCTGGCATACATTAATAACTTACCCACGCAGGAGGTTCCATCATTAGGTACAAAAGTTTGTTGACCATTGCTGGATTTGAAACCAGGCACACACATGCAGAAATAACTTCCCACAGTGTTTGTGCAATTGGCATGCTCTCCACAAGGCTGAGTAACATTTTCACATTCATTATCATCTGTCAAGACATAAATTATGGAGAAATATATTTGCATTTGCCGATTGAAGAAAACAGTAAAGTAAAAGCTTAATTTGGCCTCTGGTGTTTTATTTATATAAGTTTTGAATGCTGAGCTGGCACTCTTGGTGTTTGTCTATATAGTTTTCCCTTTGCTAGGGATGTAATCAGGTGTTCAGCAGCACTCTTCTGCCCTCATCCTGCGTGAGTCAACAAATGAGAAAAGCAGCGGGATTCTGAAGGGAATGGTTGAATTGGATATTCACTTGGAATAAAGGATTGAGACAAGTGCATGTTCTGCCATGGTTGTATTTCACAACATTTTTTTGCTGCCCAAAAATCTACAGGTAGAGGGTCACCCCGAGGATGCATCTGGGAATTTAGAATTAGAGAAAACAGAGCTCAAAAGGGTATCAGGAAGTCACCCACTTTGTTTCCTAACACCAAAGTAGGATCAATATAGCTAAACTGACAGTTTTTACCCCAGTCTGTTTTTGAAGACCTTCTGTGATATTTCTCAGGAGTCCCAGATAACAAACTTAGAAAGTTTGGCCTGCTGACTGACCTGAGTCTTCAAGTATATTGTTTTTTCTTAGTTATCCCAAAGATCTTAACAAACAGATGAGCAAGATTCATGGCTTGATCTTTACCTCTTAGCAATTGCTGTGCAATTCATCATTTTTGTACCTGCAAATTTACATGCTCTATTTTACAGGGCTCATCCCATGCCTCCAATGATACATGAAAAAGGAACTATATACATAAGTTTTAAGACTACTTCATCTCTACAGAGCCTCTGCATGTGCTATCATTGAGAGCATGGGGATCCAGCTAGCTTGATCAAAGTTCAAATGAAATAATAAGCTCATGCTTTGAACTGTATCGTTGATCAGTGCAATGACTCAATAAAACTGTTTCCTCTCCAGAATCTTCCAAGGTCCCTGTTCTCTGTTAAATAACTTTCAGACCAAACTTGAGAAAAATTTCCACATCTTCCTTACCCAGATGCTCTATTTATCAAACTGAGAGTAACACTCACAATACCGATAATTCCATCTTTCCAAATAGCCCATTTCTCCCAAAGCACCCCAAACCTCTGAAACAAACAAATCAGTGAAAGTCTTCCAAAGAAGACGACACTCTGAGTGGAGTTCTCTATTTTCTACATCATGAGAAAGGAAAAGAGTTAAAGGCTTCCTGAAGTCTACTAGGATTTTGTTCCTGTTCTCAAGCATGAGAATGTTCTCATGTTCTCATAACTTGATGAATGACAGGAAAGAATTCTAAGAGGGAGAGAAGTAACAACTTATTGCAGAAGAGGAACGATTAAGGAGTGTGGCAGGGAGAAGAAATATGATTTCAGAAAACACGCCCAAGGATGAGTTTCAGAAAGGTGCTGTTTCTCTCCTGATGGTCAGTGTTCTCATAAGGTGTTTACAGAGATAGTGTACAGATAAGTGAAGTGTTATGTAAGCTAGGGCATTGGCAAGATTAAAGTACACCAAGAGCCATAAAGTGTTGCAGGAATACATTTCTGCAATATAACTTGATCAAAACCCCCAGCATAACCCTGGAACAGGACATTCTTCAGATTTGAAGTCTGCCATGATTCTGAATGTTACTCAGTTGACTCGGAGATGCAAATACCAATTTGGAACTGCAGCCCTCCTCAGGGGAATTTGGGTCAACAGTATCAAATGGATTACACTCATTATAACTAAAATTGAATGTAATTTAATAAGGAATCCAAGTAGAAAAGCACTTTGCCAACACACATCAACAATATTTATTCTACTGCTTTGGTATTCATGAGAATACAGCAGAGAAGGTGTATGATTTGGATCTTAAAGAATGCCAAAGTAAAACCAAATTAGTTTAAGTGGAATTAGGACATGGAGGAAAAAAATGTGGTGTTGATCCAAGTTCAAAAGCAAAGCATGAGAATTTGAAAAACCTAGTTTGGCAGGTGGCATTGCAGAGACCAGGCCGCCAGACAATTTACAAATCTTGGTAACAAGGTCCACTTCTTTGAATATTATTTGTGTGTGTCTGTCTGGCTCTCTTGCAATCCCAGTTTGCTCCTGGACCCTGGCATTTCACAACAAAAAGTGGACCATCCTATTTTAGCTGCCAAGTAAACTTGCTCTTAGGAAAGTATTATAGATCCTAGAAAACAGTATGTGTTGACTTTGGAAAGCTCATGGGAGAGTAGTCACAGAAGATGAGAAGTAGGACACCAATGACTGCAGGACTTCATTCAAAGTAGAGGAATAACAGAGTTAAGGAGAGAAAAGCTACAGAGCTACAGCCTACATGCAAGAACTTTTCTTTGGGATTTGTTTTCTAGGAGCTCATCTATAGTCCTCAAAATCCAGCAATATTACCTTTTTCAGGTGGTCCAAAGAGTTTATAAGCAATATTAAAACAATTCATGCAATGGTCATAAATAAACTCCTTACAACTATGCCTAATAAACTTTACTGGATTATTGGTGTTTTTCCTGAATATTTAGGATGTCTGTAAGGGGTTTAATGTTGACTGTATTGCCTTAGGAGGCTTGCCTATTGGGAGCGCCTTTTGGATAATCTGAGAAACCTTTAGAACATTGAAGAATAACAGTAACTTACATTGCAAACACAAGAATGAATATTTTAAAGAGTTAAATTCATAAGGAGATTTCTTTTCACTATTCCCATGGTCTAATGTAATACTGAGCAGACCATGCTGGGGGATAATTTACTGGACCACATCCTGCTTCCATTGAAATTAATGGCATAAAAGTCACTGACGTAAGCAGGCCCAGGGTGGTGCTCGCTATGGAAAACTACTGGGTTAATGAGAAAGGCAAGTGAGGAAGAAGTTTTCAAGAAAAAAAAAGGAGTTTCCGACTAAATGTGTTTAATCTGCCTAATTTCACACAAAATATTTTACAAGATCAACAATGATGGTAAAAATATCTTCTAGTTCTCTATATAAACAACTTGAATTTTTTCTTCAGACAGCAGTTCAACTAAAGCCCAGGGGATTAAAGTAATTTTCCAAATTTTACCTGATCTATAATGTTATTGGATTTATGATTTAAAGGAAGTCAAGAAAAAACAACAGGATTTATAGACGGAAAAGTGTTTGGGTTTTTTTTGGTTGTTGTTGTTTAAGAAAATTTTCTGTCTATCCAAAGAGGATACTTTAAATGACAGCAAGTGTATAATCCACCTGCTTTGTTGCTACCTAATTTAATTATGGCATGTGCATTCACTGCTGGCACAGATACTCACTGAACACTGCAGGCAGTATTTCAGGAATGTACACCCCTTTAAAGATTTTTTCTTTTTTTTCCAGTAACTGATGAAAAATTTGGAGACTCTTAAAGACAAGACTGGCCAAATGAAAAGGTTAATTATCGTGACTAAATGATAATGCTGCATTCAAGTCTGTTTGATACACAAGACATTTCCTGAATAACTGAACTGTCTTGAGAAATGACAGGGCGGGGGGCAGCAGGTTGTTTTTTGGTTGTTGTTTTGGTTTGTTTTTTTAACATGGCAGTTCTATAATATTTGGATTGCTCTAATATCTCATTATTAAAAATCACAATATAAGGAAGGTTATAAATAGTTTCCTAGGAAATTTGTGTTAAATAACCCAAAGATGGGTGGATATAGGGATGGGTATGTATGTGTACCTGAATACCTGTAGGATGCTCACATGGTACAGGTGTAAAATAAAACCCATTCTCCATTTTCACGTTAAAAATGCAGCTACTATGTATTTTACTGTACATAAATGTAATTATGGTTAGATGGAATCAGCTACTAGCTGCATGTAATCATATCTCTCTACTAGTCTCTTGAAAAAGTATAAGGATCTTCAAAAGCAAAAAAATTTGAAAAGCTGATACACCCCTTTCAAACTCCATTTTGAATTGAGGATGGTAATTCTGTACTAAAACTGCTTGTGTTCATTAATTGAGAACACCATTGGTTTAGGATTGAGTAGCCCCACTAAGAAGTCTGAGCATTGATGGAAGTTTTCCCTATCACAGAGGGCTATAAATAAAATCCAGTGTTCGAACAATCACTCTTTTACATCAGGTAATATTGTTCATTGTTAAGTCAAGCATGTATGAATTTTGTTTAGTAGTGATATAATACATTTTTGTATAAAGAGCATTCAATTCTTTAAGAAACTTTAAAACATGTGGATACAGAAAGGAAGAATGATTTGTGGATTTTAGGGCCATGATGCATTTGGAAGCTAGAGGAATCTGGTAAGATTTTAGGAAAAAAGAATAGACGAAATTTCTTCTATCATATTCCATATACTTTCTAAAGTGCAAGTTTTATCCTGTCATATATCCTGTTTTAATACAGTGTGGTTATAAGATCGTAAGCTACAATAGGAAAATGCCAGGGCAACTACAGCTACAAAATGACATAATTTGTTATTATTGTGAGCATGAGAAAATGCTTTGAATTATCAATTTTAGGTGTGAGTTTTTTGTAATGCTGTTTACATATTTTACATGAAATATGTTGTGAGGGAAAGTCTTACGGCAGTAGATTTATCCAAACAGCTTTGAAGGATTTCCATTGCACTGGGCACATCTCCATGATAGACTTTTTAATGATATGATGACATATAATATGAAGAGTTAGTTTTGGGGTGAAACTTGTCATATTGATTCATGATCACACAGAATTTTTTCTTTTTGTATTTTTGAAGTAAACTGTTTCTCACTTCACTTCAAGTAACGAACAAACAAGGTTGAAATCGCCCATGTTAAACAGAATGATTTGTGCATTTTTCAGTCCTCACCAATCCGTGCAAAATGAGATTTTTTGTAGAAGTGAAACTTTGTATTATAGAATATATTCTGGGCTCTCTGGCACTGAATTAAATTAGGATCAGCCAGGCCGATGGCCTTCACTAATTGGTAAGTGACCCGACTGGAAAACTAGCAGTGGTGAACTTGGAGTTTTGTCACTGGTGAGAGCCACCTGTGGCTGCAGGAGCTTACCCCCGGGGAGCCCCCCGCACGGAAAGCCTGCCCTGGAGCTGCACAGCCTGTGAGCTCAGCCCTTGACTTCCACGCTCCCAGCTTTTCTGCAGAAGAGCTGGAATTCCCAAAGTCTTGGATCAAAACTTGCCAGTTAGACCTACATCTCCAAAGGCTTTCTGCTGAGGCCTGGCTACAGGCGGAGCGCTCGAGGCTGTGGTTCCTCTGCTTCGTTGGCAGGGGCCACAGTCCCGGCTCCCCACGCAGGGTAATCTGTGCTGCGGCCAGGCTGCTTTGCGGGCTCTGACCTGGATAACCAGCCAGGCTGGCCGGAGAGGCAACAGGCTTCCCAGGGCAGCAGAAGTCTGGCTGTTGCAGGTGAACTCTTCTGACACCTTGATGTTCAGGAGAAGGATTTTAATGAATTAAGAACTCCTGACCAGAGCTTCAGTTGGAGACCCTGAGTTTTCCCAAAGCCACACCTGAACAAGCACAGGCACGACAGCGTGATTTTCAGAAGTTTAATGAACGCTCAATGTTACTAAGGTCCCTAAGCAGCTCATACCGAGGCCGTTACTGTATACTGCAACGCATTCACATTCTATTCAGTGCATTGCCCAGATGACATTAAAACATCAACAATTAGTTTCGCCCCAATCCAGGCCTTTTGAAACCAAGGCTGGAGGCCTCTGGGGCATACCCATCTGTCAAGAACAGCAGTGGCAGCACAGGGCTGGGGACCGGTATCGGACACAGTAGTCTGAAAAGTGGACAGCACCGGGTAGGAAGGAAACGCAGCCAGAGCGGCTGGGGAATACATTGATTCATTGCATCCGGCTGTTCTCTTTCGACAGCAGCCTCTGCTGCCAAAGCTGCTATGGAGCCCCTGGGGGAAACTAAAACTACCCTTCCCTAGTGTAACCCTCATGGGAGAACAGTACTTGAAGTGCCTCACTTAACCCCTCAAAAGCAAGGAAATGAAAGGCTTCCTGTAAAACAAATTCCAGTGCTACTCACCCTGCTGTGCTTAGCTTGTCTGGAGGTCTCAGAACAGTGGGTGATCTTACATACATTACTTCTGTGCTGGAGGACTGCGCGTCTACAGCCATCGCAGCCTGAGTTAAGAACAGCGATACCATTAACAACCTTGCCTTTCCTTCCTTGTGATGTGTTTCCATTAATGGTAATTTAACACAATTTGTTTATGATTCTCCAAAGATTCAGCATTCAAGTTTGGTCTAAATCAGCATGAAAGAGTAGATGCTTAGAAAAACCACTTGAGACTGCAGAACTGGGCTGGAAATCTCATTTAAATATGAATTGCTTTCATAATGGGCCCGATTCATCCCTGTCCTACACTGGGGCAGGGGACCATGCAGTTGCTGCATAGGAAATCTTGCCACTGCAAACTCTGTCTTGCTAAAATTTCGTAACTCTCTACCTCCTTGCAAGAGCTTTCCACAATGCCTTCTCGGGATGCTTTTGTAGCTTGGCAGTGTTTTTAACTGGTTTGAACCTTATGGCTCTGCAGCTTGCTGGACTCCTAAAAGCCCTTAGTTCAGCAAACAAATATTTTCTCTTGCATTCTTCACAGGCTGCGTGTGTATGCAGAGATGATTTCAGATCAGCAGTTCTTTCATGTTTGGCTGAACTAAAGGGCCTCACAACAAAAAATTCCCTTAGTCCCAGTTTAAGGAACAGGGCAGAACAGTTTAAAAGAAAAAGGAAAGGTATGTTCCTACATATTCAGAACACACTCAGAGAATGGACAAGGTTCGGAGAGGTTAATATATTATCTAAACTGCTTCCCTCATCTCTTGCTGGTATTTTCAGACATTACAAATTAAACATGAAAAGCATTTATTATTGGGTAAGTGCCAGTGATAAAATTGTCACTTGTTTAGCCACACAGAACAACCTGCCTGTTCAACACTTGTGAAGTATCGCAAAAGGAAAAATCTATGATTTGTGGTCACTCATGTGTGAAGAATAAGGGGGGGGGGATCTTTAAAAGTGCTAGTCCTTTACTGGAATCAAACCGTTTACAGAGACAAGCGTCTGCAGGAATTTGAGAATAAAAAGGAACAGGGTGCTCAAATTACTGAAACAGAGGGAAAGGAGGGAATAAATAGCTGTTGAGTGGCTGTGTCCCACCTTCTCCCCAGTACTGGCTCCCCTCCTCCTCTGGAGAGCAGGGGTCTATGGGCACTGGAGACAGCAGCAACGCTCCCCCCCACCCCCCCAGAGGAGACCTTAGAGCTGCACTGACCAGCAGAGACTCGGCAACAAAGCTTCAGACCTGTGCAGCTGCAAGTGGGGACCTTCAGTTTGGGTGTCCAAACCCAAATTAATAATTTATTGTCTGGCTGACACCCCTTCCGTGACCAGGTCGTGAGGGGAAGACCTATGAGTGCTTTGAAGATTCAACCCTTCTATTACAGGCAAAACTCAGAGCTGGTCAGGCCTCCCCTGTTGATACAGTGAGCAGGGTCTCCGGGTGCCTGTCGGGGTGCAGGTGAGGAGCACAACCCACACTGCAGCGCAGGCACAAGGGACGGGGAGCTGCCGCTCACTCTTTGGGGAAGCAGACCATGACCTCCTTGCACCTGGAGTGCTCCAGGCTCCCCTTCTGCCTTCCTCCCAGGAACATGGCATTAATTCACCAGCTGAGCACCTGGCCTGATGAGCTGTTAAAAGGCAAAGCTAAAGAAGGAGGGAGATTGTTGCAGAGTAATGTCAGAGACAGTAACATGGAAAAAATCCAGGATGAAGATGGTCTGCTGGAGTTCTCAGACTGAATTTGGAGGCGAGGAGTGACGACCGTATGAATTCTCTGGAAAACTGGATTATAGACACTAAATAGGAGGGGCTAAAACAATAATTCCATTTTCAGTTCCAGTCACATGCAGCTCCTAGTTAGCCATAGTGTGAACTCAAACAACCCAAGGCTCCCATCTGACAGGATGTGAACAAGTGAGATGTCACCACTCAAATCTAAACATTTCGGTCCCAAGCAAGAGATAAAACAGAAGGAAAACAGCTTAGCAAACAGTTTGATTAAGGGGGAAGAGAAACTTCCAGGCAGCACTTTTCCAAATTTCAAAAACAAACAAACAAAAAAGCTATTTATTCAGAAAATGCAGCTGGGAAACACATCGCCACTTTACAGCTTATATATGAAACCCACTGTGGTACCATCCTGGTATGGGTAAGCGAGATGTGAAAAAGGGGGTAAGTGAGAGACAACACGGCTTAAATGAGGCAGAGGAACATTAAGCATTATCCGATGAGATTTATCAAACTTGCTACAAGCCTGCAGCAAAGGCTGTGATAAGAAATAGCGGTCTTCTCTGTCAGGACATGGGCTTGTCCTTCAGTCACACAGGACCAAGACCTGGGGTCTGGAACACCACGTGGCACCAGTAGGACTGTGTTCTCACCATGCCAGGGAGCCGGGGCTGGAAGATGCTCATGGAGGATCGTCATTGTGCTGCTCTGGGAGCCCTCTGCAGAACGCAATGGGCGGTTTCAAATATTTAATGCCAGTGACACCGTGAGGCATGCGAGTTCATTGCACAGATGGCATGTGGTGGTGGACACAAATGAGAAAGTACATGGAGCTCTGTAATGATTTATAAAGTAACTATCCAGGCACAGAGCTGGTTGTACATTAAAGGTACTTTTAATTGGAGTTGATGGAAATGATTGACTCATTTTGTTTGGGGTGGTTCATATTATACATTTGGGAGGCAGAAATTAAGATCCAGTTGCTGAATTCCTCCCTAGAATGGGCAGATGGATGTGTTTGAACTAAATGGCAAGCTCAGGTTCATCTCTAATTCTGAAGAAGGCTTTCCCCCAGCTGACCCACTCCGTCACTCCTTCTTGCAGCAGGCTCTGAAATAGCAGGACTGTTTCTGCATTTACTTCTAAGAGAACAGAACATGCTCGTGTTTGGTTTAAGTGTGTGAAAAGTCTGTTTCCACAACAGGGCCTGAACTCAAACTCACTATTGTCCAAGGAGTGGCTCCCGTTAACCCACATCTTTACTTTTATAGAAGCAAAGGGGAAAAACCTGCCAAGAGCAGAAGTCAAGAATGAAGACCACATTGCTCTTCCTTTCCTCACCCCACACAGACCTAATTACCAAGGCCCAACCTCAACATCCTGGCAGACACCTTGCGTGAAGCTTACTACTCAAGAATTAGGCAGAATGTAATTAAGACACATCATCAGTTTCTTGGTTTACCTCCTTCAAAAACATGGAATTAAAACAAGGTGAAGTGCAGCCAAATGGGAATATGCTGGATTCAAACTGCCAGCAGTGTGCAGGTGGCAATGTTTTTCTGAATGCTATCAGCAGAAGGGTTTTAGAAACCTCCCTGTTACTGAATTACATCATTCCCAATCCAGCTTTCACTTTTGTTGTTAACTTGCTTGTTTTCACTGAAACTCATCCTTTAACTGAAAAGTAAAGCAGCACATGCACAATCAGAATATTTCTCCTTAAAGTGAGCAGCACAGTGGTCCCTTACTGCAGAACCGAGTGGGCAGCCCAAGTAGAAGTTCTGTTTTAGCACTGCAAACAGAACTGTATTTAAGAAACAAAACACCAAACCACAAAACCAAACAACCTATACCCAGACAATATTTGCATTGTAATTTCTTGCAGACTTCCCATTGCATTTTCCATTTACCATAATACTGGCATAGAATCAGCACCATAAAAGTAGATGTATCAGAATGTGAGGCTGACATCTTGATTACATTGTTTAACCCTTTTTTCAGTTTATATAAATAAATGTGATGATTTATTTATGCTGTGTACACATATCTCCCCAATACTCCAGTAGCCACTGTATAATAGCCTTCAGGAAAACAAGACTCAAAGTTGTTGTTCAATTCCCAGTGCACCTGGTTCTTATTTCCAACACTAAGATCTGAAAACTCTGTTTGCAGAACTGTCTGAAGTATGGCACATTCTGTTATTTGTCTAAATCCAAACTTTCTTTTGCATATTACATCAGATTCTGTAAACTGTCTTCTTGTAGAGAAAATAGTTCCTCAGTAGCTGCAAAGGGATTGCACGCTACCATGAACCAAATCTTGGATCCATCTGAACTACATCCAACAGATGTTAAAGGCATCTAAAGAAAGGCAGTATAAACATATCAGAATTACTCTGTCCATATCTAATCCCCAACAGCTAGTAGATGGATGTCTCCTACAGCCAGTTACACAAGGGTCATCACTTAGATGTTGTGATCTCTCTGGCTTCTTCAGCAATGCCCCATCTAATGGCAAGTGAAACACAAGGCTGGAAGTCAGGATGAACACAAGTTCCTACGTCTCACACTTGCAGACTACCTTCCTGGCCCTGGGGAGATAAACTCTGTCGGTTTACATTTGCCACTGTAGCAGCATTTTTGGAAGGGAAAAGAAAAACTGAACTCTACTGAAAAGGTTTTTGCTAAATCATGATATAACATGATTTAAGAGCTTTTGTAAGAAGTCTTTATTTGGGCAACAGGGACAGATGCATATGTAGAAAGGAAAACTGGGCTCATCAGTGTTTAACTATAAGTCCCTCTTCATGCTTTTGAACCTTCTACTTAAAAATAGGTGGTATGTTGAAGTGCAGGTGTCATTGTACTACATTATCTTCAATAAATTTTGTCCTTTGAAAAATAATCTGCTGTAACATACCTGAAACAGTATTAAAAACACTTCTTGCTTTTAGCTTTGAGATCTGTATTATGTTCCATTTTGGATTTAAAAAGCAGAATACAATAAAAGATGTGGTAAAATTGCTTTGAGAGAAGTAATATCTCAAATAACATGGAAGGCTATAAAACAGTGACTACAGAAGCTATTTTTTTTCCATTGTGGAACAGTAGTCATTGATTTCTGAAACCACAGGCTAATTACACTCTAAGTGGACAAAGTACTTTAAGGACTCTAGTCTGGGCATCAGAGACACTGAGTTCATGATGTACTTTTGTCAAACCCAAGTTATAGTACTCAAGAATAGCTTGATGAAATTTGATTGCCAGTACTATTCAGGAGGTTCGATGAGGTGACCTCATGCTTGTCTATGAGATGCATGGACCTATATTGCTCTAAGTTAATATTAAGGTTAGGTCATTAGAAGAAGATAACACCAATAGCAAAGAATACATTTTTTTTTTTATTTTTAAAGTCAATGCTGTTTGATTCTTGTCAAAAATTACATGTGAACTAAGCCTCTTCTACAGTGGCTCACATAGCTTTCATGTGGCTTGGTGACAGTGTCTTTTTTTATATTAGCCCTATTTGTAAGTTATCCCATTTAAACGCTCTGGAATTCAATAGCTTCACTACTGGATAATAGACTAACTCACAAAAGGAAATAATTTCAATCTTTAACTGAGAAAAGCCATTAATTACTGGAAAACATCCAGTCTCCAAACCTGAAGATATCAAATATGGTCTGGCAAGGAGGAGACAATTAGTCTGAGGAATTCTACCCAGAGGGAAAACATGCCAGCATTACTTCAACTAGACTAATGACTTCAACAATAACCACTAAAGTATTTCCAGCTACTGTTAATGGCATAAGTATTTAACTCCATGGTGAACATTTCTTAACTACTGACAGTGATATTCTCAGAGACTGACCCCAGTGGTTCATTTCTGGTAACAAAGGTCACTATAAAAACTTATAGTGTTTGGTGTCCCATTCTGTGTGTCCATCCCCCCCTCCACCCCCTCCCCCCGCCTTTTTCTTCCAATGGTAATTAAAGCTAAATATAATGGTGCAAGTAGAATTAGAGGTTATAAAACTCAGGAGAAGTTAGGTCTATGGTACTGCTCAGACTCAGTCAAAGGGTTGCAGTTTTTTGGGTAATCATAGTAATTTTCCCATATAATAGCCAAATATCATCTTAGTGGAATTTGCTCATTTGAAAAATATATAGCCCTCCTCCTTTCTGGAGCAACCTCTTCCAAAAACCAGACTGCTGTAAAGGCCAGATTTCCTCGTTTATCTCTCCTTCCTGAACCCTACAGCTGTCAAGTGATGGAGCCCATGGTCTCCTCATGCCAAATGATCTTGATAGCTCTTTCTGGACCTTTCTTTCTAAGGCATACAATCTGGAAAACTTTAGCTCCATGTCAAATGGCAGAATGAGTTAATGCAACTCAGGTCCCTTAATGAATTTTGAATGTGAAGGTAGTATATAGCACCCTATTTCAATCTAAAGTGACTTTTCCCTTGCTGACTGCACCAACAACTGTGATCTTCAACAGTTGTTACACACTAGGTTGAAATACTCTGCTTATTCATAATCACTGTTGTCTACGTAACTTTGTCATTTTCTAGTGAGCATGTTTATCCGTAGATACAGGGGCTAAGGACTTTATTATCCCAAAGATATGAAACACACTTACGCGAAAACATAAAAGTTCCATTAGAAAAATATCTACAGTTTGGACAGAAGTAATACTTATAACAGGGAATAATGTTGAAACGTAACACAAGTCAGAACTGAAAACACTTTCAAGTTTGCCTACCATAATATAACCTGCCACGTGAAGTGTTATTATATGCATTTTATGCCTGGGAGTACTGACAGGCAGGAGGGTGTAGATATGTTGTATAAACACTGTATATTTTTCAGCAACTGGAGATACGCCTGTACGCCACAATGGAGGGCTGCACAGAGCTCAGAGGCAGGTCGTACTGCAAGCAGCGATACCACGTTAGTGCCACTCTCTAACCAGGCCAATTAGCCCTTTAAACACAGTCTCTATTAGCCTGGACATAGCACCATGCTGCACAGCCACACTGCTTGCTATTGCTTGACTTGGTTTATCCAGTACTGCACAGCGTCAGCTCAGCGGACCCTTTGAGACAAAGTCCCAATTAGAAAACACAGAGAAAACACTGCTGCCACTGATTAAAATGAGAGGTATAACTTGCATACTAAGAAGGCAGAAGCCACAGAAAAGGAAGATTGTCATAAGGTACTGAATAAATGCATGTAAAACAACAGATTTCCACAGACCGCCATGCTGGGGATCTGTCAGAGAGGGAGGCACTGCAGAAACCTTCACCAGTAGTTTTCTAAGTATTACGCAGCTGCTGAGTTCTCAGTTGGAAATGCTAAAAACTTGTTTCCCAAGCAAATCACTCCAAAAAAAAAAAAAAAAAAAAAAGTAGCTTCCCTTCATTTATTGAAATAAATCTCTCAAAGTAAGTGCCTAAATCTAAGTTCAAGCAACCATAATCAAGATAACCTCTTGATTATCAAATAGACTGAACTTGCAGCAGCATTGGGTAGATTTCTACAGCATGTTAAGTATCCCTGAAAATTGGGCCATTTATTAGATATGTGGAAAAGTGCTGCAAGTTTCATTTTTGAAAGTGTTGGACAAGAAACTGATTTAGCAAAAAGCAACAGTAAGGACTGTTACTCTATTTTTAATTCAGGAAAACTATTACATCATGTATCAAATGTTTTGTTCATTAAAAGAAGTCATTGCCTTTTGTCCTCTGTGCCTGTCTCTGGATGTACCAGCACAGGCAGTTCTGTAGGATATCCTTGGTTTTGCTCCAGAAGTCCCAGCTCAGTCAAGATACTGAAGATCCCAGAATAGCTTGTTGGGAAAGGTTCCCTGTGCTTGAATTTGTTGCAAACTTTGTGTTATAGTAAGCATTAAACATTTCTTTTGTTTATTCAGTCAAGTGGAGTAGGTTTACATCTCCAATCTAAATACAGAGTATGCACAGAGAAAAGCGGCATTTAAAAGACAATTATTTTCAAATGGTCAAGCTGTTAAATATGAAAATACTGGATTAGAGGTTAAATTCTTATTCCAGCTGCCTTGGCTCCAGATCAGGCACTGTAAAGTCAGCCTCGAGGATCTCCTCCAGACACCCAGTGAAAGATCTGGGATAGGGGACAGCTGGAGCCAGGGAAAAGGACATGTTGGGGGTCAGACAGCAACACACACTGTTGCAAAAAGGATAATGCCAAGCTTTAGAAAGGCTGACATTTTACAGAGGGATGACTGTTGTTCAGAGGAGGGCTTTACCAGTCCTCAAATCCACCCAGGAATTTGAGTAAGGAAAGGGCATTCCTTTCCTCTTAACTGGTGACATCCATGTTATATCTGTTAACGGCAAGGGGCAGAGTCACCCTGTGAGTTAAGGCCCAGGAAAGAAGGAAAAATTGTTTTCTAAGGAGGTCCACTTTTAGGCCATTAAACTGAAAGATAATGATGGGGTTTTGAGGAGCAACAAATTTCTTCACAACTTCATTTTGTGCCTGTTTTAGCCAAAGGCTGCACTGTTGTGTTATTTTATGTTTGAACATACCCTACTCTGACAAGCCACTGAAGTCTTTAAAGTTTTCTCATCTTTACTGCAGACAGTACTTTGATCTCAATGCCAGAGAAGGTCAACACAAGAACTTCAGAATTAGACTTGTTTACATCCAGCATACAATACAAATAAATGAATGTGGCAAGGACATCCCAGGCAGATTAAATAAGGCCACATTTTCCTAGTTCTACTTAAAATGTTTTTATTTTTGCCAACCATTGTGCAAGCGATGTCATCATTGAATCCAATGAAATTCACTTATTGAAGTGTCCCCCCTCAAAATGTTTCATCAATCATAGCCCAGAAGGGCTCTGTCATAGGATAATTGCAACTTGGCATACCAACAAAGAGCATCGAAACGTCCTCAGCTTTCTTATCTATACAATGTGCAGGGATGACAGCCATTTTATTAGCTGAGATATTGTTACCCCCATCAGATAGTGTGTTTTGTTGCTTTGATGTTTTCTGTTACCATAGCAGAGCTGTCCTTTTCAACCGCATGTTTAACGAACAGCTGTGGTGGCAGTTTATGTTCCTTCACAATAACACTGCCTACAAACATCTCACAGAAAGAGGCAAAGGGTGTACCAGTTGCACTTTATTGGAAAAAGGATGGGAAGAGCAAATGGAGTTTCTGCCACAGTTATTTCTAGTCAAGACATAACTGTGGAGTCATCTCTTGTCTACATTTGTCTCCTTGAGGAAGAAAAGATCACTAGAGAGTGAATTCCCTCCAAATGGACAGCCAGTTGAGAAGCCACCTAAAAACGATTTCAGCCATCCCTGTTCTCCTGCCTCCACTTACAGTTTTATTAATCCACAGAATATTTAGTGAATTAAAATAGCATTTGGGGTAACTGCTTATATTTAACACTTCTCCACAATAACTACAACTATTATAACACTCAAATATGTATCTTACTTCCACACGCTTGCTTAGATCATGCAGACTTTGAAGGCTAACAAGAAATCTGTCATGCAGAGCAATATGCAAACCCATTTAATTTTCTATTTAAATCCTTCCTGACAGAGTGGACTTTTCCTGAATTTCAAAACAGCAAGCCTGTTAACCAAACTCCGAAGGTGGAAAAAGTCTGCTTGTCGACACCAGGCTTATCTCACTGTACTATCACTTGGGCAATAATTATATTAAGTGCTGCAGACACAATTTAATAATTCAACATTTCCAGCTGCTGCTGAAGACTTCCCATCTATACTAAGCATGGGGAAGGGCTGTGGACTCTCCAGTGGACTGCATGACAAATTCTGTCCACTTCTTTTATGTCAGCAGTGCTCTAGCACACCAATTTCTGTTGAGGGATGTTGTTGGGATGATAATGGGAACAGCACAATTAGAAGTCATCAGCCCAGCAGGAAATCTCATCTTTGGTGGCTATTGGGCAAGAAGTTGCCCCTGATAACAAAGGGAAAAGTAGGCAAGAGTAAACTGTTCTGGCAAATACAGGCATCTCTCTTGACTTTCATAGTTCTATGGACACAATATGCCTCTAGAGAGTCAAAAGGCATTTTAACTGGTGCCAAATCCAACAGGCCTGACATAATGACACCCTGCTCACCCCCAAGTAATTCCCAGATATGAAAGGTGGGTTTGCCACATTTTTCCAGGTCTGTGTTGCTCTTCCTTCTCCTGGAAGGCAGATCCTGCTCCTTCCTTTACACAGTAGTCTCCTTTCCTGATTTTCCATCTCCATCTATACTCCTGAAGCCACCTCCACAACTGGAGGTTGTGAGCTCGATGCACCCTTGAAGATGTGACCTTGAAAGACTTACAGGTTTCATTTTCATTTATTGACTTTGCTATAGACTGTGGGTGGAAGCTGGGAGAATCACTTAACCTGCCTTTGTCTCAGTTACCCATCTACAAAATCCTTTCTTCTACCTTGTCTGTTTTGATTTAAACAAAACAGACTCAAACTTCTAAAGGTCACATGCGCTTCAATAACAATATGAACTCATTTGGCACCTTCATCTTGTTTGGGTAAGTGTAAACCAAATAATGACTCCTAAGAAATGAAACAAACTGAAACTTCCTTTTGAGCACTGCTCTCCAGAATGTTTTTGAGTGAAGGATGGTGCAAGAATAAGTTGCATAGTTAGAAAGGTACCTTTTTTCCCCCCACTAACAACCAGACTAAAAAGAAAGCTCCGTCATGGGTTCAAGTAGTTGGGAGATTTAACCTTGAATACCCTTTTGATATCGCAGAGAAGTCACATATTGCACGTATTTGTTTCTAAGCCCTGTGCTGTTGTTCTCATTGCTGAGCACTGGAGATGGTCTGGAGACACAGAGGGGAGGCACTCCAGCCCAGTCAACGGGTGCCCTCCTTGCAGTAACTGAGCAACGCTTTCTCTCAAGCAAATCAAAACCTTCCCTAAAGCAAAGTTTCTTCTCCTATGGAAAAAGTTTTCTAGCACGGAATTTAAAATAAAAATTGTGGCCAAAAAAAGAGGGTCATGATAGTCTATTTTGAGCGGAATTGCTTGTTATTTTTAAGCATCAGTGGGCACCTCAAGGCTACAGTGCTCAGTGCTTTAGAAATGCCTTCAGTATATGAAATGAATAATTTTACAATATTCAGTATTTTTTTAATTAAAGCTTTAACTCCTGAAGTCACATGAACAACTCTAATACTCAAAGTTCATACAAGACAAAACAAAACTATTAAACTCCCAGCAACAGAAAACATCTATTTTAAATAAAAGAAAACCACATATTTTCATGTTTCCAGTTTCCTGGTTTGCAGGGTACATGCATACAGAAGATCTGATTCACAGATAATATAGCTTGGCAACAAAGCTTCTGCAAATCCAGTGGCCCTAACACTTCTCATGAAATTCTTTGATTTTCCAGTTTTGCATATACACCCTGGGTATACCACATATCAGACCTCTTGAAAAATTAATAAAATATGAAGAATTACATAATCATACTACCTCATTTTGCTGACACATTTTTAAAATCCTCCTCACAAGAATTTGATAGATGATAAACTAACAATAAAGAGAATGGAGACTAACAAGTAGTTACTGGGAAAGTCAGGGGCAGAGAATTACTTATTTTGTTATCTGTACATGTTCCTTCAAATAATAGCTGCTGCCACACTTCAGACTTACAGCTCTGACTAACACCTATTGACAGACTTAGCTCATGCCTGCCTACCTACCTGCTTCACAAAGTAACTACGTAAGGGTCCCACCTTGCTGCCTGCAGTTAAAAATATGGAAGCACTTACCCTCACCTGTTTTTTTTTTTTTTTTTCTCCTTCTGCTGCTCATTGCTATGATGTCTGCCTGCATCCTGAAGCAGACTGTCAGTAGAAATCTCAGTGCTGTTTCCACTTCCTTCCCTTTTAATAGCTAGCTCAAGAAAGAGGTAGTAAATTGGCATCTGGAGTATTGGGGCCCAGGAAACTACTCAGCTGCAATTGAAATCTGGTGCATGTCAGGTGTGACGAGTTCTGGGAAAAAATCAGAAACTTCCACAAATGAACTGCAACTGCCAGAATCACAGAACGGTGATGAAAGGGGCTCTTCAATGAACAGAGTACTCCTTGGTCACTTATAAAGGATTATTCAATTATCTAATAATTAAACTTTTAGATAATGAAATATTTTTTAAAAGAAGGAGGGGAAAAAACAGCAACAAGGACTTTGCTTGAGCAGATGTAAAACTGACACATCTGCCTCCCTTGATACCAGCAAATTGGCTCTTTCAATATGTTTCATTTGTTCTCCTGCCAATTGCTGATCTCTTGTCAATTTACTCTCAAACTTGGAAGAAAATTAAATGGTTTGATGACATATTGGTTTCTGTATTTTATCTTTGAAATGCAAAATATACATTTCAATTAACTTAGAAATGTTTCACATCTTTGAAATCTTTGTAGTTGCAGGATGTTGGGCTTGATCCCCATCTGGAATATAAGGGCATAACTCCATCTAACTATATTAAGCTAGGCAGTTTATCACAGCTGGTGATCTTGTCTATAGTTTTTCCACAGATTAACATAGAACATGTCATATACTTATTTAGAAATATGTAATGTGAAAGAGGGTGACTCCCTATATGCTTTAGGCCTGCTTAAAAATACCTACACTAGATGATTGCCTAAAAATGCTTCCTAATAGCCTTAAATACTCAAAATGAAACGATGGAACTGTCATCACAGCAAATCACACAAGGAAAGAAAAATGATAGCAGCATTAACTGCATCAGCCACCTGCTCTATAAAGGTTATTAAAATGATGGAAACTGTATGTTGGCTATGCCATACATGCAGGCTAAAATCCCCAGCAGGTCCAATGTTCCATGCTGCAAGTTGTAATTTATATGCCTATAATTTATACTATACTATAATTTATACAACATTTATCAAAATGCCGGCTGGAAATGACTGGCTACTGACTGGGGTACTCTAATTCCTTGTTCTGTGGCTACTTATTTCTTTAGTCACAACTTGACAAAAGGATTTTGGCACCAAAAGCAGGACTTTGACAAATGCCTGTGTGTGCTCCTTGATATGCTCAGGACTGCCTCGACCCTGCCAGCAATAATCAGCCCAGTCTCTATTTTTTAGCGATCCCTCAATTCCACTGGGAACTCTTTGCCAGGGGGATGGGGTCCTATAAACATAATACACCTAACACACCTATGGGAACCTGTGCTATGCTCGGTGCAGCTGCAGTCACTTTTATTCAAACACAGGAAGAAGAAAAGGAGCAAGAGAAGGAGGTGGTGGTAATGTCCTCTTCATAAGCAGTATTTTAGCATGCAGGAGTTTAAAGGCAGTCCTAACCAAACCTGCTCTCCCCTGGCCCTGAAAAGCACCCTAACGACCCAGCTGCAGGCAGTACCTGCGCAGAACACACCCCATCCCTCCTGCTGAACTGCTCCAGTTGGCAAAAGCAATTCAATCACCCTGAGCCCATGAGCGCATCTCTCTAGCCGGGCAGGCAGTGTCTTCATGTGGGAGTCTTGATTTCAAGTTCCTGCCCTAGGGATGCCTAATGTGTTTTATCCAAGAATCGTTTAAAGTAAAATAATCTGTCATATAAATGAATGGAAAAAGGCTCATTTTCAGAGCCACTGCCACTATGGATGGCCAATATAGATGAAAGTGCTTACATTTAGGCATTCTTGACTGAAAACAATGGCTTCTCTCTCTTTATGCTAAGTTTACCCATCTGTAAAGCAGACACATTACAGTTTACCTAACTCAGAGAAATGGGATAATACAACTTTGGCAAAAGAAAGGCTCCATCACATTGCTTTACTAGACATAAAAAGGTAATATGAATATATGATTTTAAATCAACATTAAGATAGTGTAGACTCCGGGACATTTCTGATATTGCTTTGGCTGGATAATGTAATTCATTTTCTAACAGGTCTCTCACCGTGCTTGATATTCCACAGAGCCAGCCTGTGTTACAAGATGTACATAGCTGATCTGCTGAGAAAAGAAATCATAAACAACACTTTATCCTGCATTATGTTATTCATGAAAGCGTTATTCCAATCGGTGCAATCTTGAAGTATGGGTTAGATCCTGGGATCATATAGTCATGCTGACATACCCCAAGTTAGTCTGCCTTAAACATTCTTTAATTCCAGAGGAGGAAGGTGGTGCGAAATCTTTAAGGCTGTCATATCTGGTTTAAAACTTCCTTATCATTTTTTTTTCCTTTTTTTTTTTTCTTTCTTCTTGTGTTTTTGCATAGTTGTGTAAGGAAGTATCTCATTACACTTTTACCCATACTTTCCTAAGAGAGCAGTCTGAGCAGGGTATTAACTGCACTGGCAGTTAGTTTCCAGGGTGGAAGTGACAGCATCTGCCTCTCTGATTGTCCCCAGCACAGGAAGTTTGGCTTTCGGGAGCTCTCAGAGCAGGCACACAGCACGGCAAGAAACAGGAACCTCTTGAGCAAGTTTATGTTGGTTTTTTTCCAGGAGCTGGACTGAAATTTTTGTAATATGTACAAAGCGTCCACACATTCCTTACAAGTCAGCCATCACATATTTCCAGTAGCATTGTTTTCACAGGATAATCCTTAGTGATATACAAAATGAAACCTGTTATCTCTTTGATGAATGTGTTTTAAAGTCCAAGGATAAGCGTGGGTAAGTGACACAAAGAAGACAGTGAAGACTTGCAGAGCAGTGACAAGAGCTGGCAGAAAGGAAAACTAGTTTCTTTAGAAGTGGTTTCTCAGGGGTCACGTCCCAATATAATTTAACTGTATGAATCCACACTTGTGCAGTATATATAAATTAGTACTAAATCTTCATTAGACACCATCCCCAGAAATTATTTTGGAGAGGTGGATCCCAAGGTCATGCAGACATTGACCAGAAGATCTTGCTAGATCAGATGCTGAGAGCTGTCTCCCATGACAGTCCTGGATACTAAGCCACTGTTAAATGTCTGTCTTGTCACAGATTTATTCTGTATGTGCTTGAAACTGAGCATGTCACATATTTGGCAGGAAATGTAATCCCTCCACAAAGAGGATTTGATCCTTGGTGTGATCCTGCCGTTCTCAGGCAAGAATAGCTCTTGGTAAAGCCAGTGCGAGGTCTGTCCGTGTATTTCTGTTTTGAGTAAGGGACAAGACCTAAACATGGGGTCATGAGAGCAAAAGCTCCTGTCCCCAGTAATCTACATGGCCCAGATGGCACAAGAAGAGGTGGGCTACAGATACCAACTGCACAGTGCACAAATCTGATGCCCACATCTGAATTCATACAGAGCAACTGGATTATTTTTTAAATTGTTTTCCGAAGCCCCAAGTGGCATGTGATGCAAAAAGCAGCACAAGAATTACCATGAAAGAGAGCAAGGCATGGCTCCTAGTTTGAACAGCACCAGAAAAAATCACTGAATGAGTGACAGCTTAGGGATCCTCCTCTAGAGCTGGCAGCTCCAGAATTCCCCCGTGAAATCGACTCCCAGTTTTGACACTCTCTTTGACTTCCTCTGCTCCTTTCTTCTGTTCAGACCACCATGGCAGTCCTCCTCCAGCTCCTAATGGCCATGCCATTCCTTTCTGTCCTTTCTCTCTGACTGTATCACCTAGATTATAGCCAGTCCTGTCTCTCTGCTGTTCCTTGTGCTCTGGTGGTACTCCTCAGGTGATGCCCCATTGCTGAAGGGTATATGTTTGGGATAAACTGCACCCTTCATCTTAAAACACTAGGTATGAATCTCAGCAATAGCTGGCTGAAAGTCTTCCAAGAAAAAGGGGAAGAGAGGGAGAGAGAACCTGCAGTTATCTTCTGGTATGATTGCTCTCGATCTCTTCTAAAATAATGGAATAAATATTATGAGTGTAAAGATAATCTGGAACAACATGGCAACCATGCCCAATAAATAGTCTGTATTTTCAAACAACAGATCATGCCAGACAAAGGTAATTGCTTCTTCACCATTTTCTGGGTTAGCGTACAGAAGGAACAGAGTGGCTGCAATATATCTGGGCTGTAATATAGCATTTGATACAGTGGCTCACAAAATCTTATTAGAAAAATAATTTATAATGTCTTGGATAAGAGTGCTGTCATGTGGATTGAAAACTGGCTGAAGGAATGTAAACAAAGGATAATGAGTCATGACAAACAGCACTGCACTGAGCTGTGAAGAGGTATCCAGTTGGGTTGCCACAGGAGTTGGTGTTAAGCCCAGTTTTATTTTACATATTTATTAATGCTCTGGAAAAAGAGATGAACAGCCTGAGAATTAAATTCACAGATGATACTAAATTACTAGATGTTGTTAACACCAATCAGGACAGAGATATTATACAGAGGGAAAGCAGAGGGGGTGGGAATGGGAAGAGTCAGAGACTGGATTTACCTATAGAAATATGTGAGGGAGGGTTTTATACCCCAACTGATAATAATGGGAACCCACTGACAGACCAGCCAAAAGCAGTTTACATCTGGTCTGTCAAAGGCTGGAGCGGAGAAATAACAACAATATCAGCTAGGAGATAATTATTAATTATCACATTTCCCCAAAAGATCCTAGGAAAGGCTTCACTCTCATTTTCTAGTCTCAATAAATTTCAGCATTTGGGATTTTCTAAGATTTTGTCTGGTTGCGGGCTATAGAGTAGCATATAGCAATGTAATACAAAGTCATCTGTCTTCACATCACTATATTATGTTGCTTTTCTTAGGAGAAATCAGTGGTAAAAATCTCGCCATTTTCTTTGTATACCTTGTTTACTTATACTATTAACATGAAGAGAACAGAAGTCGTAAAAACTGACACAGAGGTAATAAGCTCTTTCAGGAATTTAACTCTCCATGAGCAACTCACACCCCCCCCAGTTGAACCCGCTTAGAGGTGTAAAAGCAAAAATAAATTCTCTAGCTATCTGCAGCAGCTGCCTAATGGATACATTACAGAATGAAAGAAAGAAGATTTTTTTTCAAGCACTACACTCTACGTGCTATGGAAAAACCTGTGAAAGTATTCCATTGTCGTAATCTATTTCAGTGAAACTATATGCAGAGTGCTTAACTACAGCATATTTTTATTTATTTCTTATGCATTTATAAACCACATTTGTATGATGAATTGGATATGAATCTAAACTTTGTGAATTAAGATTTTGGACTTTTTATATAGTTTAAAGGAATTCAGATAGTTTCAATGCCTTTTAAATGTACATAGACAGTATGCTCTATATACGTGTGTGTATTTATAACGAATCTTTCCCTACTACTTTATAGCCCAAGGAGTAGAAAAATCAAAGTAGACTGTAGGTCTAACCAGACTCTTCAGTTCAAATAAAATTTTGCTTCTTAAGAAAGCATTATATTACTCAAAATGAAGCCAAGCAAAATAGATAGGAACATCTCACATAAAAATGCTTTTGAATAGTTGCAGCAAACAAAACATTCCACAAGACCTGTAACTGTTGAGAGCTGGCTTCGTATTATTTTTCTTTTTGAGTTTGCTTGACTTTGGTGGCTAGGGAAATGCAAGCTCAAGGTCAAATTATTTTCATGGCTCAATACAAAGTGAAATTACCCTTCCATGTGGATTCTTCAGTATATGTGAGTTTACAGTATAACTTTTCACATCAGGTTATTTACGCAAAACTTTCAACTCTTCAAAAAACCTTTTTTTTTTTCTTATGTCTTTTATTTAGTGCAAGACAACAGAGTTCAAAAGGTACTCAGGATAACCACACTTCACTGTCACTCCCACAGAAAACCTTAACACACCAGCTAAAATAAAGCCACCCATTAAAGACTTCTTTATTCCCTACTTTCCTTCCTGGATGGTAAAAATTGATGTGGAAAACTGGAGAAAAATCAACCTGAGAGGGCATAAGTAATGCACATGGAGGTGCCTTCAGGTTGCTTCAATTTATGACAGAGGACAACTTCAGCAAAGGAGTGAGAACCATGTCTGGCTCCAAGTATAAATCCTGAATGCTTGAGGATCTGATTTCAGACCAGTATGGCACAGAGCAGAGTCCGTCAATGACTGCTGTAAGAGAAGAAATGATTCAGACTTTTGAAATACCTATCATTGCCAGTGGCCACTGTTTTTTCATCTAAGCATCCCCAAAGAGACTACTAAGGGAGCAAGGTTAAATATTTCTAGGAGGACTTTAGTTGTAGTAGTATCCAAGTAAATATAAAATTCGTTTTTGTACAATGCTATTACTTGCATGACATAAAACAATAGTGTGTGGATGCTTTATTTTTTAAGGGAATGTTACATCTCATAAAATTCTTAGGACTGGCAAGGGAAAAATTCCTGGGCCTGAACCTCCTTTGATGAAAACTGGTGTAGTTACTTTGAATTTAGAGAATGCCTTTCGAAGATGATAAAAAGTCATTTCAATGGGTTCTATTATATTATAATTTTCTCTTTTGTCTCAAGAATTGAACACATCTTTTCCGTGGAATATTTGAGAGACTTTTCCTTCCATGAAAATTTGTACAGAAGTTAAACCCAAATTTGCCTAGAAAAGTTATGTTGAGTTTGTTTCTGGCAGCAGTTGGGCAGCATCTTTATATCTGCACAGCATTGTGATTATCTCACAAATTCACAATACTTTAATTCTGAACCATACTATTTTCCATAGAGGCAATATCCTCAGCACTAGTCTGAATGCTCTGAATGTTAAGTGTCTGGCTCTGGCTGGATTCTCTACATTTTCTGTCCGTGAACATGTAGCACATGGCCCTTGATTACTACTTTTAAATTGATCTGTGTCTGCTATGAAAATATATTGCTTCATAAAAGTCTTTCAGAGTATCAGCTTCCAAATTAATGATTTTTCTCTCAAGCTCTGACTTTGAGAGCTTACAGTACAGAATCGCGCAGTCCAGCTACTTGAATCAAATTGAAATCCATCCATCTGCAATTCAGATCCAAATTCTTTCAGTGCTGTTGGCTCATCTCTAGCTAAAGAGCAGCTGTTGTCCTGTTAAAGTGACTGTAAATAATTCTAACTTCAAGCTTCAAGAGTGAAATTCACCCTGCTTCACTGGGGACCACTTAATCCCCAGGCCGTTCCTGGGTTTGGTCTTCAGCTGGTGGGAGCTGCACAACTCTGCTGTAATCGCCAGGGCTGTGCTGCTTTACACCAGACGAAAGTCTGGCCCTGGCAGAGTCAGCGCAGCGCTGCATCCTAGCTCTGCAGCCCACGGCGGGTACAGAGGGATGTGGGGTTGTTACACTGAGCCCGAAACCCCGAATCCTTACGCTAATTGCACAGGGCGCTCGCGCCCGTACGCTCCAGGTGAGGAGGTCAAAAAGGCTAGGGTTTCTTTCTCGTGCTGTGACCGTCTCTCGTTTTTCATCCCCAGTGAGCCTGTTCCTGCGCTTTTTGGGGGGTTACAGGTGTTCTGTAACACAAACGGTACCACACCACAGAAAGACTTGTTTACAGCGGAGATTCAGTAAAGCGTCTAAAGGAAGAATTTTCCAATGAAAAGAGATGGGCCCTAACCAAGAAGGAAGGTGCTTGTTGTTAAAGCAACGACATCAGAATAGCAGATGAGTCATGATGTGATAGCACTATTTGAAAGGATGTTTTGAATGGAGCTGTCAGCAAGTATTTTAATAGCAAGTCTTCAATTTCTGCTTTATGGGGTTTTTAACCACCAAGAAGAAAACATAAGTAACAAGGAGGGATTTAGGAATTGTTTAGTGTTTGGCTGTTCAAAGAAAGAAAAAGAGCCCTCCGCATGCATTGCAGCTAATGAAAATTGCCATTATGGGTTTTTTTCCTCCATTTGCGGATGTTAAACACTGTAATAATGCAAAGTCCTTATGATTTTCTAAATCTTCTCAATAAGGAGGATATTATCTACTTATTTAATTACCAAATCTCCGACGGCAAGGAGTTGCTACCACCAGCAGCTCCAGCTCATTCACATAGTTCCCCTCCCTAATTAAAGGGTCTTTGCAGTTAAAAATAAAGTAATAAATCAATCAAAAGCCCAAACTGCCAACAGATGATAGGGAAAAAAAAGGCACTTCAGGGACAGATTTTCAATTGCTCAGCACCCACAACTGGGATTATTCTTTTGAAACAACTTAGTCCTGCTTTAGGCACCTAGGATAGAGCCAGACAGTTCAAAAGTGCTTAACATAGATTTCTTTGGAAAATCCACCCCTAGCTGTGGCTTTGTGTTCTAGAGCGGTTGTGGCTTGCAAGAGTCAATCGCAAGTCACCTCCCTGTCGGAGGAAAGTCATCAGCATCACCCCTTCTGCAGGAAACTATAATAAAATACATTACCATACTCACCTGTGCTCTCGCCATTGCTTACTGCAACAAGAACAGAGGCAACAGGTTATCAAGAGACTATTTTTACCACGCTGCCAGTGAAAGCAGCAAGAGCCCTGCACTTGGATTTTTGTTGCAGCACTCAAAACCAGACCTGCTATTGCAGCACAGACCCCTTACTAGTTTGAGTATCAAGCTTAAACTTGAATGCTGCTGTCTGCATGGCATTCCTTGAGGGTAATGTGCCATTGCCAGGTTAAAAGTTTTCTGACTGTTCATCAGTCTAAGGCCAAAACTTAAGTAATAATTCAAAAGCACTTTACAGCTAATAAAAGCTGCAATAGTTTTCTCTGAGAACAGAGAATACAGCCCAGAGGCCTTTTAGCACATCCCTCCCCTCCAACAAGAAGCATTTGGTGGTATTAGCATACTACCTGTTTATTCAAGAGGATGTACAAAAAGTTCAGTTAACAGTTCTTTTCTTTGCAGCCCACAGCTGTGTAAATATTATCGCAGGCTCTCCTTTGACATCCTTCTAAGCCTCAGCCCTCCTGTGCAAAAGGATACAAATGGAGCTCAACACTTCTGCAGCCCACCACTGTGTCCCGACACACCTAGGACTGAATATCTAGCTTCTCCTGTGAGAGCAGTGATGCTGTATGATGCACCCCTGAAGCGACCTCATTTTCTAAAGACGGCTTTACTAAAAATTTCCTAGATTTTAACCTTGGAGCTGAGTGTGATGAAAGCTTTGTGGAATCAAAATACCAAGATTTTCATGACAACCCTAAAAAAGCAGCCAAATCGCAGCTCTGCATCGTTTACAACTGCTCCCCCGCATAGTTTCTATTTTGGTTGGCCCAGACAAAAAGCTGTGTTAAGTTTTAGAAACTTCTCCCCATCTCTCCTTTCAAGTCAATACACTTTTGAAGGCTATTTGCTTCTCCCATTTTCTCTGTAGTAGTTAAGCAGATGAAATTCTTTCTTATGCACCAGATATCCCTGACACAATGGGACAGAAATATTGGTATTTTTGTATTGCACAGTGGGTCATATTTATGAATTGATGCATGCTTTATCATAGCTCTAAATAATGAAATATTTTGGATAGGTACAAAGGGCCTGAACCTGTTCAACTGAGTGCCTCCAGCTTCCACTGATCTCCCTTCTGAACTTCTTACAGGCTGATTTTGAAAAGGCAGAGCTTCCTCAGGATCAATGCTACCTACCAAAATGATTTATTCAAGACAAGAAGTAAGGCAAGGACTCCACTGTACTTCCACCTACTCCATTCCCATCACCACAAAGAACTAACGCAAGGCTCAGAGCTCCTATTCAGGCCTGCAGAGCTTAGCTGAACTTCTCTTTCAGTTCTTGCCAACATCCTGAAGAGCTTCTCTGGCATTTCTTTAGGGCCTCTGATGTTACAGAGATCAGTGATGAAGACTTTCATGTGACGCAGAGATCACTGCTGCAATAACTCCCTGCCCCCCATGACACTCTGATGCAAGCTGTGAGCCAGGGCTGTGCTGCCCTCAGCCCATTTGAACTCTGGGGATACCCAAAAGCCATTACAGCATTAGGAGGGCAGTGAGGGTCACTGGCTTCTCTCCCAACGTGGGACTGAACATGAGAAGACAGGGCAACAGTCGTGGGAATGGACCTGCAGCTCCTCTGTGCAGATGGGGCGGGAGAGAAGCAGCCGTGTCCTGTAGGTGTAGGACGAATTCACGTTTTCTCTTAGTCTGCCTTTGGTAAGTTTCTGGGAATGAAAACTGCAATACCTCAGCCTAATTTCACATTCTTTAAAATTGAGATTCAGACGCTTTGCCACAAATAAATATTAAATATATAAACATGCGAGTCACCATCTATGCTTATGTTCTCCCTCACTGTAACTTATGTAGATTGCTGCCTATGTGCATAGCTTTCATTACAAATAAAACATAAAAGCCAATGCATATCCTGAAGAGCTATTTTTCTTTATTGCCACACCATTACATGAAGCCTACTAACATAAACAAAGATTGGACTCAGCTGTTTTTGAGCAAATAACCATTTATTGTCAAGGCTTTTCAGGAGCTTTCATTTTCCTTTTTGAAAAACATGATCCTGTGCCAACGTTACAAATGTGCAACATTAAGTAATAAGCAAAATAATGGGACACCCTGCCACACTAGTTTATAGACAACTTTAGACTGTCACAGTTGTACAAGTCTAAGCTAAGACAGAAACCCGGTTAAATAAAGCAGACATATTAAATCAAAAAGAGACCAGCAGAGTCCCTTGGGGCATAGCTGCTGTTCCTAAACACTACAACCGGCCTTTTGAGCGGGCGGATGCACAGGAATAACAGTCCAAGGGCAGAGCAGCCCATGTGCTTCTCTCTCCTCCCCGCCAGTGAACAGCATGCGGAAAAGCACAACCAGAGAGCCTCTTCCCTGTAACATCTCCTGGCACAGCGGCAAAGAGCGCAGGACAGAGCTGTCTCAGCCCTAAATGAGCAGCCACGCTTGCGGTGGGCAGATAGATGAAAGGAGAATCCCCCGCGCCTCTGCCCTGCAGACCTGCCTGCTCACTCTGTCCGCTGCACGGCAGCAGGTGAAGCTCCGGCCCCTGGTGCTCACTGAACGTTAATTCCACCAGAAGTCTCCATTTTGAAGTTATCGCGAATCTCTTAAACTTAGCCCAAAGTAATCGCACAACCACCTATCCATTAGACAATGAACAGAGATTATTCAGCTTCCTTGTACCACAGCAAAACAGCAGCTTCCTTCCTGCCAGTGATTGTGGTTGTGATTAACTGCGCAGTTCAAGGTGAAAAAAGAATGCGGTTCCAGGCGTATATGGCTTCCTTTAACCTCAGCAAAACACAGTGCCAGATATTTCAATTAGTGTGTACCAAGGTCACAAAATCAATTTCTTATCGCCGAAAAACACACATACTGTAAATTTCATTTTCAAGCCATAATCTCTAAATTAAATCTGTGTACCTAAAAAATATACAGTGCAAAATTGCAGTCCTTCAGCCCCCTCCTCCTCCTTCTGCAGCTCAGCAGCATTTTCACAAACATCACCTGGCTTTGTGCTCTATATTTAGAGCACAATGTTTGGTTAGATTCTAATCTTCTTGGAGAACGTCATTATCTCTTTCTTTGGCAAATAGAGGCCCAAAGTGTCAATTACCTTCTTAAAGTCTTTCATACACACAGGGCTGAGCGGGGTTTGATATTCTGTCTGCCAACAGCTCAGTTGGCAATTTTTCACAGTCATACACAGAAAAATTGTGCACCAGCATATCATCCTAGATAAATTACACATTTCAAATGAGGTTACAGACAACTTCACCACTCCTGGGCAGTTTATTCTAGAAGAGGAAAACAAACAAAAAAAAGCAAAAACAATCCTAAAGAGAACACTTTTCTACTATTCAACTCTATGGCTTATTGAACAGAGACAAAAGTAAAATGAGTGTGTCACATTGGTGGGATATTATATGTAAATCAATGTAGCGGTGCAGAAATGACATCATGGTCTCTTATGTGTGTAATGCCTTATGATACTTTCCTTGTTATGTGGGTAACACTAACTTCATAGCCCCAAGGGCAGCTGCAGAATCTGATGGCGGGCTCTAGCGTGTGCAAACCTAGGTACAGAAGATGTCTCAAGGAAATGGAATTTATGGAAGCAATTTCTTTCCAATAAATCCCAGTCTTTCCTTAGCAAAAGCTAATTTCAACTATACAACCACAGAATGAGTAAAACTGACAATTTTGAGATTGCTTTGCATTTTTTTCATGGAAAAGGTTACTTTTTATTCACATACCTATTTTACATAGGTCCCTGTGTACACAATTGTGTACATTTATATACATGTATGAGTATAACTGTTCTCGAAATCTCTTCCACCCTTTTACTTTAAACCAGCAAGTGAGAAGAATGCATTGTTACTGATGGACCTTTTGGGACCGCTTCAGATGCTAGAGATACAGGAAGTGAATCGTATCTCTAGTAAACATAAAATGAGCAGACTCTGAAATAATAAGTTTAAAGCTACTTAAACGAATTTTCCCACATCCTCTAAACATGTAACATGTTGATTGATTCTTAGTACCATAAAGCAGGATGAAAAGAGTATTTTCTCAAGAAAGGAAATTAGCATTACTTGGCAAGGGTTAAAACACATTTTGTTAAACATATAAGAAACCATCCATGTGCAGCTGATCAGCTTGAACATTTGGGTACATTTCTGAGAGAGACAAATAACTCTTTTCTACCACATCATCTACACACATTTTTAAAACTCTTTTTAGATGCAAACAGGACTAACTTAAAAAAGAGACTGGATACAATTAAAGATGTAACAAGAGGAAGTTTTGTTTCTTCCTGGCCCACTCAAAAAATGCATTACTGTATTTTAGTCATGCTCAAAGTAACATTTCAAGAAAATGTAAACAAAAACCATGGAAAAAAAGATAGAGCTGCTTTTTTTGGGGGGGGGGGGGGGGCGGGGGGGCTCAAATCTGTGAATGTAATGAGTCTATCATGGGCTTGGTCCAAGGCTTATCAAAGGCAGGGTCAATCCTACAAATGGTTATAGCGGGCTGTATCTCTGGCCCAGGCAAACTGTGTTTTCTGGCAGTAGGAAGGAGAGCTAAACCTCTGAAGATTTCTCTCTGTCTCATACAAGTGAGAAACTGGGAGGGATTTTTTCATATGAGTGAGAAAACTGGATTTGGCACTTTGAATGCATAAAACGTCAAAATTTTATGGACTCAGCCATTCACAGAGGTAAGACAATTGGAGTAAGACAGCCTCCACTGTGTCTTATTCAGCAGGATCGTATTGTTACTTCAAACATCCTGCACTGCTTTCCATCTGACTAATGTTCTCATACATCACCAGGCACTGTTATAACACACTCTCCCCTTTCAAGTTCCCCATCTACTCTTAAGGCTTCAACTAAAATACACTTCCAATAGTAGCTAGTTACAATAAGCAATTTCAGTTATAAAAAGTAAAGTCAACTCTACAAAACCTGTTTCGACTAACAATGTTAGCCAAGGGTATGGCTATTTCCAGGAACATAAACATATCTCCGTCTTTTGCAACTGGAAGGCAACCATGCAACAGCTGGTTAGTCCCCAGTAGTCTACACACATCATAGACATCAAACCCTTCCCAAATTCACAGAAAAGTGTAACATCTTGCACATGAAAAAGCAAAAGCTGTACATAAAGCTGTCGGTCCCCAAATGGCCAGGAACCTGCTATGTTAACCTGTACCTTAACACCCACGCTTTCCCAGGCAAGGGGACTGTCATGCACCAGAATATCAAATCCTCCTGGCTAATTTGTCCAGGCTTTTCAATTCCATGACCTGTCTACAGGTTTGATCTTGGAGTGGCATCAAGATACCTCAGCTGGGTAACACCGCACAGCTCAGGGGTCGATTTCTGCACTTCAAGAAAAGGTGAAAAACATTCAGCTATATTATGACTGATGAAGACATGGAAGGGAAGAAAACTTTCTGTCCCCTGGAGAGGAACCCTGAGGGCATGGGCTTAATTAAATATAATACCCACATATGCAACAAACAGGATGGTGCCTCCTAACCCTTCTTAGGATCACCAAAAAGCCAGACACGTAAACTTGGAGTAGGAATTCTGTATTCAAAGATGACTTCTGCCCTTTCACACAGCCCACACTCTGGTTTTACCACGCTCCACCCTGAAACCATGTAAAAGATCCAGCAGAATTTCAAGGCAAAGCGGCAGAGAGTAGGAGACACAGGAGGAGGGGGGGAAAGGAAAAAGGGTAAGGAAGAGTGAGAGATGAGCCCAGAGGCTATAGGAAGCATGTCAAAAGGGCTCAGAATCAGTGGTCTGCTTTGGCCTCCTGTGTAGCATATCCCAAGTTTTCCAAGCTGTCACCCACTGTGTTGAGCCCTGTTATTTGTGTTTGGCTAAGGCATATCTTTCTCCTGCTGTGCTATGCTAGAGCAGCTGCAATTTGCCTTTTTATAGCTTGTGGTAACTGATAGCAGTGAAATGAATTTAGGAAGTGTGTGGATTGGATCTTCCGTATCAGTGATTTCAGACTATTTGGTAAACACAGAAGTGACATCCAGTGATGTATGCCTGCTGGTAAGGAAAAAAAAAAAAAAAAAAATCTCCTCTGGTGAATCAGCAATTTGGATTAGATCATTTTCTATTGAAGGACACTTCTGGATAGAATGAAATTATTATGCATAGTGGTTTTACAGGGTCATGTTAATTTGAAAAGTAAAATTTCCCTCAAAACTATACACCAGTTGGGTGCTGCAGAACAGCAATGGTGACACCAGTGAATCAAAACAAATTCAGTGACTGCAGTAAAAGTTGATGATGGGACACAGTGACATCACTTTAGAGCAAGGAGCTGATGTCTCACAGGAAAGGTCCTTTTTACAGCTGGCAAAAGCCAGAGGGTTGGTTGTATGACCCTCAGTAAAACAAGAAAATATGTTTATGTTCAGATATTGAGTAGGCTTTGAATTTGATTCAACTGAGTTTACACAAATTACCTTGTGTTCTAACAGGGATTCTGTATTTTGATATAAAATACCACTTTGCACTGATGTATTTTTTGCCTCTGGAAAATGATAAATCCTCCTACACTGCACTTCAGAAAAAGTCAGTGCCTTACTTCAGTACAAAGTTTGCCTGATAGCCTAAGTCCCTGCTCACTATTTCTGGAAGAGCTGTAACTATTTTACAAGTAAGACTGATTAATTTTGCAGTATAATTTGCAAGTGACATTTACAAGGGAATATTGTGAGGGGATATCTGGGAGGGATATTGTGTTCAGGCTTTTCCTGCTTGCCTCCCTACCCTCCTGGAACAAACAGCACTGCTTCATTTTCCTTCCGTATTTTACAAAGTTAAAGTAAACACTGTGATCACACTGTTTACTTTAATTTCCTGCAGTGTGCCAGCAAAGCAGCAAATTGGCAGTCAGCAATCAAGAAGCAGCCAGTATTGAAACAGCAGAGCTGCTTAGGAAAGCATCAATGATGCCAACTCATTTTTCCCTGTTTTAAAAATAAAATATTGGCTTCTATGAAGTTTTACTTCCACCACAGTCTTCTCTAAAGGATCTGAAATTTTCTTTGTTTCTTTTAATTTTCTTTTGGAAGAAAGCTGAGATTATGAGCAACATCTAATTTATATGGCTGACTCTTTTTATATAAAGAAATAGATTTACAAAGGTGGCAAATATACACTATTTATCTGTAAAAATTCCATGGCATTTTTGCACAAGAGGAAGTTCACTTGACTATAAATCAGTCTTATCTGGATATATTTTTATTTTTATGCCAAGAGCTCTAGCTGTGCTACTTCAATTAGGTATATGATAATGTGAAGCTAAAGCCTCATGCATTACATTCAGAATACACATCTGCCCAAGAACAGAGTCCTACAAGGCAAATAGTTATATTTTCAGAGGCTGTTCTCTCTCATCTAATACTACATAAAGCAAGGAATATAAATACAAAAGAAGAAGTAAGAAGAATGGGATAGTATTTTGTACCTCAGAGGTGTAAAGCTTGACAAGGTGACTCATTTATGGCTTTCTGGAAGATACTGTACAGAAGGAATTTATTGCTATGTAAGTTATAATTCCAATATATAAAGAGGCCAGATCCCACAATCACTTATTCTCCTGACTGTGTGCATTCCTGCACATATTCTTACTGAAGACAATGAGATTATGAAGAGGATTAGTTTTTTGTTAGACTGGCCAAAGTATGCCTTTGGAAAGTCCAAAACATGACCTAATTTAAAGTGGTTGAAATCTTGTGGGAAAGATTGTAAGAGGATAATTATTTTAAAAGCCATGACTTTGACACCAGGAAATTAAATTCATATCTATATGTCTTTATCTATACACAGCAAATCCAATAATCTTGAGCTCTCTGAAGTCACTTAGCCAGCTGGCAAAGGGAGGAAAGTAAAAACTAACAAACCCCATTCCTAAGGTATGCTGACATCAGTGATTCATGATTCATCAATAATGGTGCTAGGAAATAAATGTAACAGGGCATTATTGCCTTTTGCAGCACAGTAAACTCAAGGGAAAATGTCTAAGTGTATCACATTGAAAAGACAGAGCTAGCAAAGAAATAACTTTTACAAGTATTTAAGAGGTGTTACAAGCAAGTGAAAGTAGAGAAACAAATGTAAACGTTTTAAAAACAAAGAGAATGTACCTATAAATAAAAGGGGACAGTTTTCCCGCTATACAAGCTTAAAAGGACTAACCTGAAAACTGGCATTTTTTGTTGTTCAACATTTTTATAAGGAGAAAGAATTTGAATTGCTTTTTCCAGAATAAACCCTCAAAACAACAACTGTTCTGGTTTAATAGTCTACCAGGATAAGCACAATGAAGAAGTTGGTTCTACGCTATGTGAAATTACTAACGTTGTTGACAGTAATTACGACTCTCACAACCTGGATAAATAACTAAAAGAGCAAATATGTAAACACAACGTACAATATATACTTTTTAGAAAATGCCTGTATTAGCACATAATTGATGATCTCCTTTGAAGGTGACTGGACTATCATTGTAAAAGCTTGATTATTCACTGAAGAAAAATGGGTAGCTATCTCCAGAACAGCAGATATACCTGCCGCTTTCACCACACAGAAGAGCAAGATCTAATACATCATTAAACAACTGAGGTTTTGCTTTACATTTTGGTAGCTTTAAACTATTTATGATGGGGTTTAGCCTATATTTCTAATCCTTTTTAAAGCCTACCCAATTAAAATTCAGGTTACTTGTTTATGCTATTAGAGGACTACTACACAATATTAATAATGCACCCTGTAACATGCTGCCCTAGAGAAACGTTGTCTCTCTTTCAGGCGCGACAGCCACATAGTTCTGATACAAGCTTTGCTGCTTAGCTGGAGGGTGAGTGACTTTGGTGGTTGTTGAGGTATTTTACCAGAGAAAACATTGGTCTCCTCACATGAGGCTTGCTTCAAACTGTTGCCACTTAACTCCAAAGCACCACAAATACATCTAGTAGCTGGTTTGTTTGGACTGACATTGGAAATTTTATTTTAAAGATTGAGTTTCCAAACACTTAGTATAATTCTTAATAAACAATTAATTGATTCACAAGATTTGTGAATGCATATTTCACTGTATTGAGTGTTCTTTAAATGATCAATAAATGTTTTTATGACTTTAGAATTTAGATTTCCCTAAGAAAATACAGACAAAAGAGAAAGTAAGAAAAAGATACTGTATGAGAAAAAAGAACATGGAAGGTAAGAAAAATCCATCCTCAAACAAATGGATTTAATGACTCCATAATGGATACATATA
Source organism: Haliaeetus albicilla (assembly GCF_947461875.1). Classification (NCBI taxonomy): domain Eukaryota; kingdom Metazoa; phylum Chordata; class Aves; order Accipitriformes; family Accipitridae; genus Haliaeetus; species Haliaeetus albicilla. Next base: position 14,488,630 of record NC_091490.1, read on the forward strand.
TAATGGATGGATTTAAGAACATCAGTAATGTCAGTGAAGAACAACAGGTATCTTTACCAAAAATTTAATTGATGATTCATAATCATAACTTTCTAGAAAAGTACAGACAATATAGTGGATACCTGATCATGGTAGATAAGTAAGCAGTGGTTTCATTTGTTCCTGGTAGTATTGCTAAAAATTGACTTGGTTTTCATCTTTCTCTGCATTATTCACAAGCATAGGCCCTTGACTCTGCAAACGTAATGTGCACTTAACTTTCAAATCAACCAGCTTACTCATGGTAGTAAAATTGAATTAGTGCAAATACAATACTAGTGCGGTGAAGGTCATTTCTTCTTATTTTCTTTTGACCAGCTCAATAGACAAATAACGATTGACCTATATTTAGGGCAAGGTTAGCATTAAATTCAAGAAATATGTTTAGTGACTACATGACACACGATGCAAAGAAGAGGCTGAGAGAACAGTGTTTGTTCAGGCTTAAGAAGAGAAGGCAAAGGGGAAATCACACTGTTGTCTACAGCTACCTAATGGGGGTCACGGGGGTTTAGAAAGGAGATGAAACTAAACTATTGTTAGAAATGTACAGTGGTAAGTGCACATGAGAGGCAAAAGTTACAAGCTGCAACAAGAGAAACCTCAACTAGATATCAGAAAAAAGTTTTCAAAATTATGGTAGTCAGACACTGGAACAGGGGCCTAGAAAGGTGTGCAGTCTTCATCCTTGGAGATACTCAAAACTTGGCTGGACAAGGCCCTGAGCAACCTTGTCTAAGTAGGACCTTCTCCGAGTGGGGAGCTGGACCAGATGATGTCCAGAGGTCTCTTCCGAACTAAATTATTCTATGATTTTTGTGATTCCTTATTGTTTATTATTTTAGACAGCTATATTTCTCTCTAAGCATTCTCAGCTTATAAAAGGGTAGGCAGCTTCCTTAGAAAAAAGGTCTTCGCATTCTAAATTTTCCTAAAACAAGCACACTTCCAAGTACACCATGGCAAATGAGCTATAAATATCCAAACTAAAGGTGGGCCGCTTACCTGTGCTCATACCAAACTGAAGTGCCTCTGTTACTTCTAAATTTCCCGAGTTGCATGAAACACAAAAACTGACCAAGCAGATGGTTAATATTCATCACTACTTCTCAGGACACCGACAAACTGACAAGATTCATATGAATTTCAGCCTGCCTGCAGCTGGGCATCACTTTATCTAATGGTGGAAATAAGTACTAGAGCTATTCATAGTGGAGGACAAGTCAAAAATGAAGGCAAGGAAAATATCCTTTACTTTGGATGGAAGATAAAGGTATCCAGGGGCAGACCCCTCTGTAGAATTTCTGGCATATTTCCCTTGCAAGCAGCTGTAGTGGAAAAATTAACATTGGCCTCACACATGGCCACGTCTCTGTGGAGTAGCCCTCCTCCTCAGTCTTCTAGAGTAGCCCAGGAGCTGTATTATTTGATCATGATCAGCTGCTGGGAAGAGCAGCCTAGCACTACATGTGTGTGGATGAGATGTGAGGGCTGTAAAGCAGCAGTCATGCCAACTCCAAGCTTCGGAAGTCCTGAGTCACAAGGGAAGTTGCTGATGGTAAATCAGAGAAGATACATCAGCATCTCTCATGGAAAAGGAAAGCTGGAAAACAGGTCATACTCATCCGAGATGCACGGTATGCTATATTAAAATACTAGGCTGAGAGTAAGTTGTAGAATTTCTCAGAAACTGCTGAAGTTTTTGGCTTTGAGAACACATTAGTGTAAGGTGTTGTGACACAAAGTTTAATCCCTGAGTTAATGGGCTCTTGAGTAAGTTTTTCAAGCAAGCACATAACAGAAATGCATACAGGTAAAATCTGTTTACCGTAACAGAATCTTATGCCATCTCCTGTGTATCCTTGGGAGCAATAGCAGCCTGTTGTCCCACCCCGAACTTCACATCTGGCGTCTTTGTGGCATGTTATGTTGCAGCTTGCAGAAGTGCAGCCATAGTCCAGCAGACTGGAAATCAGAACTGGAACAAAGGAAAATCAGACTTGTTTCTTTATCCAAAAACTTCATTCCAAACTCTAAAACCAGATTAGGCAAAAGGTATCCACAAAATTGCTGTATTCCAGTGAACTAAACAGCATCACAGTCTCAGCTATATCGCACGATGGGGCAAGGACCACCAACTACAGGGATTTCTTTGGTAAACCCAGGGGCCAGAAACAGGACACACTGTAGATTAAGAACTGGTATGTGTGCTCAACCGGTATAAAATTGGTAAACAACATAGAAGTTACTCAGTGATCTGGAGAAAACATTTGAAAGGCTTTCAAAGCTCTCTAGTACTTTCCAGTAAAGCACAGACTGGAATTTCCACTCTGAATTATGTATTGAGAGTAATCCAAACTGCCCTACACATATCAAGTGAAAAATACCAAAGAGGATTCCCCTGATCAGAGTTTTTATTTTTATAAGCACTTCCATACTTGCATAGCTAACACATGTGCATAGTATGAGAGATGAAAATTACATGTCACAGTATTTACAGCACTATGACATTAGGGTTTAAAAACTTATCCAAATTATTTAAAGTTAATCTCTTAAAATACTGCTTCCATGTTAGGAAAGTATTGTCTTTTTTCCATCCACTGGATGATTCCTAAATGGTCTAACTGCTTTCCCATTATATGAATGCATATGGTTTTTAACACAAAGAAAAAAGGAATCTCTCCCTTTGAGAAAACTAACAACTCATTGAATAATTATACACACCCTGTAATAGGTTAGAAATGAGGCAGTTAACTTGGAAGGGACAGTAAGTTTTCTACTTTGTACTCTATAAATTGTTAGCAGGACATAACAAAAGTCACAGAACACAAAGACCGTTTTGTATGCTCTCTTCCCCTGGAGTTCTGCTTTTCCCTACCCAAATATTATTCTGGATATTTGCTAGCCTAGTGTTACAATTACAGGTTACATTGTTTCAGGAAATCTCACTGAGGCGTTGTTTTCTTGGACAAATTAAAATTTCATGAAAAATTCAAAAGACTAAAAATTACACACAATTTTTCCACAATTATATATAATCTAAATCAATTTAGGTATCACCAAGTTTAATCTTTTCCCTCTGTTTTTGAGAGAGGAGACCATCTTCCAGAGATTAAAACAGAAACCTGTGGGATTCTGTTGTCATTTTACTGTTCATAACATGTGAAATCTAAAAATCTCCCAAGCAGATTGAGAGAAAAAAAACCCCCAATACCAAACCCATGGAAATCCACAATATTCCTGTTTTTTACAGAACAAAACCCACAGTGATATAAAGACTAGCATTTTTGGGATTTGTTTTTGGGATGAAATTAACCATGCAATTACCAAATCTGGTAGCAGCACTGATCAAAGCTACGGGGACTTTCAGTCCCGTGAACCCAGCAGCTCTCCACCATCTCCAACCCACTCATTTCTCCTTGCCAGACCCTGCTCCCTTCCCACCTGCCACTCGCTCCCCAGGGAAGGAGATTTCACTTACCTAGGAATGGAAGCAGTTTCATTGGTGATGCTGTTGTTGTGTGGTGCCTGGTGCAGATCCCCTGTGTCACAGAAAAAACCTCCCTGCCTTAAAATGTATGACCATGTGCAAAATACGCACACATGCCTATCAGGAAAGCAACGTCCTGGTGCAGGCACAGCCCTGACACTGCCCTTTGTCCCAAGCTTCACGTTTCCAAAAGCTCTTGAGACTCGCAGGCAGGGCGGGAAGGGTCAGGAGGGGCTCAGGACCTGGTCTTCTGGCAAGTAGGCAATCAATGAGAAGGGAATAAATGAGAAAGTAAAAGAGAAGTAGGAGCCTGGGTTTTGCAGGGGCTATCAGAGAAGATTCGGGGGTGAGTGGGTTAGAGAAGGATGCGTTAAAGGAGCTGCTTGGGAGAGTGCCTGGGACAAGGGGAGATGAAGATGGAAGGGGTGAGCTGCAGCCTGCTGGCAGGAGGAGTAAAGAAGCAACCGCAGAATGGTGGAGCAGATCAGGGAGGGTGAGGAAGAGGTGAAGGAGATTAGTAACTAGGTCAGAGTTTATAAGCTCAGAGGTAACGGTCTACATGCTTCCTTCCACCTTTTCCTGGTGAGCCGAGTATATGTGAGCCCCAAGACCCATTTTTTGGAGACTTGTAGTCTTGGCTGACTGCAATCGTTCTTCCTACTGCTTTCTTCGGTTTTGAGATAGATCCTTACTGCAGCCAAACGATGTTGCTTTAAGGGTAATGGCCTGTGAGGGGGCACAGGAAATCCACTGAACTCTGCTTTGTGAGCAAAACAAAGACCTATAGGCAGGGAGGAAAGAGGCAGGAAGGCAATTGTATGGCTGGGAATCTCAGGAGCTGAAGGAGCCAAAGTTTCTATGAGTTCATGGGACTGAAACAGGGTGTTGTGTAATAGGACATATTCGATATAGGCAATTTGGTAAAGGATTTGGCATGTCTTTGCGTTAAACATGAGAGCAGTTCTATCCTCATTATAGTACCCTAATCGATGAAACTTCAGCATATACATGTATTACGCACCAACATGGCAATGTATTCTCTAATCTTGTTATGGATGACATGCATATCATCATTTCCCAGCTTCCTGGAGATGACGACTCACATACTGAAGCATTGTAAAACTGAAGCATTGATGTATGCCTGTCTTTATAGATGGAAGAAGAGGGACATGCACAAACAGGCATGCTGCTGGAAGAGTGGAGAATCTCTCTAAACAAAATAAAAAGGACATGAAGCTGTCGAATATCTCATGTCTGACTAGAAAGTTTTGAGGTTGGGACTTTGGTAGGGAATGGATAGGAAAGCATCAGCCTGCTCTTAGGAATTACCTGTGGATGTGGATGTAGCAACATTTTTTCTAAACTTGTTAGGAACTATTTGCTCACTATCATTTTCCAGCTTCATGATTGCTGCTAGCTGGAGTTCAATGGGTTAAACTCTAGTCAGGCCAGGGAGGTGTGAGGCATGTAGAAATAGCACGTAGGTGTCCAGTTGGCATAAAATACTTCTGTAGCACCTTGGCAAAGAGAGAGGAAGCTCCAGTAACCGGATGTTAATTTTCGATGAACCACAGAATAATGAACAAAGGGTCCAGGTGTAGGAAGACTGTTTTTCTCCCGTTTGATTTTGTGAGGGGGGGGGGAGGACTTAAAGGGGAAGAGAGGAAGGGAATAGGAGTTAGTTTGTTTTGTTAAGTTTTCCCATAATCTAATGCACAGAGACACAGAGGAACAGAAAGTCAGATGAACTGAGGGGACTTTTGATCTGCATGTCCTGTCCTTCGTGCTGATACGTGCTGTATTGCCAGCTTGGCTTGTCTGAACTAACTTACAGATCCTGCTGCTAAATTTCAGTGGACTAATAAGGGCTGGGTCTGGATAGCCTATAACGCAGAAATTATATCTTATTGCTCTGTGTCTTTTTACTCCCCAAAATCAAGCTAAGAGATGTTTAATAATAAGCAAGTGGAGAGAGCAAGAAGTTACAACCTAAATTTCATATCTTAAGAGCTGGAAACATATTTTGGAAAAGCCAGAGATGTACATTTCAATTTCATCTAGACATCAGTTTTCTGTAAGGGGTGTTCAGATAGACTGTTTGGAGAGCAATTTCATGAATCATAGTAATAATAAATTTATAGTAAAAACTTTAGTTCCTTTTCTGATTGGAGGCCTAAGGACACAGGAGAAATTGTGGATGACTCAGAAAAAAACCATAATCTCACTATAAGAAGACAAATGCCTCCTTCCCTTTTTGCTAGTAAGGCACATGAAGACTTGCTTTTTGGTAGTCAATAGTTCAAACTTATTGAGGGGACTATGCCAATCACATCAGGATACTTTCCATCTGGAATAGTATTGTTGAACTACTTACTCCACTCACAGGTATAGTGGACAACCTCAAAGGCAGTGCATAGGTCTAATTGGCAAATGGTTTACACTGTGAGCAGCAGTAGGTGAGGAGGGAGTACATAAAGAAGAAAAATGTGGAAGAACAGAGCAAGGACAGAAGAAGGAAGGTTAGGTCAAGAGGAACTCTGGGTGATAAAAGGAGCTTCGATCAGATTTAGAAGGCAATAGGGAGACAGTGAAGAAGAGGGATTTAGGAATATCTTAATGAGATCTCAATACTGGGAGCAGTGGATTACTTTTGCATTAGACTACTTTAAAAACTGGCTAATGTGAGTGTCATTTAGAGGCTGAAGACAGCAAGGTCGCAGTAGGCATGGATGTGGAGAAGGATGGACTTGACAAAGATTTTATGGGGAGAATGAAGAGGAAAGGGGAGATTTCTGAGACATTTTGGAGATTAAACCAGGAGGATTTACTGATAATATCTATTGGCATATAGGGATAAGGAGTTAAACAAGTGGAGATGAGCAGGTGAACACACGAGAAAGCAGACACTTTCAAATTTGTGCTGTCAAAATTTTCAAAATATGCTGAGAAAAAAATACTGAGGTGTCATAAAACTGAAGTATTGATGGGTGCCTGTCTTTATAGGCAGGGACGAGGGACATGCACAAACATGCATATTCCTGGAAGACTGGAGAATATGTCTGAACTAAATAAAAAGGGTACAAGAATGTGGAATGTCAGTACTGCAGAATCTATCCCTACTTGCCTCAAAATAAAGAAGCATTAAAAATAAATGGTTTGTGGAAACACTCCACAAGATAGCCTCTCAATTCTTACACATGGGAAGCAAAGCCCCAATTCTATACTTAAATATGTTGTTGGTTTTATAAATGGGCTTATTTATCTTTGCAAGACTGAGTTAAGAGGGCATAAGTAAATGAATATACACAGGTTAACATGCTTGACTTCAAACCAGACATTTTTGATTACTGATCACTGTGATTACAATATCTTATGTGTGACTGTAGAATTCTCAAGTTGATTTTTTTGCTGGTAAACTGATAGGAAGACATCAGCTTGCTTTTAGAAATTACTGGATATTTTCCAAGCTTTGCATCATGAAGAAATGTATTTATTCACAGTGGTTTTAAAGGTAATTGGGGTGCTGATTGTGCTGACAATGCTATGAAACTAACACCCGCAGCTGATGAAGGAGGGAAGTTAACACTTCCTAGAGCTGTCTTACGTAGCTTTCAAAAGATAAATACAGATAAATATAGAGGGACTGCTTTCATTCCAGAAACTGCCTATAGTACCAACAAAGGAGCAAAAACTGAACAGAGCTGATATTAGGTGTGTTTCTTTTAAATGAACATAAGCATGATCTACTGTATTGAAGATATTTATTGCTTTGGTGTGATCAAATCTGGACTGCTAGCTGGATATATACCAAAGAGCCTCACCACATTTGCAGTTTTACATTACAGTGGGGAAAAACAAGTGTGGTAAAGCAGGATATATATTTCTTTCTCAAATTACAAGTTAAGTATGCCAGTAAATACTTAGTAAGAGCCAAAAGATGTCATCTGATGGGGATCTTACAAATGTATCTGCCATAGGTTGTGGACCCCACTTTCAGACCACTATAGTTCATCATGAGAGGGGATGGTGAGAGTGTGTATCAGACTGAGAGATCCTGAACACTCCAGGTAGGGTTCACACATCTTCAGCTTCCTTCCTGTTGAGTTCCACATATATTCAGCACCCTCAGACTCCGGTATCTAACCCTTCAACAGTGTGCTCCAATATAATCCACTCTGTATGTACGGAACAGCCACATGCATGTACATGCACATACTCACACATTTATCTCTATCACATAAGCACATATATGTATCTGTTACTGAATTGGGCTGATAAATATTTAATGCCAATAATAAAAAGATCATCATGATCTTTCCTTTCAGCCTTTGCTTTTTTTGACAAATGACTGTTCACTTGAATCGCCAGGTTTGCTGCCAAATGGAAAATGGGATGTAAAACAGACTGAGGATGCACAAATACCTTGGATAAAGCTTTTTGTCTGATGCTTGCTGGCTTTTTTTGTTTTCTAAATATCAAATTAATTTATTGGTTTCAAGCCAAATCTTATCACTTCAAGAATTTAGATGATCTTTATACTACTTCAGAAATGTTTCATTTATCCTAGTCACTAGAGCAATTATAGCTTTTTTTCCTAGTCAATAAAATCTGGATACAATTGAAAATGTACTTAAATGTCAGATCAAAATAATGAATTTCCATGCTTGGTTAAAATTATTTTCAAATAAAAAATCCAGGGAAAACATTTTTCAAACACAGACTAGTCTGTCATAGAGCAGCCTACCTCAGAGGACTCAGCCCCAAAGTAGTGTTAGCATCTGTTTTATAACGGCCTCACCTCACCTTCCTGTCTGAGTGCCTCATGAATCCTTATCATTTTATGTGCAAACATCATATTCCATCTGAGCATACAGGGCTGAATATATCTCTTGGGATGATGTAACTCTAGGCAATTCTGAAGCAATAAACACACAAACACACATAAACATATGCATGCACACATCCTACTAAATCTGCGTAGCTATGTCCATCTGAAAGAAATTGCACATTTCAGTGTTCAGAGCCAGTTTCTTTCTGCTCTTTGCTTTACCTTGGATGAAGTAATGAAATGAGGGAATTTAAAGTGAATGCGATGTTTCTGAAAGCCGGATTAACTGCCCTGAAATTGGGCTCTGTTTCCACATCTGCTATAATACAGAAGAGATGTAGAGGCTGAGTATAAAGATCCTTACAGCTAAAAGGGATAAAGTAATTCAGTTTCCATGTCTGTTTATGTTCTCCTGGGACTGGTCATGCTACGGTAGTTGTAATGATAGTCACATCTCTGCAGGAGGGATAGAGTGAACCCCATGAATAATTACACCAATGAAATGCCAGATTACCAGTTGCTTTTAATCCACATTCATTTTATACCAGAAGATTAGAAGTGAAGGGCTCTTACAGTGCAGTGCTAATATGCTAACCACCAGATAACCAGACTAGCTCCTAGAAGACCGCAATTGCCTTTTCTTTTTTTTACTTTCATGGGAGAAGAGTTCTGACACTTCTCATTCGTCTGTCATACAGTCTTAGACTTGAAGTAGTGGCAGTCACTGTCCTAACCTGCCCAGGTGTTTACCCTCACAACACTCCAGTCAATATTCCAGCAGGCTAATATCCCACAAAGCCATCCTGGATTTTTTTCTCCTCAGGTAACAGGCTGAAAAATGGTTAAATTACAACATAGGTTTGGGTCCTTATTGAATTAACTTCCATGTCTGTTGAGGAATGACTAGATCCTAAGTGAGGATCTCAGGATTTGGTCCTACGCTTCCCAGGAACCTCCAGCTGCCATGGGGTTCTATTTTGCAGAGATGAAGGCCCAAAGGGAGCAAAGGAGGAGGTGTGACCACCTAAATGTGGCCACAGAGATGGAGAGGACTGTGGTCAGATGAGGTATACACAATGCTGGAATAGCAGATGCTCTTTTGCACCCTCTCAGTCCCTCACAGTTACAAATGCCCCAGTTGACAGCTCCTAGAAGTGCCAGCTCTCTGCTGCTTTTGTGCTCTACCCTCCTTCTCACTGTCCTGCCATAGCCAGAGCCCTCTTCCTCCTGCCCCCAATCCTTCCTCACCACTTCCCCCAGCTGCATCCCTTCCTTCTTCCTCCAAGTGACTCCTCCTTCCTCCCAGTGACTCCTCAGGAATTTGTGCATTTCCTATCTGGGAACTCTTGCAGAAGGAAAAATGCTTGAGGTCCGTGGAGGGGAAAAAAATAATACTCAGAAGAGGAAAATATTGGACGATCATTTAGGACTTGGAGTAGAAAGTTCATCCTATGAACTGCCAAGAGTGCTATAAGTCACAACAAAACACCTGCATTAAAAACAACAGTTGTATTATCACTGACTTTTTGCATTATTCCTTCCCAGGCAGAAAGATCTTCATTCCTGCATTCAAGGTTTCAGGAACATGGCAGTTCACCGGGAAGGTATAAAGTTTGGAGAAAAGTTGGCAGAAGCCCACAGAGCACAAGTGAAGTCCCTCCACTCAATGACAGCAGGGACAATGCTTTGACAGAGAGAAAAGCAGAAGGAACAGGAGGGACAGGTCCTCAGGCAACCCCGCTATTCTCCAATTGCTTTTCTAGCATCCCAGTCACTTGGCAAACCACGTGGACTGACTCCAGAAAGAGCTTCCTCTGGACCCCAGAACTACACAGCAGAGAGTTCATAGCAGCTACAGAAAAGTTCAGGCTTTGTTGCTGCCTGGGACAGTGACTTAGAGCCATATTCTCACTCACTTCTTCATGCTAGCGGCTCATGTTCCTGTGGTGTTAGGGCACTGATGGCTGAGCTCTGGCAAGTCCTGTTGAAGCAGTGTAAAACTGAAACCTGTAGTATGCTGCTTGCACCCTCTGCTAGAGACCACCACTACGACAATTTATCTCAATTGCTTCAATGAAAAGCTTAGCATCTTAGTTTAAACCTAATTACTCATTGCTAAACCTTTCTGTTTGTTCTCTAATGCTAGCTGCTGGATTGTGGCATGTCTTGAAGAAACTCAAAATATGCCCATCACAGAGTTGCATATTATTTTGTATGATGCTGATGCTCTTTTGGCTCTGAAAGTAAACGGTTTGTTTAACTTGCATCCTTCAGACCACTTTTCACATGTGTCTGCCCTTTCCCCTGGAGTTGTTTATTTTGACTATGTCCTTTCAGAGTTGCCTTTTAGCTTAAATTAGTGTAATTCCATCCCTGATATGAGAAATTAATTATAAATAAATAAATCTAGTGATTTTTTTCCCCAGCTTGGACTCCTGCACAGAGGTCTAGAGGTCACTATTTCTATCTTACATTAGCCCTGCTTATGGCTGAAGTAGGACTGAAGAGATCTTTCTGATCTGGACTCACCTTTCCCAGGAATGGTTTGCAACCTTTTTTCCTTCCTCACTGCCGTTGGACAATACGTCCATCCTAACCCAGAGAGGTTAGAGCTAATTCACACCCCATCAATACGTACAAGTAGTTCAAATGATTTCTTCCAATGTTCATTATCTTGTACTTGTCTGCATTGAACTTCATCTGGTATCTTGTTATTCAGTCACTCAGGTTTTATTAGCTCCTCCTGAAATTCCTTACTTTGCTCCTTGGTTTATATTAACTTAAATAATGGTGTATTGTCAGCAAATTTCAGCACCTTGTTATTCATCCCATTTGCCATGTCATTAAATATGAGTAGTGAGCAAATAGTGGAGGAAATTATTAATGAATATTCATTTGAAGTTAAAAGCAAATTCCATTTTGACAGCATTCGTGACTAGTCCTTGTTCACTTTCTGCAAACAATTGAGTGCTAAAGATTTACTAGTGCAAATGCATGCAGGAAATTCACATTTTACTCCCATATACAAACAATCCCTCCAAATAAAATTCAGCCTGCATGTTTCCAGGCAAATCTCCCATTTCAGGGGTAGAGGAGATATCTCTAGAGAGGGGACAGAGTCCCAGAAGCTAAGCTTCTATTTTGGAAGAGCCCTCCCTTTCTCATGCGAAGACAATCTGACACAAGACAAGTAAGGACAGAACTGCACTTCTGACACATCCCATTCGCCATCTGTATCCGCGCCCACCCAATGCCAAGCAAAGTCTTGCAGTCCTGACCAGCCCTCCATTGCCATCTGCACTGGCTCCTGACCAAGCCCCTACTTCCAACTGTTTTGGCTTATGGATTGGCTGTTGCATGCATCCTGGCATTCTGGTTCAGTCCCATCTGGTAGGGGATTATGGACTCCCAGCAGGTTTGGTTGTACAGGTGCTACCTGGTATTGGTCAGCTGAGCCATTTGCAGCTCCTGCTAACAGGCTGCCGGCCACAACATCTCTGCTGCCTCTGCAGCTACACACCCAGACGAAGCCCCGGGCCGGGAACCGGACTTTGTAGGACCCTGCCAACCTTGGCCGTTTCAAGAAGCAACAGTCTCCCTCACCCATACAGCAGAGATCACGCTGCTTACATGAGGCACGGCTTCTTTTTAAACCTTACCCTGTGTGTTTCTAAAACAAGATCATATGTCATAAATCAAGATCATAAAAGAATGAGATATTATAATAGCAGTTAAGAACCCATCCAGTCTGTTACTTCTGTTATGCATTGTGTGGCAGCATCAACCTAGATCAAGGTTGTCTTTGAAATCCATGTAGATGCTAGAAAGGGAAAACAGAGAAGCAAAGCCTGTGAACGAGGCAGTGAATTTGCAACACTGTGACACAATGCATGAGAAAGCTGTATCAGAGAGATTAAATTGATTTGACTTCCATAGGCCGAGAAGTGGTTGAATGGAGGTAGCTGGTGAGCAGTTTAATTTGATTTCCCCTATCCTTTTTTTCCTTATTTTTAAGTAGCATTAATACTATGTTAAGTGTGCATAGAAGGACAAGAGCCTCTTCAGTCGCTTCAGTAAATTCAACCTATGCTCCACATTAAGCTCCATGTGAACACCATGTCAAAGTTCTCACACACATACTCAGAGAGGACCATTTGGCCTTTTGGATGATTAGCCTAAATTCTTTTAAGGTCTGTTCTGCACATTAGTATAATGACGAAAACAGAATGGAATATAGTCTGCAATGCTCAAAAAGCAGCAAGAAATATGTATTTGCCTCAGTCACATGTAGTTCAGTATGTGAACACCCAGGTATGGCAGGCGGTTCCTGAATAAATTCCTGCAAGTTAAAGTTAGTGGAAATTTTGCTTACGCATGGCTATAGGACTTCTTCTTTAAAAGAACTGAATACAATGAGTCTATTCATGTACTGCTTGAACTGATACACTGAAGTCTTCACTTACTAATTCAGATGTTTTCAGATAAACTGTTTTAAATATTTTCAAAATACACTGCTGCTATACATATGCAGCATAGTCAGTGCTGATTGTACAATATGATACTGCTTTTTTCATAAGGTTTCAGGAAAGGGGACGTGCAGATATTCATATACAACTTCCTTCACAGAAATGCCTGTATTTAAAATGAAAGGAAATTAAAATAAGATTCCATTGTTTAGATGAGAAAGTGCAAAGGTTCATGACTAAATTAATGTAATTCTGATTTTGACCTTTAGACAAAGCTTTTAAGAGCTTTCCAATGATGACATCATATTTACTTGGTGCATATGCCTTAGTTTGCATTGTTTTAATTACTTAAAGAATAAAACAACTATAGGTTTATAGTATATGCATGATATACTATATATGTTATAACCCTAACACTCATCACAGTTGCTTTAATTCAAGTGATGATATGCTGGACTTCAGCTCACAAATCCCTTCTCTACCGCATTACAGCCATGATCCTAGAAACATCTGCGCACACAAATAGATGTGTGAGAAGTTCCAGTGTGTTTCAGGGAACTACAGGGATGTGGAAGCTGCACATGTACATTTGCTATTCTATTTTTCACATTGTTTGCCAATCTCCATTCTTTAAAATTCTCCCCTAGGTATCTCAAATTATCTTTTATTTCAGTATTTTCAAAGCCTCCCCATCAAGAAGAGGGTTTCCTTGGAGATTTTGAGAAGATTTTAAGCTCACTGAAGTCAAGGGAACTATGCTGCTTTATGCAAGCTGAGGATCTAGTCTGATAGTCTCATCTTTGTGAATACAGAGCAGAATGAATTTATTCAAACTTATGAAAGCCACATGAATAACTTTGTTTGAATTCTGTTGTATCCCCTCTGCATTTACAGTGTAATTTAGCAGACTGAAATTAATTTTTCTTCCCTGATTATGTTTTCTACAGACACTGGAACGGTTGATGAGTACAATATAGTTTTAAATGATGTGCCTTGTTTATGCTTTTTTCTTTATGGTCCATTACTGTAGGATTTGAGTAGAACCATATGATTATAGTCTTAGGTTGTCATGCAAATGGACTCATTTTGTTCTATTTCCCATTCCCCTTACCGTCCTTGTCAATGCGATGGATAAATCTTGCTCTGTGTTCTGTTCCTCATAGACTTGCAAGGCTGTCATCAGAGTGGATTAATCTTCTGCCTGTGTTATCACAAAATTCTCTGTCCTAACAATGACTTATCACTGAATTTAAAGCCTGATATACTTTATACTCAATCTGTAGACTTAGTCTTGCAACAAAAATTGTAATGAGAGCTAAAAATGGTACAAAACTAATCCATTCTTATCACAGTCTTTGAATTGTAATTTCATGGATTTCCTTGAATACAGCATTTTACTGAACAATAACAAGAGAGAACACGGTAGAATAACGTACTTGAAATTTCAATTTTAAATGTCACCTAAAGTAAACTTCCAAATTGTTTAATTAAGTGACCATAACTGTATTAGAGGTTATTGCCAGCACAACTGCTGCACAAGCAGTTCCTTCAATAAAAGCCAGGCTGTGGACAAACTATTACTCAACAGCATATAAAACCACCAAACAATGATAATGGTGGGACTTAAACCTAGAATAATACAAATTTTAGAGTTACAGTTTTCACATATAATCCTTTAACTCTCCCCTTCATGCTTAGCTATTGCACGGTTTTTAAACCGATGTGTGGTTGTTATGCATGCTTGTAGTTTATTCTTTTCTCAGGGTTCTCACACTGGTCTATATTATAACAAAAAGATGTTTTAAACATTTCTTTAAAATATATATTTATGTGTGTGCTCAAGATGCTAGATGAAATAAGAAATGTTTACTATTTCCTGCTCTCTGATGTAAGATATAAGAGGCCAAAAGAAGACGATTTAATCTACTCTGGATAAAAATAAAGTCTTCTAAACTTTAAGCTATATTGATATTTTATTAGCATATTAGGCTTGTCTACATGGGGATTTTAAAATGAGGAAAAGAAGTCAGTGCTAGACTATGTTAAAAGGAACCAAGGGCTTCCACACCACTTCCTAAATCTGATTTACAGAAATTCCCATGTTAACCATTTCATTTACAGATTCTGTTTGTTTGACTTCATAGTTGGCAATTTTGGCAAGGAACCCAGTGCAAACTTTTGCATGTCAGCTCTGTGATTTTTCTCACCGTGCTTTATGAGATGCCTCCCAGAACTGGCAGGAGGCCGTCTCAGGCTGTGTTAAACTGCCATGATGCTTCTCCCATAACTCAGCTGTGTTTTGCCAGCTCCATTTCTAAACTGCCATGAGAGCAGCCTGGAAGACACACTGCTCACTTACAGCAGTCTTTAATATAAACAGGATAATGTCTTGTATTGGCACTCACACAGTCAGATGGATTTGGCTGTGTAGCTTTGGAGGAGTAGCATTATGGTTTCAGGAGAAGGATATCTGGAGGATGAAGTAAAAAGCAGTGTGGGGGGTTTTGGGGGTTTTTTTTGGGTTTTTTTTTTCTCCCTTGGAGGCATTTCTCTGCAAACGCTTTCATGAAGTGCAACATTGCTGCTTTACTTGGTGAGCTGTGAATGCCTGGTAGGATGCAGTCTTGGGAGGAAAGGCTGCGCTGAAGAATTTTATGCTGGAGAAGGTGGTGATCCTACTAAGCTGTTCGGTGCTCATTTGAAGTGACAGAATATCCACGTGAAAGCCCTTTTTCTCCCCAGAATTTAAAGCAGTGGGATACCCTTGTTGCCTACAATACAAAGAAGGAAAAACTTGAAAGGCAGGACTGGGTAGTTTGGATGTTCCCTACAGGCATTAATTGAGCTAGGCCTGCAATATACAGTGCTGCCACTGGGTGAGAAATGACTGCCTCAGAAATGGAAGAAGACCTGGTTACAAGGACAATTCTAAGGATAAAACCTGTCTTGAAATGAGCATGCTAAACCAAACCATCTGCTTTGCCATGAGATGTCCTTTATGACACCCACACCCACACATCTCACTTTGCACCCACAGTACAAGGAATGTTTTAAAAATTATTAAAATTTCTTTAAGAAGTGTTCCTAGTTCAAACATTAGCCCATCAATGCCCACACCTGTACATTCTGATTTGCGGATGCCATACAGCGTTTCAGTCCTGACATTCTCTCTGCAGTACAGCACTGACATACAGCTCAGACTTGGGACCCAGGTTCGATTCCTGGCTTTTACAAGCTCCACAGCACAGACTCAGAAACGACTGTGCACAAAGCGCTCTCACTTCTCTGCCAGGTGATATAATTTATGATCACTGTTAAAAATCTCCTCCTGGTCAGACCTCAGCATGTATGTAGAAAGGGTGGGTTTTTTTCCTTTATGGTATCTTGGGAGCCTGTCACCTTTTCTTGGGTGCCTGAGAAACTTTCCAGTGTGTTGGTAAAAACACTGTACATGTGCATTGGTAGAACGGCTTGCCAACGTACTCTCTGTTTCCCAAGAAAACAGGCAGGTGTTGGGAGCACTGACCGAGGCTTGGTCCTGTCCTGTCTTCAGTCGCTATCACAGAGAATTTTTCCTTTGACTTGGCACTGGGAGTAGGAGCAGAATTACCATCTTGGTTTTATTTACTCCAGCTACATCTTGTAGACGTTTGCTTTTGTGACACTCCTCCAGATGGGACTGAGCATGCAGCTCTTTGAGTCCCAGAGCTCTACAGATGTCCAGATGGAAGACTAGGGAGCGCAGCAATCAGTGTGTAATTGGGTAAGTGATAGACCTGCTGCAAAGCAGCATTACCTCAGCCTTAAGGAGGATTAATTACAAAAGACCTATGACGCCAATTAATTCTCTTTAAAAAGTTGTGTGTGGTTTCGAGGCACTTTAAGTCAAAGAAGCTGTAGTTAATTCAACATAATGTGCCTACATAAATAAGCAAGTGTTGCAAGATATTAAACACTTTATATATCACACAAATGGAAGTATCTGAGTTATTTTTTTGTAAACGTACTCCGTAAACAGTAAGAAACTGATCGCCACTGCCACCAGAAATGCTCTTCCTAAAGCAGACTGTAACCTCTAGTTTTGTCGCACATACAGCACCCAGTGCTGAATACTGAATGTGAAGTTTGATCCCAAAGTGCTGATAAAATACAGCTGATTTCTCAGCTTAGGCTGACAAGATTTGTTCATGCTTAAAAAAATAACACCTCAAGTGACAAGACCTCAAGATTTCAAAGGAAGCCTCAGAGAGTTTTGTTCAACCAGAAGGTAACAGAGATGCTCTTCCTGACACATTGCTGCAGTCTCAATGGAATAAGATAGACACCGAGGAGGGAGAAATTCTACTGATCAGGTTAACATGAAAACTTCCTTTGCGAGTGCTAATTGGAATGCGAATCTTTGTACCATAAAAAACCTGAGCTATGAATAGAGCATTGGAGTTTAATTGATTAAATCTGTCAGTTTCTAAAAAAGCAGGAGATACATGCTCTGGTATACTTGACTCTCAACAGTTTTATTAATAGGCATGTGGTGCTTCAGCTTCCTTAGAGATGCAGGTATAATACACTGTGTATCTTTACACTTAAGTGGATTTCCTGTGGAAGGCACACAAGAAAGAGTCTGATTCATAAGGTGAGCTGGAACATGCCTGGCAACGGGGTGCTGGCACTGCCATCACCAGCTGAACTGTTGAGGCAGCAAGAGGTGGGGCTGGCAGCAACTGAATATCCTTGAAGTACTGAGGTTTGCCATTGTTCCATGAAAGAAATTACAATAAAATGTATTATACATAAGCTTGTGAAATACCAGGAAATCAAAGAGAAAGAAAAAAAAAAGCACTACCGTAGGCTAATTGTTGTTTAAATTTCATTGCCAAATAAGTTTTAGCACTAACATGATGATATTTTTCCAATTTTTCTGCTCTAAGAAGCTAACGGATTTATGAATCATGTACTGAGTGATGCACTCACCTTTGGTGGGTATGACAGAGTGTATGGGTGTATGTGTGCAAGTAGAATGTTGGCCCATCTGCACAATACCTATTAGTATGCAACATGACAACTTCCCCCACAGCTGCTTTCTCATTATAACTCAGGTGGGTTAGTTTCAAAAATCATATATCCAGTAAGTCACTCTACAGATGTTCACTTTCACCCTATGAATCCACTCCCTTATTTCCTCAAAGTGAATTATATTTTTCTCAAATCCCGGACCAACATTTAGCAGAGCACGAATCGGAACTTTCCAAAATTACTGTAATTAATGGAAAGCCTGTAAAATCCTTACCTATCCAAGGGCAAGTATAAAATCCTGCAATGAAGTGTCATTAAAAATTATGGTATAAATTAAAGCTGAACTAGAATGTGTTTGCTAATCTTTCCTCCAATGCCCAATTAAAAAAAAAAAAAAAAAAAAGACTTCATGATCCTGTAATCCAAAATAACAAAACTCAGGTATCTAGGATGATGTATGGTATCATGTTGTTTCATTAATATGACTGCTATACGACTTGTGTTTTATTACTGGAATAATATTTAATAGATTATGCTTTCATTTTGTGTTGCATACCCAGTCTCACATCATAGCTCAGAGATTTATTCTTTAAAGAAGAGAATATGAAAAGAGGAAATAAAAAAGGTAAATCAATAGGCTTATGTTTCTACTCTGTGTATAACCACATGAAGCTTTTCTGATTTTCCAACAATTCCAAAAAGCCTGAAACAGTTCCAAAAAATCTGAGTCGAAATGAGAAAGCATGAACTGCCTGAAAACATGTCATTTTAAAAATTAAAACGGTAAAGAAAAAAATCTTCAAATAGAAAAATCCTTTCAATTTAAAATACTGAAATATCAAGATATTGAATCAGAGCAAAGCATTTTGACTTCTGTTTCCGTTTTTATTTAAATTTCCATCCATCTCTTCTTGACATAAACAATTCAGAGAAATTGAAATGGAAACAAGGAAAAATTCATTGCCACCCAATCACTGTTTTCCAACCAAATTTGACCTACCTCTAGCTTTCTCCTGATACTTGGCAAGGAGATTAATTTATTTATGAATTTTTCAAGTTTGTTTTTTGTTTTTCTAGAAAAAAAAAAACCACAATTGGGAAAGAAGTGCCAGCATAAATATATTTGACAGCTTATGGAGAGATAACTTGCTGCCATTAATCCTGCTGGCTAATAACAGCATAAATTTACCCTGCACAGAGTCCTCCTTCTGAGGGTATGAACAGTTAGGTTTGGAAAGATTAAGCAAAAAGGGAGTGACTTGTTACCCTGCAGGTGCAGCGAGGCTCTGTGGGTGTGGGGAAGGTGTGGGCAACGTCCTGAGGACCAAAGCCCAAAGCCATGGTGGGTGGGTGATGAGGGGCTGGACCCGCCCCCACTTCATGGCCAAAACAATGGCAGCAACATGAAATTTCTGAACGGCCACGCACCCAACAGCCCATCACTGACCTCACCCAAAGGAACCCTTTATGGTTGGGGAAAATGAGTCCCACGGGGATGTGCTGGGCAGCATACCTGGCTGCCCACCCGTCCTTGCAGGGCAACACACGCTCAGTGGGGACAGACAAACCAGAAATGTGAAACGTAACCCATCCTTCCCTGTTTAGGGGAATCAGGGCCTGAAACTTGTGTAGTGTGACTTTGTTTAAAATGTCATAACAGCCAGTTTCAAGGCTCAGAACATTTCAGTAGAGGAGCAGAGAGCATAAATATTGCCATTTAATTAACATTATACAATATGTTTCCTATACAAGCTGACATAACTGTCTATATTTCAAGTGGTAGGTTTATACAGCAATGGTTGGAAATGAGCAGATTTACAGCAAATACTACCATAAATAAACTGTCCCAAACCAACATCGGTAACACAAACAAACGATTATGTCTGTTGTCTGAAATGCAGAAAAAAGTAAAATTGTGGCAGGTGTGACACCTGATAGCTAAATTGAAATTTATAGAATGCATATGGCAGAATTTCATTTTTCTTTTTCATTTAGTGATCAAAAACTAGATGACAGACAGTGTAAAATGAAAACAGATGAAATGAATTTCTGCACGGATCCTGCCAAGTTTCATTTTCTCCACAAGTTCTTGGAAAGCCCAGAACCTATTCCCACGTGCACGGCCAGAATTTGCAGATTCTGCGCTTTACCTCTTCATCCTGCCATCTGACAGTTTGCCAAGTCCTGTGTGCTGCAGAGTGATTGTGAAGACAAGGCTGTTTATTATGGTACCAAGATCTTTCTGTCAGACTTGATAGCCTAATTTTTATATGGAGTATAAATAAAATATAATAATATATAAATATATATATACACATGCACACATTAGTTATAAAACTTTTCAAAGTCATAGTCATTATAATGCTTTCTCTGATGAAAGCAGAAAGGCTGGATAATAAATGAAGTGTAATGGAAATTTGATATCAGTTTTTAAATGTGTGCTGAGGTAAAAGGTGAACTTAGTTAACTAAGCAACAGATCCTTTTACTCGTCCGATATGAAACAAGATTCTCTGTGGAATAAGTTTCAGACAGGCATGGAGAATGTATTTTTTAATCAGCTTTAAAATACAGTCTATAATAAGCATGCCCTTAGGCAGCTATACTGTGCATGCCATCATCAAAAGAAAAAAAAAAAGCTTACAATGAGGCTTAAGAAAAATGGTCAGCTGGGTGCTAGTTTTTTTAATCCATGGGTGTCTTTGCCCCTGCTGAGGATTCCTGTACCATCTTTTCAGCAAGAGAGTTTGGCAAAGCCACGCAGTGGGTGCTGTGCGTTGGGACCCACAAAAATCAATATAGGGAATATGAAGGCAATTTTTAAAAGCTGACGTGTGAAACATTAAAAATCCATGCAGTATAAACCATGTATAATCTTACCAACTCCACAGCTCAAATGGATCAAACACAGCAGAAACTGTGGTATATTGTGTACTAAAGTGAAATAACCTTTAAGGCTGAAGATTGATTCTTTTGGGAAATTTTTTACAATATGGTATATTAAGCACTTCAGATAAAAATAACATGTCTTCTCATAACAGGGAAATACACTTTTGAAAGAAAACAACTGGGCAGTGGTCTTATGGGCTAAATGAAGGGAATTAAGCTTACAGGGGAAAAGTTCAAAATTTATGCCTTTGGTACAAAGTATAAGAAAATGATTAGTTAGTTTTCTTTTCAGAACATAATGCCATTCAATTCCAGCTTTGTAATTTGGATGTACTAGTTAGAAAAATGTTTAGTGTTTTTTTGAAGACAACGTAATTCTTATAGCATTAAAATTATTTTGGTTAAAGCTTTATATATCTCTTAAACAGCTGATGAGCTCTAGTGCTAGAAAAAAATTGCCTTTGACAGAGTTTTCATGCACTGAAGTTATCCCATTAAAATCAAGGTGACTGTTCTGGGGAAAAAAAATCAAGGAAAACACATAAGCATGCTACAATCTATCCCAAAAAGATGAAAGATGGGGAGTATTCCTGTCTTGGCTGGGTAGCTGGGAACCTGAAGAACAGAGAGATGAGGGGACATGCCAAGGTTACGCAGGAAGTCTTTGTCAAGGCAGGATCTAAATATACATCTTGAGAGTCCTAGGGGGCACAATATCTTCTCATTTTGAATCTAAGTACTCTGTCTAATTCAGTGCAATCTTCCAAAACAATTATAGCCTACAGCGTACGCACAATATCCTTGAAAAAAATTAACATGTATTTTGTATACAATTCCTAGCACAATTATCCTCTTAGTAAACTAGCATGAAATCAATAGTAAATGAAGAGGTAGGTAAAAGGAATCAGCAATACTCAGGAAACATTTAAAATGGAAAATCTTCACTAAACCCCAATCAGAGAATTAAAGCAGCCATTCCTGCACTCAACCCTTGTCCCTGTACTGGCTGACAGGATTAATGAGGCAAAAGAATCAAAATATAAGCCTACTTGGAAATGATCTCAGTCCCTGTACAAATACATACACAATGCCTCAAAAGAGATGTACTTTGTAAGTTTGCCATAGGAATAATATATTTCACGGTTCCTTTCTTAATTCTTTCATTGAGACCTATGAAAGTCCCTTGTTAAAACTTTTGCTCTGATGCGAAGTCACACTTTTCATTATTTAACATTTTAGTATTGTGGATTTTGTATTTGAAGAATTTTGACTAAAACATTAAAACCCTTCTTCAGAACAGAAGTGTATTAAGTACAGAACAGATTTGCATAAGACTCCTTCAGAAAGAGAGAGGGAGTGTGTGATTAAAAATGCCCCTTACACACCTGAAATACATGCTAGCAGTCAAAAACTGAAAGAGGAAATTGAGATGCTTAAAAATATAATGAACTCCTGTATGTTGTAGTAATAAAGAAAAATAAAAAGAACAGAATTTTCAAAAATGTCCAGGGGAAAGAAAAACGAAAGACTAAGTAAGATTTCTGAATAACAGAGAAGGGGAAACAACCACCAAGGACGTAGGCATGGCAAAATTCCTGTGTAAATACTTCTCTTCATACTTTTAATAGGAAAGAATCAGAAGCAGAGTTGTATTGGGAACAAAATCTAAGAAACCAAAGGGAAGATGTAAAACTGATCTTCAGTAAAGGGAATGTAAACATATAGTTAAGAAAAGTTAACCAAAGAGGACTTCATCTGAAGGGCTTTGCTCCTTGGGGACAAGGAATGAGCAGGGACATTAGCAGGTGGCATCTGACAGATTTTGCAGACCAGGCTCCGCTACCCAAACGTTGAACAAAATGTAGTGCTCGAATTTAAACAGAGAGGAAAGGATGAGTGACCGGGACATGTAAACTTTTAACCTGGCTTTTGTTCCAGGTGAAGAACTTGAAAGGATCACGGAGGAATTAATTTATGAGAACTGATGGAGTGGAAAGCATCTCAGCGGAGTTGGCCTGGGTTTGCTGAACCCAGGCTAACATTACCGATCGACTTTTTCCACATACTAAATTGGGCAAAAAAGGATGAGGTAAAATTAATCTAGACTTCAGCAAGATGTTGTGATGTAGTTGCAATCAGAAGAACCACTAAGATAATGGAGATGAATTGCTGGCTCAAGATGATGATATGGTGGATGGTGATTAGTTTTCAGACAGAGTATTATCGGGCTGAGTCATGGTTCAGCTCAGCCAGCACTGTATTACACAATCTCTAATGATTTTAAGGCAGTGATTAATTTGGTCTTGATCAAATCTGTTGTTGGAATTGGGAGCAGCAATAAATAATTATTTCCTTAGAGTTGATGTTACATACATTAAATACATCTGAGAAGGATTCTGGGTCTTGACCAAGCACCAGTTATGAGGTCTTATGTCAAAGAATGGAAGAGGTGGTGAGTCACAATTTATAAATCCATTTTTTAAGTGTTATTTAGAAAATGATTACAAAGACAACGATGGGGGAAAAGCAGTGGATAAAGTAGGGGAAGAATGCACATAAAAAGGCCATTGAAAAGCCAGTTTTCTAATGGGATGAATACATGGGGACATAAGCTATGCTTATTGCATAGTAATGTGTACCTGCACGAGCTGAGTACAAAATGCTACCAAGCAGGAATGCCTGCAGTTTCTCACCACTTTCAGGAGCGTGACAGACTGCTTGCGATACCGGGTGGGAGAATTCAGGTCAGCAACATCCAGAGAGAAGCTTCAAAGCAATTCTAAATTGCCTCAATTATATTTAGAATACCACAAACTATGCATTTTATGTCCAAGTGGATTTTTTTGTAAATGATATCACAAACGGAGAAGCGGTTCATGAAATGGAAATTTAATATGAAATACAGATTTCCCTAGCTGAGATGGAATCGAGCCTTCCGTCTCCACAACAGCCCTACAAAAGCTCTTCTTTGCCTGCCAATAACACCATACCACATAGCCCTATCCTTTATCCCCCACTATAATGCCCAGGCTGGGAGTTAGAGAAGAACAAAGTGTATCACTACTTGGAGAGTGAAATAATTAATTTGCACTTGTGTAGGGGGAAGGTTCAACAGTGCCTCTTGCAACACCCTGACGTTGTTACTGCTGCGGTGGGCTTCAGATGCTTCTCCCCAGGTAGGAAACTGCCTTCTGGGCTGTTGGTCTTACTGTTTCCCATGCTGGTCACCTTTCTGGTGTGCAGAGTACCCCCTGAAGAGCAGATAACAGCTCATAGGAGACACTGATTGCCACATGAATACTCTGAACCAGCCCTGCTTTCTTACAACTGGATCAGTTTGATGGGGGAAAAGAACCTTTCAAAACCAGAAATGCTGGCAGTAGCAAAGTTATGCTGATTTGCCTCAATATGCTCATTCAGAAATCAGTCATTATGGTTCCAGTCCATATGGAACTTGAATACTAATTTTTGTTGTCTGATGTCTTGAGTCGTCCTTTGTATACACAAATTTTTGTATTCCCATTCCTCTAACAGGATATATTTTTACTTTTTCCAGTCTCCTCTGCCTGGCAGGAAACCATATCAACCTCTCTGTATTTAGTGTAAAAAGAGATTAAAGAGTAAAGACTGTGACTTTAGCCAATATTTTGCCATGACTTGTATTCTCAGAGGTTGCTACTCGACAGTAGGTACCATTTCCAGAGTATTTCTCCCTGCTTTTTTAGTGTCTTTTCTCCAGGAAAATGAAGAATAACAACATTTTATTTTGGAGTGTCTGCCATCCTGACAACAAAAGAAAGAAACCAAGCTGGCTTTATTTTAGCAAATTAACCATATGCCTGACATCAGTGGGAGATGTACCCTGTTGAGAGAAAAGAATAGCCCCTGATTTTATGGAGAACTTTGCCAGTCTATGGGCTTGGCTTCTGATCTGCACACAGAACTTTTATCGATGCTTACAGGTTTGTTGGAACTTTTCCTCTCTGCTTATGCTGATAAATAACAAAGCAGATGAGAAAAAGAAGAAACGTTGCTTGAGCCTTACCTCCATAGAACTGATACATTATATAATACAGTACAATAAAAATGGAAAAACATAATATGAACATAATATTACAAGTTTATGGTCCAAACCAAGGTAATGTTCCACATTTCTCGATACAGCTGAAAGACAGAAACATCTCCTCTTCCTACCCATGAGAATAGACAATCCAAAGATTCTGACCCCAGAAGCAGTTGTGCACATGTTTAACTTCTACTACTAAGAGTAATCAATCCTTTCCACTGGCCTCATCACATATTTAAAGTTGAGTATAAGACCAAAGAATTCACAAGGCCAGAAATATGAGTCAGGGTTTACACAGAGAGAACTGAGGTCCAGAGGGATTAAGTGAGTTGCCAGGAAGTGACTGTATATCAGAAGTAAAATTGAATTCAGACCTCTGAGACCCAGTCATCCAACTAAATCACAAGAGCACATTTCCTCTATTTAATCATCAGATAAAAAGCGAGATTGAAGAAAAACTTAACTTCAAATTGTTCGGAATAATTTTTGCGTCCATTTTTGGGCCAGATTTCAAAAGTATTATCTTTTTTTTATACCTACACATATCAAATTCAGAAGGGTAAATGCCCATGGAAAGTGCCAATGGAAGACTGTAATTTCTGCTTGATTTTTGGGGTTTTTTTCTCCCCTAAAAATAATTCGTAAAATAATCTAAAATATCTGTTGTTTATATCTCAAGTAAACGACATATGTTTTGAAAAATGCATACCTGTTTCTAGTGAGTTGGAATCACAATGTAACTATGATTTTATTACCATATCTTTTGTTCTCTGGGTTTCTATTTCAAGGGGTTCATCAAAATTAATGTGGTCTCTCTACCCAATGGCATTTATTTTGGTTATAAGATTAGAAATGTAAATTTGCAATAAAAGAAGAAAATAGGAAGCTGTTTTTAATGAATATTTTACACATGACTAATTAACAGAATCCCCTACAGGAATTTGGAAGTAATAAGGAATTGACTGAAAATAAATTAAAAATTAATAAAGGGGTCTCCAAACAACTTTGTTTATGAGTATTACCAGTTGCATTCTTAGTTATGAATATTTCAAGCTGCTTTGCTATTCAGGATGTTTTATTCTTGGAGTGTTCATAATTTTAGAGGTGATTAGACAAAAAAAAGAAGAACAACACAAAACAAAATGTCTTGAAATGATAAAACCTACCTGGGGAAAACTTGCTAATGTACAAATAATGGCTTAATATCCATTGTTTTTGTCTAATAATACCTGCAGTATGATGTTCCTCTTAATCTTCAGCTTCTAAATGGAGTGAGCAGAAATGCTTACTAATTCATTCAGAAAAACGAAAAACTTTTCCAAGATATTATGTTAAGACAAGAACTGCAGACACACAGCTGAGCATAGTCATTAATAATTGTTAGCTGAGCCTGGAGAGGGGCTTTGGCATATGAGCGGACTGTTGCAGGAATCGGAGCTGGTCCAGCAGCAGTTTGTGGACGGGGGTGCTGCATCAGAGCTGGGATGCTGGGCAGCCATGGATAAAACCTGCACAAATATACTTTGCTAGTGGTAGAAAGCATGGCTACCACTTAGCTATTCTGTTCCTATTTTCTCTACTAAATCTATACATCAAAGTGCATTGCAAGACAATGGGACAAAAAAAAAAAATCTTCCCTTGTTTACAGTATATCTTCATTTATATCAGTATAGCAGAAATGTTACAGAGGGGAAAAAAACACATGAATGCCAAATGTTCTCACATGTCTAACATTTTAGCTTGCTAAAAATCTTTGGAATGAAAATGAAATGATTCGAATTCTCTGATATTGCCTCTGATAAACAAACTGATATAAAAAATTCCTCAGAGAACTGAAGCTAAACTATCCAGCACCTTTAGCTGTGGAAGGTCAGAACACAAACCTGAAGAATGGAAAAGAAAAAGAAATAAGTGACCACTTCAAAATAAATAAATAGATCTGCTTCACTGTTAGATGATCTGAGATGATCCAATCAATCTAGGTATCCTAATACCAAAGACAAATTACAGCAAAACTGGAATAAAATAGTAATCATTAAGTGAGGTTTGGGTTTGTTTTTGTTTTTTTTTTATAATTCAAACCAAAATGGAACTATAGAAGATTTTGCACAGCTGGTCAGGTCTCTCTCTATGAATTTTAAGGACTGAAACCTCTTCTTGGGTCATATGCTATCAGAAAGGAAGTTCCAAAAAAGTGACACAGAGGATTATTTTAATTTCTTTTTAAAGCAATGGTCCTTCCTGAAGATATTAAATGTTCATAGAGAAAATACTTGGGGACGTATCTTAAGTAACGAACCAACACTTTTAGTGTAATCTGTGACGACTGTGTGAGGTTCCCTTAACGGGAGCTTGAAGCTCACTGCCCAGAATAAAATGGTTAGCATAATATTTTTGTGAACTTATCCCCCCCGAGTGGTAGTAAAAAATGTCTTTGTCATCACCGTTGTCAGTAGTAGTAGTAATAATAATAACAATAATAATAATAAAAAATTGATTTGGTCACATACAAAAAAGAAAAAAATCACACACCTTAATCTAGGAAATTCTAACTCTTCATATCAGTCGCACAGTTTCTTTGTAAAACAGAGCTAAAAGATCTTTCTCAGCTAAGTCCCTGTGAAGTGTTTGGGCATGTATTAGCCCCATTTTGCTTCAGATTCCAGGCACCCATGTCTGCCAGAGGGTGCATGTCACTACTGTTTGATGGCTGTCTTCAAAAGCTGTATCAGACAAGACGTATATGTCATCTCATCTTCCCCCCTTTCCTCCCCACCCAGGTAGACAGATGAAGAGCAAAAGGATGCTGCTACCTCCCATGACAAAACTACCTTGATAGAAAACAAGATCAAAAAAAAAGAAATATGAAAAAGCAATTCCACCTTCTTGCAATTCACTAATTGCTTTTACACTTTCACTGCCACCTGAGAAGTCTAAGGTAGCTTAAATCATGAATTAGCATATAGGGTACGAGCTCCTTCCTTGAAAAAAGTCTGCAGATCTCTTAGGAATAAAGAAAATGACAACTCCATCATGGTCAAATGCAAAACTTCCCTTAAAGTCAGTAAGAACCCATTACATTTCAGGCATGGCCGTTCTCATCATAAAATTACAAGTTTCTGCTCCAACGCATGGAGGCACTAGAACTTCTCCATCACATAGAGGAAGACCATATATTTCCCTGATCAACAGCATAGACTATTTTTGTTTAAGCTTTCTAAAATAGAAGAACTTCCCTGTGTCTTTCAGGATCAAGCATACAAAAGTCATAGGCATTTTGCAGTAAGTCTTGGCCGTAGGGATACTCAGATGAAACTTGGGAAAGCTCCTAAGCCTCTGAATTCCTATCTGAGCACCACAATCTTCAGATATCATGTGTTAGTAGTTTTAAATAACACTATGTACTCTTGAAAAGCCAAGGAATTCTCTCCAAGTGTGAAGACACTGGTTAGTCTCTAATCTCTTTTCCCAGTGCCCTCATCTAACAAAGAAACAACTAAATAAAGGTTCAAACAGTTTTCACCAATCTGTAAATGTGATGTGTTTCTTAAAAATAAGTAACTGATTATGATCATTTAGCTACCACTAAAAGCTTTTAAATAAAACCTAAAATGTATCCTCATTGTAAAAAGAAATTAGTTTCTGAGGTTTATTGATAAGGCCATTTATTAAGGCCTTCTGAGCTGATTTGCTCTTTTGAAGATAAGCTCCGAACAACATTTGTTGGATATTCATTATATTCTTCACAGCCTCTAGTTCATTTTTCCCCTTCCTAATGGAAATACTTTTTCTTTTTCTTTTTTTTTCTTTTTTTGTTTTTTTTTAAGGTAGAAAATCACCTTGAGTGTTTCTGCCTGGTTTGCAAAGACTAGACCAAAAAATGGTTGAAATTTAAATATCAATAGCTGCCAGTAAACATAGGCAAGGACTCCGACCATTGGCAAGAACTTTTTATTGAAAGAAATAACACTCATCTTGTTGGGAATTAACGCCTGTAGCTGCAGTAAGAGAGAGGCCGTGTGGCAGGAGCTCACTAGGAGCGTGGTGTAACCATCAGCATTAATAGGGCTGTGGTGCTGGAGGAGTCGGCAGGTAGTGAATGAACAGCTGGGGAACAGTTTGATTCACAGATGCTTCAATATTGCTAGAAAGGCCTGTGGTGAAATTCATGGATGTTTTACAAATAACAAACCCATAGCTATTCCAGCTGTGAATAGTCAAGTTGCAAATAATAGTTTGAGGGTCCAGGCCAATTTTCCCCAGAGCTACAACATATTGTAGTGGATTGCTGTGTGGCTCTGCAATACATTTTCCCCACAGGAGTGGTGGAAGGAAGGAGGTGCAGCCTCTCCTCCCTCCCTTTAGCACCCCAGACCACGCATAGTTCCCATCACATGGCAGGGAAGTGCCAAATTCAGCTGTCTCTTCACACAACCAGCTGCCAGATTGTAAAAATGTTGAACATCAAACCTTTCAAACCATTCTACCAAAGAAGTAAACTTCTCCTTTAGGAAAATGAAAAGATCAAATACAGTTCCTGACTGACATTGTAAGAGTCCTTTTTCAGGAAAAAAAAAAAAAAAAAACCAACAACCCAAAAACAAAAGAGCAATTTGTATATATTTTCTAAGGTTTTGATGTATAAATTCCTGAGAAAACTCTGGCAAAACTTTCTCACAAGACCTGTGTAACAGGGAAGTAAACAACAAACCAGACTTCTCAGGTCATATTGTTTAGTGCAAGAAAACTGGAAACAGACAGAATAAACAGGGAAAAGTAAATTAAATTTTTGAAGTTTCTCAGGTATAACTTCCTCAGGTTGTCATCTTACAATGAGTCTGCGTAGCAGATATTACAGCATCCAACTCTATAATTCATATTTATAAACCAGGAGCAAGTAGGTGATCAGTAGAGGTTATAATAATTTGCACTAACCATTGTGGAAATACTTACACATTATAATTGCAATGTTCTCTTATTATTAAATAAAAGAAATTTTTAAATGCTGGAAAATGGCATGCAAAACAGGCTTACAAGAACATGCTAACCATAGATACACTGAGTCATGCTCCATGGAAGCAACATAATTCCTTTCCCAAATAAATAAAAATAAGGACTAGTAATGATTTGAAAAGCAGAAGTCTGTCTGTGTATAAAGAGCTAGAGATTATAAAAAACAGATTGAAAAATGTGTTTAATTGACATTTCTAGCATCTGTTTTATTTTCATCTTCAATTAGGAGCCAAATCCAAAGAAAAGAAGTGTTTTGGCTCTGAGTCAAGTTAGATTTTTCTGGCTTTAGTTCACTTTTTATCAAGCACAATTTTACTGACTTCTATTTATTTATTTATTTTTATGGCCCAATGTTTTTGTAGCACATTTTTATCTGGCATATATGGGTGAATTTTATATAATTAATATGCATTAATATTTCCACTAATAACTATAGAAATGCCATGAAACTCTCACATGCCTTCTTCCTCCACCCCCCACCCCAAGCCAGAAGTAATTTATGGCAATTATTTGGAACCATTGTCTCTCCAATGCATAAAGAGTCTGAAGTCCTGGCACAAGCAATGATCAAAAATAATTTAGTCTTTTACTTCAGTCTCCCAGAACAACTCTGCCTACAACAAAATGAACATGATTTCCTTCCCCATCATGAATTTAACCCCTAATATATTTATCTCTCTGCAGACAGTACCCTAATTTCTGTTCTTTCCCCAGACTTCCTACTCGCACGCTGTGAAGACCAACAAGTTGGGCAATTTTTGACGTGGTGGGTACTTCACCTTCTTCTGGCTGGTTTTCTGAAGCCTATTCCACTCAAATCCACCCCTCTTGAAACTTTTGGGGATGCAGGTGGTGAACTGTCACTGACTACAGCGATAGCTGTGGTGGATCACGCATCGCATTAGAAATATTCTGAACAATCTGGAGCTCTACAAATCAAAATTCACACCCTAAATCAATTCAGGGGCCCATAAGAAACCAGTACCTATTATCTACTTACTACCTGGAAGCCTTGCTAAATGGGCAGCCTCCTGCATGCAACAGTTTAAATATGATTTAGCTAAGATACAGCTGTGTGTTTGTTCCTTGAAGAAACTAAGGTTGGGATCAGAGAAACAGGATCCTTCTTTGAAAAGAAAAGGTCATAAAATGTGAGCAGGTGCCAAGCAATTTTTGTCTTTAATGACAGTACAGTGACAAGGACAGAGCTTTTTAAAACAAAACCAACTATTCACTGTAGCAGCGAGTTCAAATAAGGTGTATCTTACTGCTTATTTTCCCTGTTGCATTACCCAGGGACTGTAATGTAATTTGGTAGTGCCACCTGCCCTATTCAAATACATTAAAATAAGGATTCTTTGCTGTTTTCCGAAGAACATAACTACTTTGTCCTTTGATCTCAAAGTTGTATTAAAAATCATATTTGGATGTTTGCTTTGTTTTTACAATGAGTAAGCAGGCAGAGTTTTGCAGTGAGTTTCCATAATCAGATATTCACTTCTATCATTCACTTTTAAATAAAGTATAAAGTGTTAGCATGGAAGGAAAGTACAAACTATTTTAAAATGAAGCACACTGATTAAAAATGAATAAATATGTTCAAATAATGAATCTGACTATAAAAGAAGCCAAAATTTATATTCCAGTGCAGGCAATGTATGAGGAACACAAACATTTACCTTAAGATTCTATTTAACTCTACTGACAGCTATTCTCAGTTACATTGAAATAATGATACCCCCCTTTCATTCTTTTTACCTTATACATGTGCATACGTATATGTGTTATATGACAGATAGATACTAGTACTGGTGTTTTTTCTGAAAACTTAACTCTGATTCAAACCTCAACCCAGCAGCATGGGAGACTGAATTACCTCATCTCAGTGTTTTCAATGAATGGTATTTCTGTGCTCACAAGAGCTGAATCCCAGGAATTAAACTGAGAGTGAGGTTAAGTGCTTACACCTGTCTTGACTGTGACCATCCTGCTTTCATACCATATTTAGCTCCTTATAAGAGATAATTAAGCCCTAAAAGCACTTTCCTGGAAGACCTTGGAGCATTCATGTACATCAGATCAGGGCTGGAATATGTAGCCTGCTGATCAAGTCCCATTCTCTCGTAACATTAAAGTATTTCATTTTTATTTCATGAACAATCCTTGAAACTGCTCCTCTGTCCATTAAAAACTATAGCAGAGTCCATTAGACTATCATATGAAATTGATTGGGCATTAAACTGAAAAATCTATGTTTAAAGTCTTGCCTTCATGCCAGCTGGTTTTACACCTGGTCTGACCTATAGCAAATAGTCAAGACCCTCAGAAATGGTATGATGGTCCATTGTATGAATGGAAACTTGCAATCAATCAGAAGAGTTTGCACTTCATTGCTCAGCTAAGATGAGTAAAAAGATCTGTAAGTGCAATTCTGAAAGTCACGGGAATTCTTACACATCTTGTTTACCTGGAGTAGAAACTAAAGTGTCTGGATTCCTCAACACTGTGGAGCTGAGTTTAAATATTCAGCAAATCATTGAAATACTGCCCTAAAACAATCTGTAGCCAAAATTTCAGACAAAAGAAAGAGCTAAGCATCTGTCATGAGCATTTCTGAATTGTTAACATGTCGTAGCAAAACCAGCTTGCATTTCACACAAAGAAGTGTATTAGTTTTTGCATAAATATTGGCAATTCTAAAGGTACACAGTATATATAAATGCTACATACTTGCCAGCATGAATTATGCTATCATATATATATAACAGTTAAAAAGATATCTAACAGAAGAAACAGGAGAATTTCATGTAAAACCTGTATAAACGATAGGACTGGATTTTGGCCAGTAGCATCTTGTATCCAGTGCCTTATCAAGTAGAAAGCTCTCCTTCCTGGTGAATGGTACACTGAAGGAGGAAGGATGGCAGGAAAACTGAGCACTGTAAATACACTGAATTGTTTCTTTTATAATGGCATGTTGCTAATGACTCCAAGTTAAGATTGGGTTGAGATTTGCATTTAAATCAAGGCTGAAATCCCCTTGTTTCACACTTTAATGGTTGAGTAGCCTCTAAATTTGGCACAGTAAACTTCAGAGGAGAATTTTCCTTGCTATTTTCTTTAGTAAATATTTACTACATAGTTATTAAATATTTGCAAAGGAAAGTTGCAAAGGAAACAGCTTTTCTTTTGTGTCTCATTTTCTTGGGTTTTACAGTCCTCAAGCCCAGCAAACTTCCCAAATATGTAAATGCATATATGTGTACGTACACACCTTGCATCCCTTCGTGTATCTTTTACCTGATGACTGACTGTCAACACAGACCATTCTAGAAATTCTGAATTAAGCACAAACTGCTATTTTGCTAAACTAACCAAATTACTGGAGCTGTATGTAGACAAGACCCTTCATCCAGGCTCTTGTTCTGATGAAGATAAGGCCCTTGTTCCTTGGGTTCACTAGTCCTTTTTTTCTGTGTGGAGCCAGGCAGCTCATCAGATATATAATATTACTATTTTTGTATTAAAGCTTGCTGTTACAAGCATGGATTTTTATGATTGTGTACTTTGATCCACAAAAAATGGTGCAGTCATAAGAGTTATGGGAAAATAACACTGTTTTGTTGTAGAGATGCATAGCAAGATGACAGTATTAGAGAACTGACCCCCAGCTAATCATAAGGACTGGAAAAGTGCGTTGTGAAATTGGATAGAATCTGAGTCAATTACGTAGTTCATCATTCCTGCTCTGAAGCTTTTCTTTCCAGACCTATCGTTAGCCTTGTATCTCCTTCACTTATTCCCCTTTTTTACCCCAATGGCCAAACTCCCTGCTGCAGGACAGCCCCTATCCAGTGGACTTCATCACTCCGACGTGAGTTGTTTCCTTTGTACTAAGCCGGAAGAGATTCACCAGACACAAGCCAGGCAAGAGGTGAGGATTTGTGTTAGACTAGGTTAAGAAATTTAAGGTTTAAGGTAGGGAGGGTTAAGCATGAGGCCAAGGAGAGAAATAATAAATCAGATGACAGTAGAATATTAGGTAACTTCAGAGCTTATCTGCCTTTGACAGCTTGCATTACTGGGATGTACAATCTAATAACCCCATCTACGGAAAAGAAAACAAACAACAGACCTGTGTGGACTTCATACAGTATAGCAAATATTTGGCTTAATGTATAATATTACAGTTGGATTAGGAATGAAGGTTGGAATTTCTCTTTGATTAAGTAGAGCTGGATTAGTAAAGAAGTAGACTCAGATCAAACAGCTTGTGGAAAGAATTAACGCAGTTCTTGAGAAGCATAGCAACGAGCAAAACATGAGAGAAGAACATTGAAAGAGCACAACATATAGTTCCTGACTTCAGAGGGATAGGGAGACAGCCAGCCCCCAAAGAGCAGTGAACATAGGGTGCAAGTGAGAGGTTGCAGCATCTTGCCGGGTGAGAAGCAGCACTGAAAAGCCATGTGCCAGAGGGATTTTCTCCTGTGTCCATTATGTGTCCTCCAGTTCCTCCACTGTTCTTCTGTGTGAAAGGCCCTTTTTTTCAATTACATAAAAGGACAAGAAGAGATAAAAGCTGGCTTCAGGAAGTTATGCTGCCCAGATAATGACCCTTTCTTTGTTAAAATTCCTAAAAGTGAAATCCCAAAGAGAACAAATTCAGCCTCTCATCTTCTATTTCCCTTCCTCCTTTTGTTCATGTTGCTGTCAGTCTCTTTGACACATTCTTCTTCAAACACTCCCTATCAACTCTAGTATTTCCCAAGAAGGAGACTCTTTTATGTTCTTCATCATCATGAAGACACCATACATTTCTTCAGGTCAATGAACAACTTTCTCTCTGACCATTGAACCTGTCAAATAAATTACACTCAGACTTCAGAAGAAAATAATACATCTATGACCAAGATCAAACACAAAACATACTATCAGTGTATGATTCACCATGGGCCCTTTACTCATTTCAGTGTTACTGGAAATATAGCTTATCAACGTTAACTAACCTAAATATTTTTGTGCTTTTAAAATGAAATAGAAATTTTAAGATATCAGCTATCTCTAATCTAGAAAGCCTTTGATTATTTATCATTGCTTCCACTGATACAACAACATTTAAAGAGAAAAGCTACCAGGCCAAGCAAATGAGTAACACATGTAAATTATCCATCCGGGAACCCTAATTGGCTGCAAAAGAGACACCGCTGGTGCACTTTATATGAGCACAAGTGACAATGAAGTGCTGCAGGTCATGGAAGGGAAAGCAAGTGACTCGCAGAAAAGAGCCCGATAATATAGTATAGACAAAGTGTTAGACAACCAAAACAGTGAATATTTAGACCCAGGACTGTAAACAAATATTTCCATGGTAACTTAATTTAAAATTTTTTTATGGAAACATTTGAAAATTATTATGGCTGCAACAAAAATTGCACTATAGGTTTGTCTTGAAGCCTTTATTTAGGTAAGAGCTCACAATTTAATTCCTGTCCGGCATGACATACCAAAGAGACAGCTAAAATGAATAAATGTTGCTTAGTTGTCTTAATATTTGAAGGATTAGGGCCATAAAGGGTGTGGCATGCAGAAGGAGCTAAATAATACAAATTTAAGAGATCAAAGTGAGTTATATGTAGGATTTTACAGCCTAAAGAACATTTCACTGAGATTTGCGTAGCTTACCCAGCTATTGCAGAGTATGTACAGCAAAGAAGTAGAGGTTAGGAGATTGGAAATTCCCTATGAAAAACAGGACAGCCAGTGTCTCTTCTAAAGTACCTAAAAACTAAACAAATTTTTAGATATCATTTTTTGTAGTCTTATAAAACATTACTGATAAATAAACATTTTGTTTGTCTTATAGGAACAACTGTGTTAACCTGTAACCTGAAAAAGTTACTATTAAATAATCAATATTATACAATTCCTGAGCTGAACCAGAAAAACTGTCAGTTAAATACAGGAATTTCACACAGCTAAAACCAGGTAGGTGGAAATCCCAAAATACTGGAAAGGACTTGGCATCAGATATTGCATCTTCCCTCAATAAGAGCAACAATAACAAAATAATACCAGTGGTTCATCTGTTACCGAAAAAGCTGGTTGAAGAAACTCTCTAAGACTCGATTTTGGAGTTTTAGAAAGCAGGGATTCTTTATTGCAGCGCTGGATGCATGGGGGATAATTCCTCCTAGAATGCATACCGTTACCTACAGCAAACAAAGCTTATATTGTTCTAATCATATACATATTCATTACATTTCACAAAACTGTCATACATATTCATGTTATTTCCCAGAAATCATTTACATAGTGTCCGCCCTTTTGGGCATGTGCTATTAAATAGGTCAGTGGTCTTTTGGGGTCTTTGAATCCCTCTGATGATCATTTTCTTGGTGTCCACTAATTGAACTCTCTTAGGGCATGCGCAGTGCGGGTCATTCCAGGTGGTTCATCTCTTCTTTCTAGTTAGCTGGCCCTGGCAGGTTTTAATTACAAAAACTCAGCAGGACCCAAGGCTTATCATCAGGGCCCAAGGCCTCTTGTCTGTTGGCGCATACCATTGACAAAGCTCAAGGTTTTCTTATCTTGTTCATACATATCGAAGTTTCAAAGTTGCTCAAGCAAGCAAAAGTTAATCACTACAGTGATACAGTGAAATTTTCCTTCTCATGCCTTTATTCAAGGCATCACATCATCATGCAGAGAGATGCTCAGCTGCTGAAACATGCTTTACTGCTATTTTTTGTCCCATAAAGATTTTGAACATGTAAATCTTCATGAAACTTTTTAACTCCCAGGGATTTTTGAGTAATGTTTACTTTAAAGAGAGTTTTAAATTTTTCTAATGTTTTCCAAATTCTGGAACTTCTTTTTTTCTTTTGTGCACAGAAACCTTAGCATGCTATAAAATCTATAGGGTAGAAATTGTGTACAAAATATATATATATCTTTTGTGGGCAAATTTTTAACTACTGAGAGATGGAAATTCAAACTTGTCGAAGAGCTAGTTGTCTGGCAGCATGTGTAAGATAGTTTCTGCTCATAATCAAATAATCAAATCATTCTGTTAGCCCATCTCACCTACTGTCTTTTTCAAATCAAGCTTTCTACCTTGTGATAGTGTATTTTTGCCTTGTTAAGTAAAATAATATTTTCCACACCAAAAAACACACACATGGAATAAAATCTGGAGTTGAAAAAAATGTGTTGAATAATAAATTTGCTAAAAAAACAATGAACTAAACAAAAAAACCTCTGAGTGGGAGGAGAGAACCTATTAGCAAATTCAGGCTGACTTGTGCAAATAGTTTCAGCCAAAAAATGAAACATTTTGTTTTGACATCTTTTGAAACTGAAATGTTCCATTTTGGAAATGCCAAAATCTTTCACTTTGACATTTTTCAAGTGAACCTTTCTGAATTTTTATTCTAAAATTAATTTTTCATTTGAAACAGTCTAGAATTAAAAGGGATTAAATAAACTGGAAGGGGGGGCAGAATATTTTTCTTGGGGTAAAAGAAATTTTTTCCTTGTCTTAAAGAAATAAAAGGAATATTTTTCAGTTTTCAGTATTCCTGGACCTATACTTTTTCTGTAATTTTTAGTTTGCTGTTAAATCTGTGACATACTCAGTTATAGTCAGAACCTGAAATAAATACTACAGTCCATTCACTTTCACTGGGGTCTATCACTTTACTTCAGCTGGACCACAGTGTTTATCAAATAAGCAAAACTTAGGATCCTCTATTTTCTCTGCTTAAAAAGGAGAAGACTGTAGGGAGAGAAAGGGGATGCCGTCATCAGCAGTGTGTGTGTCC
This sequence comes from Haliaeetus albicilla, assembly GCF_947461875.1. NCBI lineage: Eukaryota > Metazoa > Chordata > Aves > Accipitriformes > Accipitridae > Haliaeetus > Haliaeetus albicilla. The sequence goes on from NC_091490.1 coordinate 14,526,256, forward strand.
CTGACTGTCCATCCATCTCTCCCTCATAGCTGATTCCCCATTTTCCATCTGTTTAATTTGCTTAAGCAGTTAATTAATTTATAAGCAGCTTCTGTCAATCTGTTTAGTTAGCAAGTAGCTGTCAGAGGAGTATCCCATCTTACTAAAGAAGGCAAGGCAGCCAGGGACTAGTGGGAAGATAATTTTTAGTTGTCACATGAGATGAGAATTTAATGACGTATATGTTGGTGTTTTGTCAGAAATCCTGCTTTACATCATGGGAATAGGCACAGGACATTGTATCTACCTTTTGCTTATAGTGAAAGGATAGACAGTCATGTCCTCATGGGAGCTGCCCACCAGAAAGGGGAAGGGCAATTTACTCCATCATTTTACAAGGCATGCTCAAAAAGGCATACCTGGGCAGGTTTTTTGCTGTTTATACTTTTTAGAAAAAAGTTCTAGAAATTGTCAATATCCCTATGAACTGAGTTGTTTTCTTTCTGTTTTTTACAGCAAAAGAGAAATTCCCTCATTGATTCCCCTAAGACCTTTCCTCCTGCTGAACTCTGGTCCCATTTCATATTCCATAGTTTCGTATTTCATAGGTACTTTTGGTTCTCTCAGTAGAGCGGGCCATTCATGCATGGAGACATTTATTGCCAAATCAGGCTTGAAATGCCACTGCGCTTTTGCTTTTATTAACCGCCTTTACATGACGATCATCATCTTGCTCGCTGTGACTCAGCACTGAGCATTAGGGATCTATGTGCAGCAGATCACTGCAGTCGGTGGAAGATGTGGGCTTTTTCCTCTCCTCCCTGATAACTGAGGCTTGACTTAGGTAGAGAGAGAGAAAATATTAACACCTGGAAACGAGGGAAAAACAAACAGAGCATTGTTGAGCTTCATTATAACTAAGAGCTTTAGTAAAGGGAACATCAGTGCAATTAGGGTGTAATCCAAAGACCATTAAAGTCATTGGGAATCAGTCCACTGACTTAAATAGGTTTTGGATCAGGCCCATATTGCATATCAGAAGGCAGTGCTATCTGAGAGAGAATGCATTTCGAAGTGTGAATAACTCTGCTGCACACAGCTTTGTTGTTAGAAATTCCAGCTCTGTCACATTTTCTGTTGCTGGCATCCTCTTTTCATCAACATTTGTCTTGTAGCAGATTGTGGTTATTATTCTAAATCCAAAGTGCTTTTTGAAAAAGCATCATCATCATCCAGGCAGATCTGTTGAACAGTTCCATAACACAGTGGGCATGGCCATGGCCGACACAGAGCAGTAATAAAAAGACACCCTGGAAACATGTCATTTTAATGTCCTATCAATTTTATAGACTTTTAAAATGTTTTGTAATTCTGACCAAAACAGGCCCTGTAAGAACAAAAAAAGTACAACAGGGGTCAGTTGCTCAGAATGCCTGAATGTTTTGTAGAAGCCCAGCATCAAAAGACCTCAAAATAACCATATGTTTCTCCCCATGATGCTGCCAAGAGAGGGAAGGTGGCAGAAAGTACTCTAATCAATAGTAACAATCTTGTCCCTAAATTCATTAGTGGTATTGTTTGCTGGCCCAGCTAATTATGGTGAGTCAGGACAGGACAGAATGGTGCATTTGTTGTATTTAGGATGAAAGCAAAGGGAGCATGCTAAGGGAGCTGGTGGTGAACACAATCCCTTCACTAACTTCCAGCACACACCAGGGCGATGGCTTTCTCCTTTCCAGGTGGATAAACTTTCCTGCAGGAATTATGTCCTCTCTGCGCTAGCGCAGATCTGTCCAGCTCTATCTATCCAGCTACATGGGCAGGATAGGGGACCTATGCAGAACCGTCATGCCCAGGAGATGCTCAAGGCACCCCTGTCCTGTTGTGCTGAGGAACTTTGCCTTCTGCTATATACCTCTACAGCTAATCCTGCTTTGAACATGGGAGTCACTGTGGGAGAGAAAATACAAGTCTAGATGGACCAGAAGGAAGGGCTTTTCTGCATTCTTTCTATATTCCCACCTGAGTTGCAGGACAGTTGTCTCCTGATTTCCCCTTACTAGGCGCATTTCCAGAAGCTGTGTTTGTAGGAGAGGTGGCATAAAGGTAAGAGAGTGATGGTTATTGTATGCCTAACCAGGGACTAGGGGATGAATGGAAAAACATTTATGAAAAAGAAGCAAAAAAGCAAGTAAGGTAGCTACTTAGCTTGACATAGGAGGCTGAGAATATACACTCTGCTCTATACTGTTCAGTCTAACAGGCAAGCAAAGGTGGTGGCTCTCTGGGGCTGTAGAAGGCAATGAGTGGAAAAGTCTACCAGGCTGACCCAAAGGAAATTGATGCAGCTCACAAGAAGAAAAAATTCTTTGGTGGGGGACGTTGTACAAAGCCTTCAACAAATTAGCCTTGATGTTTCAGGCCAAATGAGGTGATATTAATATTGCCAACTAATTTTCATTGTTGTCTTTCTTCATTAGTAGCTTTCAAGGAGATTTACAAAGGAGGTCTCTATCAATATCTGACATACAGACAAAGCAAAGAAACAGTACATGAACTATACACTTGAAGAGCCTGGACACTCTTTGAACAAGCCAGGAAGAACAGATAGAAATAATGAGGAACAGATGACGCATTCCTTTTTCACCCATTTATGACACAATTCAAGATAAAAATTAAATTCATTTATAAAAAGCAGGAGAATATTCCTTTATCAAATTCTGTGTCTGGACTATTAACTCTTGGATATGAGAGTTTAAAAAAAAAGCAAAAAACCTTTAGAAATGCTGTTGCTGAGAGCATGAAGTTTTGCTACTGGTAGCAAGTAATAAAATACAGGAAGCCAGAATGTAGAGAGTTTGCTATTTGTGTTATAAATATGCATCCTCCTTCACCCAGCAGAGAAGATAAATTTAAATTCTCAGTTCTTCAATCCAGCTGCATCATTTGGAATTAATTTCCCCGAAGAAAAAGCAAGGGATCAAACAAGGTTGATCTCTGTTACAGTCACTGAATAAAATTGAACTTGATGCCAAACATTAATAATCCTTGGGCATAACCAATGGTAGCAACAGCAAATTTCTGACTCAAGGCAAAATGTTTTAGCTCTTATAAAAAGGCTTGGATTAAGTTTATGATCTGATTTGCAGATGAAGCATCTAACAAAATTATATTCTGATGAACTCACATGCCAGAATGACCATTTTTTTCTTTTATTGGATTGTTTTGTCATGACACCCAGTGTCCATCTTGGAAGAAGATAAATAAGAGTTTGTACTTCTGTAGCTACTTTCCCCTGAAGGCACCTGAATGACTTACAAACATTACTTCACTTATTCAAACAAACAAAGAATGGATAATTACAAACTGAAATAAAACTGTCCCTGGTGTGAAACGCAGGAACAACCCGCTAAAAGGTAATCAGGAGGGAAGATTATTCTCCAGTGGAAACGGCAATAGCAGTTAGGAGATATAGTCTGGACATACTTTCATGCAAAGTGGTCAAGACCTCAATTTCACACGTTTTGCATTGATTCACATTCAATAGCTTATTATCCCAAATACTTTCCTGTGTCTTTAATTTAATGATAACCAAATACTGAAATGATGCTCATTGAATAACCAGTACCACTTCCTACAGCATATTTCTTTGCCCATTTAGAAGGTCTGTTAGGATTACAGTAGAAAGTGGCATAACAAAGTGTTATCATATTATGAAGGAAATCAAATCAAATGAACTCCAATTTAATTTTTAATACAAGTGTCCACAATATATTCTTAAAGTGATTTAGTGCTACTATTTTAATGGCTAATTTTCCGGTAATCATGTAGGTAAGCTTTTATCCAATAGCAGTTGATTGACAGTCTTCTCACTTCTGGGAAAGGGTTTCAATGACAATTTAGAAACAGGGAAAGGTGTTCATTACAAATGTGACATGTGAAGAGAGTTTGGTTATGTTCAAGCTTTGGAAAGAACTGCTTTTTGTTATTGATTAAAAAAACTAAAACAAAACAGAAATTCTTATTTTATTGGCCAAGCCTGTATATTTATGAGCAAAAAAGTCAAACAAATCACTAGAGAGTGAACAAAGCATTTTATTTCTATTGAAATAGCATTTCTTATTCTGAATTTTCTTTTTTTTTAAATACAGATTTTTTCCTCTACAGAGCACTGACATGTTTTATTTTCAAAGTGAAATTATACAGCTTTCTTAGAATTCTCCTCTTCTCTGAATACAAAAAATGAGTTTGCAAATATTTGGGTTGAATCTGCAACTTTGGAAGAAAAACGTTTCAGCCAAAAAAAAAAAAAAGTGTGCGGCTCCAGGTTGTGAAAGAAGTGCCCATAAGGATGAGCAAGGCTTGCACCAGTTACCTGCTTTATCTATTAACCAGATAATTTAACTAGGAAGCGGCAACAAGAGGATTACATCCAGATTACTTTAAACCAAAACTAAGTTCAACACTCATGGGCAATATAGAAGGAAGTAGATGAATTATCACAAGGTTGTTGAACTTTGAATAAAAATAAAGGTAGGAACTAAATGTATCAACATGCAAAGCTTTGAAGTATGGTCAAGTCAGAGCGTGATCATTTTGCAAGTTTAAACAATTTTAATTTCCATTAAGGGCAACTTTCATCTCCCATTTTATCCACTCTGAAACAAGCTGTTTGTATGACGGCGTCAGGCATTGCCCTTTTAGAAATGAAATTTTATCTATCAGATATTAGCGGAATATTAGTGTGTACCCACATTTTCACACCACATATATACTAGCATTCTCAAAATGATTTCGTGAAGAAAATATGTTAAGCCATGCTTAAACAGAACAACATAAAATCAGCTTGTATCTATTCTGTGTATAACAGAAACTGATTTTAATTTTACTTTGAAGCACATACATCACTTCTGCACACTGCTTCCTTTGGATTTTCTGCAAACTCCATCTCCCCTCTAGCAAAACCATCAAATACAGACTATTCATACCCAAAAGCACATGGATCTGAAAACATTGTGCCTGATGTACGTAGGTATCACGTGTGGAATGGCTGAATTGGCATACTTCCACAAGCTGGTTTGGGTAAATCCTTTTATTCACTGTGCTTTGCTTTTAGCATCTTTGAGTTTTCTGTCCTCCCAGCATTTTGTTTTTAATATTAAGAGACCTGAAGTAATTTACCTACATTTATCTCCAAAAGGAAATGGTAAAGGGACTAAGATGGAGGTGGAGGAAAAAACAAACCAGGCACCTTTCATTTGCTATCCACCAGCATTTCTATTTAAGAGGTCTTCACTGTATTTCAAAAAGGCAGTACTCTTGCAAGAATGTATGAAAAGACAACTTCACCTTCCTGGTTTCTTAAAATGTTTTCCCAAGGCAGCTGAAGGAAACCAGTAAAGATAGAAATATAATTGTTTTTATTTCAATAAAAGTAACCAATTTCACCTCTCAGGTCAGGTGTTATGCTGTGATAATGCCATTTAGATGCAGAGCCATTTGTAAAGCAACAAGCATTTTTATAGCCTAAGGAACAGCGGTCCAGCTCTTTAGCTGGCATAAATCAGCACAGTTTCACTGAAGCAAATGGAGCAACTCTGATTTACATAAGCCGAAGACATGGTCCTTTATTTCTCAGAACCACGTTTTGTAATATCCCGAGGATATGTTTTGAAATAAATAAATAATTCAGGTCTGTGTTATTCACCTGGCAAACTTGGCTTGCTTTGTTGAGCTAACACTTGAGCATACCCCTTATGGTAGGCAGGCGCTGTTAGCTCACAATTTCACAGCAATATCGACAAATCAGCAGTTTGACTCAAGAATATTATGGAAACCATTTTCCCACCCCAGATCCCTATGATGGTAGAAAATCAAACTGATACTTAACACAAGAATTTCTTCTGAAGAAATTGGCCATTAGATCAACATCTCATGCTTGCAGAGAGCATGAGACTTAAAATCCTACTGTAATTAGCGTTTGATGAACATGGAACACACAAAGCAGGGAAAAAGCAAAGGAAAATAGAAAAGCAATATTATAAATAAAACTGGTTTATGCTGGTTATCAAGTTCTATAATTTAACAATATGAGAATTTTCTATACTAAACACCAGGAAGTACGTGGGAGCCCTTGGTAATTCCCCTCAGGCCCACCTGTATCCCATACTTTAAATTAAGGAGAGAGAAAAATACATTGGTTTAAATTTTACAACAATTTTGGCCTGAAGCAAACCACACATTTTCCCCAACACAAATCAGCTGCATTTAATTCCCCAGACAGCTGGCATGAACACAGCCTCTCCACAGGACACCTGAATTACAAAATTAGCACATTCAGAACTCTAAATCACATTCCATTACATTAAGCCCTAAGGTCCAACATTACAGAGAACGAGAATAAATTGCAGAACTTCTCCTGAATTAACCCTCTTAGCACACTCTCAAAGTTAAATTGCCCTTTCCTCCCCTTTAAAGAGACATGGAAACTTAAACACTCCCTCCTGCCCTTTCTCATCTATTTCTCTTCTTGCCAAGTGGCACGGTTTATGGGACATAAATTGAATGTCTTGTCAGAAACTCACATTTGTAAATTAGCCCATCACAAGCTGTTTTGACTCACTTAGGAAATTTGCAGGTTAATGTTTATGCCTGGTCCTTGAGACAACACTGACCCATCTACTACTTTTTAGCAGCACACTTTATTGCAGTGCAATGGCATGCCTGGCTAAAACAAACATGTACCGATGGGTTTTTCTTGTGTGCAAGCTGCTGCCAACAAAGCAGTAATTCCTGGGAGAAGTGATGTGAGTTTTGCTTACAGCTATACAACACTGACCTGATCTGATTAGTGCAAATTTGCCAGTTCTTGCTACGTTATGATTATGTTGTAATGTTGCAATTAGTTATGAATTTTGATGTTAGATATTGTATATTAAAGACCAATGTTTAGCTTTGCTTTTAAGCCAACAGATGCAGATGATTAAAAAGAAACAGTAACAGCAGACCTTCAAGGAGGAAGAATAGGATCAGAAAAAATGACCATTGTGTGCTTTTGAACAAGCAAAGTATTATATCTGAAAAAGAACACTGTTTCCAAATTTTAGAGATTCTTCTTAACGTTAATTACTGAATATCAATGCAATGCTAAGATATCTCAAACAAGCATAAAAATGTGTATATTTACTCTACATATGTATTAACAAGATGCTGATGTGTGGCATTTGGTGCTTTCCCCTGTACACCTCGCAGCAACTACTGGGCAGTTCTGCATGTGTCTGCAGCAGCCAACCTGCCTTCAAGGACTCGGCACATTGACAAGTTTGAATGTGTCTTGAGCTGAAAGTATAATCAAGATTCACTGGTATTTGCAGGGAAGTTTTGTTATTTGGCCATTCCTTGCTTCCAATGACCTCATTCTGCAGTGTGATAGGAAAAGGACTGAGTTGAATCATTACCGGCACACCCAGTACTTGTTGCTTGAAATTACCTCACATCAAAAGATTAGCAATATCTGCATGGAAATGCCTCTCTGCTCTTGAATCTGCTCTCTTCCATTTTTATTACATTGAATTTCCATTCATACTTTGTTGACTGTCACACAGAAGATAATTTTTTAATGGTGACATTCATTATTTATCTACCTCAGATGACTTGTGCTGTGCTAACCCCAGCCAATCAATGCTGTCTTTACTCCAAAGCAATCCAAAGCTACGAATTGCTATTGCACTCTTTCAACTTCTTTAATCACTGAAACGGATTATTCCTGAGGAGTTTTTTAGACTGAGTGTACATACATTGCATCTTTTCCTGTTATTTCTTGTTACAGAAATTAAATTACTATTATATGGGATGCAAGAAATCCATGACAGCTATGCCAATGGGTGCTGTACCTCACAGAAAGTTTCAGTGCTTAGAGAACAAGAATAAGCAATGATCCAGTATTTAATCACTAAAGCCTTCCTGGATCCATCTTTGGAAAATGTATTTTATAAGCAAACAACCTGTGTAGCTGAAATTCTGTTTTAAATAGTAGATGTAAAGCTTGTGATAAAGAGACTGAAAGAAGTCAGTTATGCTAAGAAAAAACTGTGGCAGCTAAGCTGGGAATTTTGATCTTTTATAGGATTGGCAAGGGAGTTGCAATAGTTCGTGGAGTAATTTGTTTATAGAAGTCTGATTTGAGGAACCAGCTGTCATGTGAATGCAACCTGGTCTGGAGAGACTCCTGCTTAGGCTGTGAGTTACGGCTACATTTTATGATGCAGGGGGACTGCCAGGACCCTTGTCTTGGACTAGTTCAAGAAGGTGAGACATCAAGATCTAGAAATCTAGAAAGTTTGCTGAGACAGAGACTTTTGCAGGTAGGCAGCAGGTGCATAGAGGCCCACTGTACTTCAAGAGCAGATGGAACAGGCTGTACAGACACAACAATTTAGCTACCAGCACTCAGAAAACAGTCACATAAGGGAAGAGGACAGCCACAGACAGGATCAAAGGTTTGTGTATCTCACATACCTGAGGAAAAGTAGAAGATCCACAGCTGTTTTTACATTGTTTATTGGGCATGCCATGTGGTGGGCTCAGAAGGGATATTGCTTTGCTTGAGGGTCTTCTGTTGCCTTTTGGAGCAGGGCTTATGGCTGAGCCCCACATCTGCTTTTGCCTGCTAAGGGAACCAAATGAATTTCTTCAGGCTCATGCCACTTTGTAAGCAAGAGGTAGGTAATGCATATGTAAACTTTGCATAAGGATGTTAAAAAAAAAAAGGCATTGTCTCCAATGTTAAGAAATTATATTGTGGCGGAGGAGGAAAAAAAAAAAGATATTGGAACAGTTGCATGAGGAAGGTAGGCAACTCCCTCCCCGCAGTGATGTTTAAGGAAAAGAGCTACTGGGTATTGGTTTTTAGAATAGAGGAATTAAACCACGTTGTCATTTGGGCTGTGTTTTTTTCAGTGAAAACTAAAGGCATAGAATAACTAGTGAAAACAGACTTAGTTTAAATACGTGCATTGCTGGGTATTCCAAGAAAGGATTCATAGAATTCAAAGAACTTAATGGAAAATAATAACAGCCAAAGAGAACAATTTGCAATAAGTGGAACAAATAGAAAATAATGAAGGCAAACTGGATTCAGTCTAATCTACTGAAACTAAACTCTTAGCTGAGTACATGATAATGGAAATAATTAAAATTACTGATTGTACAGGGGACAAGAAAATAGCAATGAAGAATACTGAGCTGAAGGATGGGAGAAACAGATGTTTTTGCAAATATTGTGTGTTAGGCTTAGTGAGAGTACAAAAGTGGCAGCATATTTGAATATAAATAAAATATCTATTGTAAGCAGTGTTTCCAGTTTTTTCCATGGCTTTTCCTGTCCTGTTAGTCAATATAGTGATAAATTTATCCTTGGGCATACTTTTTGCCTTCTCTGTCACAGTGCATCAATTATACTTCACACTGTACAGTGACACTAGCTTGCAACATTGTTTTATGCTGTATTATGTTATTATTTATAAACAAAATCCAATAAAACATATTTTAGAGAAAAAACAACTTTAACATATTTAACCATGAGCTCTCATTCATGGTGAATTTTAATGTCCTGTATTAGTCACTGTGAAGGACAATGTTAGGTTATAGAATTCCAGCATCTTTTCCCTCCACTCTGCACAGATTCAACCACTGTTTCTTCAAAGTCCATGGTTTGCATCAGCTCATGCTCAAGAAGCCAGCAGTGACAGAGACTTGAGATGCGCTGCCTTTTTGTATTCTTTATCAACCTTGCCTGGGAGAAAGAATATTCTTTACTGCAGTCCTGTAGACGTGAAAACACAACTGAGTATTCAGTAAGCATCTAACTAACATTATTTATGAAAAAATAATTCAAAGAATGCTTACAAGAGGGCAGTGTTCAGCAGGAAGACTAAGGGTTTGAAAACTTGGGTTGTGTAAGTGATTCTGCCATCTACTGTTCTACTCATACCTTCTTTTTCTGTGTTAGGTTCCTGACATCTGGATGAGTATGGGGGAAATTACTCTGAAGATATAAGTTGTGACAGATCATTATTGCCATCAGTATATGGCTTAGGAACACTGCAAACCAACTCTTTTGTCAGCTGAAGCATACTTTGCCCCTGCAAGCTGACTTTGCGATCCATCTTTTATTCTTCTACTGTTTGGAGGGAGAAGTACTTTCTTCTAAAATACAATCAAATAAGTTAGTGGTAAAAATATTACCTGATCTGTGCCTCTTTACTCTGGTGGAAGCATGGGTGAATTCATTTATCAGAGTACAGATCATGGTTTTCTGAGAACAGCATTTACATGGAAATTGTTAGCAGAAAAACTTCCCCATTCCAATGTAGAAATTCCATCCTCTGCAATCTAAAAAGCTCCAGGGATGTCCCTTTCTCTCCAGAGAAAGACAAACATGCCTGGGATGTGATCTTAACTGGTCTCTAATTTGGTAACACATAGATCCCTAACATTAATAAATATCAGCAAAGAGCCATGAAGTTGATTAATGGACTGAGGCATCTGCTGTATGAAGATACACTGAGAGCTGGGGCTGTTCAGCCTGGAGAAAAGATGACTTGGGGGATTTAACCAATGTGTGTAAATACCTGATGGGAGGGAGTAAAGACGACTGTTCTCAGTGGTCCCCAATGACAGGACAAGAGGTGATGGGCATAAACTGAAATACTGGAAATTCCATTCAAACATAAGAAAACCCCTCTATTTCCTGTGCAGGTGATCAAATGTAGGAACAGGTTGCTCAGAACGGGTTAGAGGTCTCCATCCTTGCAGATATTCAAAATCTAACTGATGATGCCCTGAGCTACCAGCTCTAGTTGACCCTCCTTTGGGCAGGTGTTTGCACTGGATGATCTCCAGAGGTCCCTGCCCACCTCAACTATTCTATGGTCCAGAGACCAGAACTTACCATGCATTTTTTAAAACCTCCCAGAAATTTCCTAAGTGAAAAAAAATAGACTTATTGCAGCTGTAAACTTTTCTGATGCTTGATGATCTTTACCCTGATCAGGTCCTAAAATTCATAATGAAAGACAAAGACACCACATTAATATCCTTTTCTTAGAGATGATAGCATCTTCTAGAAGAACAGCTTTATCAAATACTGAGGGTACCAACTGCCTTCTGTGAAAAGACACACAAAATTTGGATGAAGACAATGAATTTTGCTGATGATATATAAAAAGATGTATTGCCTTAATATTAAATGAGGAAAAAATGCACATTAATTCATTCTTCCTTTGCCAGAGAACTCATGAGCTGTCTTGAGGGAACCACTCAGAGATCTGCTGTGATCTGCTCAGAGACATAGGATGGAAAGTTTCTTCTTCATTCCCACAAGGCAAGAAAGGATGAGAGTGAGAGAGAGACTGAAAGGTAAAGTGTCAAAATCCCACAAAATATTCTATCACAAGAACAGGATATAACTGAACAGTCTGAAACCTGACACCCTAATGTGTCGGCTTCCATGGGATGTGTTACAGACTCAGCTTGCAGAAAGCTGTGTATTCCATTATTTTAAAACGCTGCAACAGTAGCAGCAAGCCTAATTCATCACATTTACATAAGGCATCAAAAGAGAGCAACGATGCTGGGAAAATGGTTATATTAGTCTAGAGTATTCAGAAAACAACTGGCTGTTGGCACAGTGGCCGTGTGGTGTGCAAGACCATGCAGATTCCCTGGCAAGAATAGACGTAAGAGATCCCTTCTTTGGGAACTCGACCTTGGGCAGCACCTAGTTGCATCAGATGGAGTCAAGGTCTGCAAATGAAAAGGTTTGTTTTGCTCTGGTTTTGGAAAATAATCTAAGGTCCTTGGATAAGGCTGCTGTACTTGTATAAGCTGAGCATCAGTGTGAGAATATTCTTCAACACAGTATTGAAGTTTGACCCTGGCTGTCTCCTTTGTACTGTGCCATCAGTGCCAAGAGAATGAAGAGCTATTTTAACAGGACAGCTGGAGATTTCTTTGATGTAGGCAGTGCTATGCCGCCCACAGTCATTGGGAACATTGCAGGGTGGGCCCAAAAGAAAGGCTTTGGGTAGGTGCAGAGTGAACTGTGCTGGTATAGCAGAGCAGGCTCGGAAGGATCTCTCCCATGCAGCATACTTTAAAAGATCTGTTTCCTATGAGTTTTAGGAATCATCTTCATTTGAAGCAAGGATCTCAGGGAAAGTCAGCATGAAGCCCACTTTTTTCATTCTTCGACCATGCACTTAGTACATTATGGCTAGATCATTGTCATCTGTTCACATGAGCTTTCTATGCAGGTATGGTACAGGATAGTGGACAATACTAATTCTATTGTTAGAAAACCTAGAGTACCCCCAGTGTTTGAAGAGGTCATATACATAATTTGATAACATGTTCAGATGAAATATTTTCTTTTCTGATTTTATAAAGGTAAAACAGAACAAACCCTTCATGATTGTTGTTTAACACAATGTATGATTGTACCTTAGCCACGGGAAACACTGGAAACAGCTAGTGGTAAAAATCTCCTCCAAGCTTTTTTATTTCTGCTAAACTTTAAGACAGGAGCCCTGCTCTTTCTTTTTGAACAAATAAGTCCCATAAGACTATTGGGTAAAGCAGTTCAACCAGAATGATGTAATATGCAGGATGTTCGCAGGCATAGGTTCAATATGACTACATTGTTCCTTATTTATAAACATGTCACTTTTTACTGGCACAGCTTCACACATTTTTGATGATGAGAGCTGCTCTTTCCTTGGCAAAGCAACACAAATTCATTACACCAACATCACAAGATTTCAATGAATACAATCATCTTTGCATGACTCAAAGCTCTTACTCAGAGATAGGGCAGATCGAAGAGATAAAGCAAGGGAAAACTTTCCTGAAATACAGGAAACTAACTGCAAAAGACATGGATTTAGGAGAAAATGGGAAATATATATTTTCTGTGGTTTATCATCTTATTTTGGAAGAGTTAGAATTCTCTTGTGGGTTTGTCTCTGATCCCTTCAAATTATTTTGATGTATACTTGTATGCTTAAAATTATTTCTCCTCCCTTTTATTGTGCTGTCACATTAATGGATTCATGTGTCACTTTCTATTTTCATTACAATTTCTGTCAGGAACATGAAAAACCCAAATGTCTTAGTAATTTGTAAACTACCACAATGTACTCTCTTTGGCCTGACCTTGTCATTATTGTATAACTTAATTGGCCAACTATTCCACTTCTTTTCCTTTGTATTGCCTTATTATAGTGGAAAATGAGAAGAGACTTGTCATTGACCAGTCAATCAAAAATACACACCATTTAGAGATGAAAATAACAACCTCTCAATTAATTTCATAGAATTAACACTCATTATGATAAAAGTCTCCTGAGATAAAGATTGAGATCAGGACTAATAAGCAGACATTTAGCCATTCCTCTGACAAAGCCCGTGATAAAATTAGGAAATGGAACAGTTTAATTCAATCACGAAATTGCAGTTCCATAGTTCCCCCCTCAGACTAGAAGATATTTAACAGACCTCCATTTTTCTCTGTACAGAGTCAGAGTACCTCTCATTTTGCCAGTTCTGTTGGCTGAACTGCAGATGTGGCTGTAATTTCAAAAAAATGTCCTTCCCAAGATACTTGATGACATTTTCACATTTTGGACTACCTCTCTGATGGGAAGCATAATCATTTCACTATTATGTTGTTATTTCTTGAAATGGTTTTAGTTTTCCTCACACAGTTTCTACCTTTGGATGGAGAAATGTTAAGCTTGCCAATGAAAGGATAGTCTTTTCTTTTTTTAACCAGTGCCCATAGGGTTCCCAACAAGATACTCCGTGCTCTATCACAACAGGAACAATAATATAAAAGAAATAAAATAAGTAATAGACATGACAGAAACCTGTGCTCCAGAATTGGCCATAAATCAGTGAGATCTGGGGAGGAGGAAGCCACTGGGGAAGGCTGTTTTATTATTACTATGGGAAGTTCAGACACTAGTCATTTAGCACCTGATTTAAGGTAACACAGGCTTCACAATGAAGAACTGTTCAAGACAGAAGCTTTTTATTTCTGTGAAAAGGAACATTGTTATCACAGAATCAGTGGTTATCAGAAAAAAGTATAGTCAGTTATGAATATTTGTTGGTCCAGTATCCTGGACAAATGTTTAAGATGAAATATTCTGGCTCAGTGTATAAAGATTGCATCTCTTCTTTAAAACTGACAGTTAAAAACCAATTGAATATTACTATCATTCAGTTAACTTTTTCCCTAGTAACTTTAATCAAGACAGTTTTCTCTCCTGCCTTGTAGAAAACTCCATCCAGAGATCCTTCCCAAGATATTCACCAACACTTCACCTACCTTTCTTTGGTCTTCACAGGTTACTTCTGCAGAAAGCCATGAACAAGAAAGAGAAAATGGATGCAGTTTTGAAAGAAGTCAGCTGACCATGCTGATTGCCTGATGGACATCAGATCAGAGGACCCAGGATAGGGAAACAATGATTGGGTAGAAATTACCTTTCTTTCCCCTTCTTTTTTATTTCAGGTCAAAGAGCACAGATTTGAAATGAGAGCGTGGCCTTTGGAAAATAAGCACCTAAACCTTTCTGTCATACACTACAGTAGTTCAAGATTATTAGGTTGCACATTATTCTCCTTCTCACTCGAACAAATCAATTTACTGCTTGACAAATAAGCACATAATGCAAAATGCCAACTTACAGATTGGTATCATTAAAGAGAGAGCATGGTTTTATTGGCGAGGGACCATATTTCGCCTACATTGCAGATCTCAGGGCAGAAAGCTTTGTTTGTACAGGATACGTGACCCATTACATCTGGTACACTGCAAAGAAACTACAGATATGGTCAAACAGGACTGAAATGGAAGTGTAAGTATTCAGATTGTCATGCCCATACCACAAACAAAACCGTCTGATTCTTCACAAGCATGTCAGAATTGGGAATTGATTTGTTATAATAGAGGCGTAACAGAAAAATTGAAAAACATTTTACATAGAAAGGGTTTTTAATATCTTGAAATGCAAAAGTCTCCAGTGCTCTGCATCTAGAAGTTTTAAATAATTAGCC
Source organism: Haliaeetus albicilla (assembly GCF_947461875.1). NCBI lineage: Eukaryota > Metazoa > Chordata > Aves > Accipitriformes > Accipitridae > Haliaeetus > Haliaeetus albicilla. The sequence goes on from NC_091490.1 coordinate 14,541,355, forward strand.
AATTTTCATTATGGTGCTGAGGACACATACAAAAATTAAAATCTCATTGATTAAATTTATTAAGTTTGCATTCCGGAAATCTAACAATAATTTAATAGGAAGATAGGGAAATTCTGCCTTTAATATAGAGGTTCTATAGCTGTTTTGAAGATTGTAATCAAAGTCTAGGAAGAAGAGGATTAAGTTAAGCTGTGTCTTGAGTGTTGTCTCTTCCACTGTATTGGTATAGTATGGTTCTAATACAGAAAACGCGCTCTACATTTAAATTATTCATGTTCTTTTTCATTAGAAAATCAAAAAGTCAATTTAAAAACTTGGTAAAATTTTTATGAAAACCAGAGCCCTACAATAACTTTGACTCTGTGTTCCAAGGTAACCACCTTTTCCTCATGGTTCTTTTTCTCAGTAAAAGCAAATTTTAAAATTTACATCTTTCAGGAGTGATGAGGCCCTGTAAACAAACATAAGTATGCATAGCACTGTTCCAGGTTGGACGTCTGTCACTCAAATCACTGTCATGCCGCAAGCTACCCTGATACAATCAGAAGGGAAAATGGAGTTAGATGGGTTTACAGGATGATGTCTGCATGAGTGACAGATGTTTGTGCTCTAGCAACATCATGTTTTATTATAGAACAATTGCTTCTAATCGCTTTTACGTTTATGTTCAATGTGTTGCAAATTCACCTCCACACCTTAACCAAAAAAAAAAAAAGAACAGAGAAATTTTACAAATTGTTTCCTTTTCTCCCCTCCCCCAATAAAAGCATTTTTTTCAACAGAAAGTAATTTGGGCAGCTGGTGAACTGTGGAGCTCACCAATCTATGAGTTCTCAAACACACACAAACTGTGTCTTCATGGTTCAAGGAAGAACCGACATTATGCCCGAAAGGATTATCAATCACCGGCTGCACAATATCATCTGTTGTAAATTGGGAGCCTGATTAATAACAGTGATTCAAGCATGGTCCTTGAAAATTGTGATCTTTATTGACTAACTGGACTAGTGACTTTCTCTTTTCATGTTGTTTGCACTCAATTTGTGCTGCTTTCAGTTACTGATACTGTATATTACTATTTCTGTTATGATTGTTTTCCACATTATAAAACGTCAATAGTGAAGTGTCAGGTGAAGCAGGTAAATTTTTCATCAATTGTGCATAAGTCTTGTTGCCCTACTTTTGATTTTCTTTCTCATTCATCAGCGATTGTACTGCACCTCTGTTTTCTTCTCTTGTTATTGTGGGAATATCTAGAAAACAAGGGGGATATCTAACCTCACTGGTTAAAACAGCCTTTGAAGCCGTTTACCTTTTTAGAATTCCATATTTTTCCTAAAGTATTGAATAAATATTTTTGGAGGAGTTTTGTTTTTTAAAAAGAATAGTTTCAGAAAGCCTGATTTCCATATTAACATACGCATATAAATTATTTTTAACCTGACTCCAGTTACACTGAACATTGTATGTTTTTCCAGTGATAAAGTCAATCTATAGCTGAAGAAAAGGACTTTGGTTTTCTATCCCTCAATCACCCATTTTAGGAGCTCTTTGAAAAGGAATAGGTCCACCTTAACCTGTTTGTGGTTTTTGTTGTTGTTTTTAACTTTATAAATTCTGTTTTTAACTCCTTCATCTTCATCCTAATTCCTTAGTGTAGTCTTGGGAGTGTACCACCAAATTTCTCTCGACTGGCATGGATGAACTAGAGCTTGTGTCCACAGGATTCCCAACAACTGTCTTTCACAAAACTGGCAGAACTGACCCTTTGCTCCTGAGGCAATATATTCAAACTGTTTAACCTGTGAAGGAAGTCACACACTCTGCAGAACATCCTGTAATTACGAACAGTGGAAGCCCATTTGTTAGATAGTGAGCAACAGTAAATCCATCCTATAGGTATTTTACTCTCTAGATCAGCTTTACAATAGCCCACCTGTGGAAGCTTCATTTTTATGTGCTTCCTATCTTAAAAAGAGGGTATCAGTTGAGGCTGTTATCTGACACTATATTCATCAACACATTTTTTAAATTAGTAAACATATCAGCAAAACCTTGCAGTGCAAAAAAAAAAACCCCAAACCAACCACTCAACCAAAAAAAAACCCCAAACCAAACCTCATCTATTTCAGCATCATAATAATTAAATTAATATTGACACATTGGGAACATTTTAGCGACCAGACCTCAAGAATAAGAATCGGCACCAGTCCCTTGAAAATCTCTGTAAGTCATGACCTTGAGGCAAGGTGTGTACCCCAAAAGAAATGAAGCAGATAGCGGAGCAGAAGCCAAAAGCCCATGTCATTTTTTGCTGGAAGTTTAATGATGTGTGACTTTTACGAACATAAAATTGATTTAGCATACCTCATCTCTGTTTATATTCAATTGCTAGAAATTTTCTTACTTGTAAGAACTGAAAGTCTCAAACTTCATTAGAATTATTTGCAAATGAGATTTGCCTTTTTCTATTTAGGCAAGTTATTTTATTGCTTAGGTGGTCTGAAAATGGAGACTGCTGGGAAGCAACGTCCTCAAAATTGAGAGTGCAATGTAAGCGGTGTTGCTTTCTGCATGGCCTGTGGTGCTGCAACATGGGAGGAGCTGGGGTGTGTGCATGGCATCAGCATCACAAAGCTGTTCTACCCCACCTATTTGGCCGGATAGCCCCCAGCACACATGCCCTGAGGCTCCATCCTGGCATCCTATTTCTGCCTTCCTCCAGCCTTGATGGGACACATCCCAAAAGCTCCAAGGCTGGTGTTGCAATGGATTAACTTTGGTCATATATTCTTTTCTTTATTGAAACAGAAAACAAATACCTGAATCTGTATGATGTCCCTCTTGCTGTCTCCTCTAACCTAATCACAGCAAACTCATTACAATGAAGTTGAGAAACATGGTTCTATACTAAAAATACCTGTCAGTTTTCAGATGATGTTTTATAACAGTGTTAAACTTCTTCTACAGCCATGGTTAGAAGACAAATGTTGACACTCCACTAATTAAAGCGGAAAGAATTTCACAAGGCAGCCACTATAAAGGCACACATGGTACAAGACTGCATAATAGAACACTGTAATTATTTAAGAAATACTGTTAATGGACCTCTACCCACTGGGGGCTTAGTTGTGGGCACTCTCCCAGTATCTCAAGCTCCTCTGTGAAGCAGTGAAATAAAGAGGAGAGAGTAAAAAATGCTGAGTGCCTCATTGATCTGTGAAATCTACTGGGAGGACCGAGGAGCCCCAGGGATGTCTGGAAACTCCAGCAACTCTTTTAAAAGGTCCAACAGAGAACTTCCCTCTTTCAAAAAAAATCAGATCCATTCCCAGGAGACTAAAGGGAGGATGTGTTCCTTGGAAGAGCGCTTTCTTCAGCAGCAGGAAACCGTTTGCACTGGAAAAATGGCAAAGCAAAGTGCAGACAAAGACACTTTATGAGGAACATTCATCAGGCTGAAATTGTTAAAGACACATTCTCGGGACTGGTACTTAAAAGAAGAGAAGGAGCGGCCTAGAAGCAGAAATGTTAAGAAACCTCTATAAGGGAGCAGGGACATTTCTAGGAAAATATAATTCTCTGGAAACTATTCCCAGATGTGCAGTATTTTGAGCAAAGAGCTAAACTCTATGGTGAACCCCATAGCATCAGTGATTTAGGATATGATTCAGCGTCTCATTGAAGTCAGCAGGAGATTTCTGCTGCGTTCAACAGGCTTTGCTTTGCACCCTTGTGGAATGGAAAATTCAGAGTGTAATTTGTAGCCTAAGGTATGCAGTCAGGGGAGGAAAAGCACTGCATGCAACAAATCAACCCGCAACCAGGCCAGCTGCCACAGAAGAAAGAAAAGATATAGCCAGAGTGACAGCAGGTGAAATATCAGGCATCTATGGACAGACAAGCAGGTGGGCAACATCCAGGCAGAGTTACTGCCAACAGCTGCGCAAAGAGCACCAGCCAACATCACAGACCTCCAGAAGCAGAGCAGCAGAGGCATGGATAAATTAACAAAGTAATGGACTTTAATGCAAGCAGCCACACACTAGATAGTGTGACAAATCAAGGGAATCGGGGTCTATTCTGGCAAGGTAAAGGCTGAGGATGACTGGACCTGTCCTGATCCATGCGGCATCCTGGGTAGTACGCTCAAGGCCAGGGTATTTTAAGTCCATAGCAGAGTGGCTTAACAAAGCCATCTCTTCTACCCCTTTCTGAAATGTTAGTGGTTAGGCTGGCACCGCACAAAAGTTCCCAGTCCTATATTGCCACTTGAATGTTCACTTTTAACTCAAGGCAGCTGCTTGTATCCATTGCTCAAGGGAAAACATAAACTCCCTGTCTTGACCTGGGTAAGCATGCCTGGAGCCTGCAGCGTGGCTTGACTGGACACGCAGGGGCAGGAGCTCAGTACAGTTCTCCTGCTCTCTAGTTTATCCGGGGATGTCTCTCCCTCCCCACCGCTCCTTCGGGAAGCCCTGACCTCCCTGCTGGGCTCTCATCTCCCACCAGTCCCACACCACCACGCGGCACCAGTACTGGCTTTAGAGAGGAATATAAAGCAGAGTGAGCTGTATTTGTCACAGTAAAAGAAATTCACTGCTGTGTAGACAATACCAGCGATATAATCAAAAAATACCAACGGGGACATTTACATCTATCCACAGGCCTAGCTCACGGTGACAGGTTTAAATGGGACTGAAGTGACACCCCACCTGAACATTCAGAGCTTTACTGGAGCACACATGGGTAAGCTTTCATTTCCATTGCTATTTGTGCCATGTGGGGAGCTATCATTGCCCATATTTCTGTGCAGGTCTAATTTATTTAGGATATGCAGTAGGAAATATTCAGCTTGGCAATTCTAATATGCAGTCCCCTACAGTCCATGCGATTCATTTTTTTCTAACTGGCTGGTGTTGCCCCCCTGCTGTATTAGCCTGATACTGCTCTCCTGCTGCTCTGTCCACCTGCTTCAAATTTATTTCCAAAATGCATCACTACTGTAGGATCTCCTCCCTGAAGGGGAACAAGTTAATAGGTTTACTCTTCTTGATGTACTCTTAGATTCCTTCTGCACGAAGATTTAACTACTGACTATGCGGTTTTTTTCATCTTCTATTTCTATGCTGAAGATAAAAATCCCCTAGCCAAAGGAAGATACCTTAATGGAAGATACTTTAATCCAAACCTGAAATGGGTACACATGAACATGAGTCACATGCTATTACAAGTTATGATGTAGTACTTGTTTCTTTTCAAAACAAGAAGCAATTGAAAAATACACCATGTAATTTTTTGAAGTAGATCCCAAAGTAGACTAACATTCAGAAGACATAAAATGACTTCCCTTTCTCCCCTTCTGGGGAAGACCTGTAAATTTAGCAGAGAATGAAAACCTCCCTATAAAATAATTTAAACCATCCCATAGAATGTAAAAGAGAATAATAACCCTGTTATAGAATTCCATTGAATGGTTTAAGAAATTTGTAGACAGGAATTTCATCTTTATTAAACCTTACACAAGAATTTATACAATCTTATTGGTTTCAGCCTTGTTAAATTGTGTGCCACTCTTCAATAGGAGACTCTAACAGCTCCAACTGTGCAGATATCCTTTCACAGATTACAGAAGTAAATTTGTTGCTACCTTCTCTTTCCTTCTTCTAATCTAAATTATTATATAGCATTTTGCAAACTCTTAAGGATTTGCTGAGAAAACAATTCCTCACTGTGTCAAAATTACCATTTTTCCTTGTAACACATGTCTGCATGCACACAGATGATGGAGGGAAAGTTTCTTATTTTCAAATGTAATTGAATAAGCTCTTACTGGAAAATTAAGGGTTTCTGGAGAGAATTTGGCAAAACAGATGTATGCTTTCCCCAAATGAAAAACATGCATCTGTTTCCTAGAAATCTAAACAACAGCAGCAAAGCAGTCACACAAACAAGTTGTGGGTTGTTTTTTTTTTTTTTCTGTTTTTCCTTACAGATGGTTCTTATTTTTATACAAATGGGGAAAAAAAGCCATAGTGGAAGCTTCTAAATGAAGCAATGAAGTGCATTCTTATCAATGAAATTTAAATGGTCTCCAGGATGAAATTTTGTTTTATACAAATCTGCCCAATTGTACCTGAAAACCGTACAAAAGCCTTCCTTATTAAAATGCTGCCTTTCAGCCTCCCTGCTTCCATTTAGTCACAGTCTGATCTCCCTATCAATTCATTTTTTCCATTTCTGTTACCTGTAGATCATTTTGCCTTGCTCCTATAATGTGGATTTGGAGTTTGCGGTCAGGAACTGATACGATCCAGAGCAAACCCTTTTGATTAGATATTCCTGTTCCATGGTCAGAGCTGACAGGAAGGATATGCTTTTTAATGTTGTGAACACCATTTCCCCCCATCCCCATAATCATGCTTTGCAGCCACTAAAGAATGAATTGATAGAAGAGAGTTGCCCAGAGTATCAAAAAAAATCCCCATCCAGAACAGCAAAATACCTTAATGTAATTAAGTATTAGGATTAATTTCCTAATCCTTATATTTTTCACTTGTCCATTTGAGAGATGGGTCTCTAATTAAATTTTGCTTTGGTCACCGTAATGAAAACAATATCATCTAGAAGTCCAGCCACAGTCAGCCTGTGTGTATAGCAGTGATAAGGCTGGGTAATTGCAGGATTAATAACTGGCCTTTTATTGTGTCTGAAAGCAATGTAACAGTATATAGACTTTCTGAGTAACTTGAAAACATAGCCACATTGTACAATATTGCTACCCTGATCACTTTTTCCTTTCACTTTTTTTTTTTCCCAAGCATAGGAACAATTGGACTACAGAGGTATGATTGTTCCTAGGTCATATTCTCCTCTAGGGTTTCCAAAAAGCAAGCAATGCTGCTCAGGCAGCTCCAGTAGCTCTGTGACAAAGTAGAACAAGTTTCAATAACCACTGTTATTCCTCTTCATTTACAGTGCAGGCCACAGGGTAACTGTTTAATGTGGTAGCCAGTTCCCTGAACCTCTTGTACATTTGCTGAAACATGAAGCATTTTCCTAATACTTTGAGCTTCTTGAATAAGTCCAGGATTTCAAAGTTTAAAAAAAAAGATAAAAATCTAGGAACCAAGGCTCTACTGAATAATCTAGCTCTGGAGACAGAGCCTCTGCAGAGTAGCAGCCTTCCTTTGTGGCTGGGACACTTCACCCTCAATTAAGGAAAGGTACCTTCTAATAGAGCTGTTCCCCTTTATGGCCAGATAGTGATGCTGAGAAAGTGGTAGGAGCTAGGAGCCAGGCAACCAGCATGCTCAGCTAAGCTGCTATGGATCTTAATTACTGTGCAGAACAGGATGTAGGCTTGGACAGTTTATCCATGCCATCTGGATACAGTATGGATGCAAGTGAAACTTGAACCTAATCTAATAGGTATGCAAGTTGCACAAAAGGGGTTGGTAAAAATCCCTGCGTAAACCAATCTTGCATTAAATAGACAGCTGGCAGAAGAGGTTGCAGAAGTTGCTCAGGCTGCTGTGGAATGCCCTTGCACCTCCATAGGACCCACAGGGAATTCAGCACTGACTGCAGAACATCCTGCCTCCGCCTGCAGCCCCACTGCCTACCCCACCTCCTCCTGGGTGCCATTCCCACAAAAGATTTGTTTGCACACCTTCTTCTGCAGAAAACATTGCTTTCAACCCCACCTTCCTCATGAAATCAGAGCTCTTTTCTCTCTCCTGCAAGGGCTTTTCAGTGGCTATGCCACATACATTGCCCAACCCCCAAAATTTCATCATAATATATGCTCAAATAGAAAGGCCCAAATGCAGTTGTTCTGTCAATCCCTGCAGAGCTACACTGCATGGGATAATGTCAGGATTTGGCTTAATCACCCTGATGAAAAAAAAAAAAATTACCTAAGAAGTATTATTTTGGTAGAACATAACCAATTTGCATCAATGTAGCAAATTTATTAATTCTTCTCCTTCTCTCCCTGTGCAACCATCCCCTCCTTTAGGAGACTTTCTATATACTTCTGACAGACCTTTAAGGTCAGTCTGAGGGAAATTAACACATTGCTTTTCATTTAACCTTCAAGCCACATTTTCACTCTTATCTCTTCTTAAGAGTACTTTAGTGTTCGTATTTCCAACACGAACATATACCTAACTCTAGGCAGATCCAGAAACTACACCTCCCATTCAGTATCTTGAGTTCAACTGACTACAAAGACTTAGATCTCTTTAGGACATGATTTCTATGACATTTTTGATTGGCAACTGAATATTTCAAAACATTGGCCAACATAAAAGCTACTTGGCCTTTGTATATTATACCATTTTAGATATGGAGAAGCACAGCCATTTCTTCCATATGCATTAGCCCTGTACACTTACTGTAGATTAAATTGAGTTCAAACAGACTGATATCTTTGAAGGTGGATGTTTGTTAAATCCTGAACAGAATTAATCTTAGCATTCCCAGACACAAACCAAGTACTAGTATTATGCCTCTTCAATGTGGCTTTTCGTATTTGTTTAATAAAAGCAAACCTCTTTAATACAAAACTCTGAAAAACATGCAATGAAGGATTGTTTGAGGCAATGTTTAAAATAATTTTTCCATTTTAGAAAGTTTGTATTTTCATGAAAAAAAGATCAAAAGCACATCTGAATTTTAGCAAATAGTTCCCTCATTCAAAACAGAAAATCATAAAAGCCAAGTGGTTTGTTTTTGACAGTTCTAAGGCATTACTGCTCTTCTGAATGAAAACAGAGATATGCTGGAAGACTGTCGAAGTGACATCCAGTAATTCAGGAGTGAAGTATCTTAATTGTAGAGTACATGACGGGTCAGCAAATGTACGAGACAGAAGTGTGTATGCGTGGTTGCATATCTATGCAAGCCCATACGTACAACTGATAAAGGGAAAGAGGAGTCCTTTCTGTTCTCAAATAACAGAAGATCCAAATGCCTTAGTGAGAGATATTACTTGGAACACACTGCTTATCCTGAAACCTCCCCCCAAAACTCCAGTGGTAGTTCCCCTCTTGAGTTTGTGTATCTCCATCACTCAGAACACCTCAGCTGGGATTGCTCATCATTGTGCCATGGAAATAACAGCACAGGACTCTTCTGTTGGAGCATGGAAATGGTTACTTCATGAAAACACTGAAAGTTTGACTAATTTCTACTGATAATTTCTGTCCTGACATCATACACTGTTGTTCCACCCCACACCCATCTGCAGTGAAATAAGATCATAAAAAAGAATCAGAAAGGACATGTGAGCACCAAGGCCTGAAACTGTTGCCTAGTTATGGAAGATTTTGCCATGCTTATTAATCTTTAAACCCTTAAGCAACCTTTTTATTTTTCCCCTTTAAATACTCTGAAGTCAGTCAAGCTGCACAGCAGCAAGGTGGTGTGCTGGCAGAAAATATGCATCTAAAATTCTTTTGTAATCCAAACACAAACACACACACTGCAGCACACTGCATTTTTTTTTTTTTTTTTTTTTTTAAGCTGAAGCTCACGAATACCATATATTATGTGCATGGATCAGAAAAGGTACTGCAGCATCTCAGCTTCTCTGTGCAGGGAAAGAAGCATCTTTTCTCTACTCCTGTAAGACTGACATGATATGTTGCTTATGTTTCCTGCCTTAGCAGTCCAGCTGTGAGATCCATAAAGCAACCATTGAATCTCTCGCCTGTTTTTCTTTAGAAGTGTCACAATGTGCAGCTTTGTGTTGCCCATACACCAGCAGTCTCTTTAAAAGCCACTCTTTCTCTGCTACTGATCATCTTTGCAACAGACAGTAAGTTGATTTCAGGAGAACTGCTCTGATTTCCACTCTTTCAGTGAGAGCAGAAGCAGGTTCTCTCTCTCTCCCTGTAAAAAGTACTTGGCAGAAGCAACAGACAAGTTTTAAACTCCTATCAACAGTCCTTGGAACTAATATTAGTGCTGATCAAATTCCACCAATTAAAAACTGACAGTGTGAAACAGTCTAACATTTTGCTGGAAAGTCATTTGGTAAAAAGGATAGAAGATGAGGAAAAGTTAAACAGTGAGTGCAATATCATCTTCTGTCAGTCTATCAGAATTGTGTCATTTGCTTTAGCTGGTGCAGGATTTTTTCTTTGTCCTGTATTCAGCATCATGCTCAATAAAGAACATGAGTGCCCCAGATCCTTATTTTCCTTCCATAAACACTATTCAGAGTGGGAGTTGCACATATGTCCTTGACAAGACTTGAAATTTAGAATAGTTTTATTTGTTGCCAGTAGTTTCTCAAGTTATTTCACAGACACCGGTTCATATTCCAGCTACCTAACTAATGCTGGTCCATCCCCCTGCAAGGAAGACTGTCTCCAAAATAACCAGATGAACTGAATATCCTTGTTCTTCCTGTTCAGCATCATTGCAAAATACCATGGAATGCTATTCTCAGGATGAAATGTTCCTAAGTGTTCCTGTATCCCTGTGCCTCTCTCACCAAAATACTTCTGCGGTTGTTAAGTTCTTTTGTGCCCAGAGAGGGAAGGAATAGGATTTCAGGATACATTAATACCTCCTCAAGGAAAATAGGTGACATACTTGGACTCATTCCATTAGCCTGGGTCCAAAGGAAGAACACTTAATGAGCAGTAGTTAGTGGAACTACATAGGTGAACAAAGTAAAAGGGACTGGGAGTGCTTACACTTGAGTCAGACGGATCTATTCACATCCAGATGCCTCTATGACAATGACTGCTGTAAAAGTTCACTCCAGGCAAGGGCTAGGCATTCATATCTGAAAAGCCTTTTTGACTGCAATAACATGTAGCTAGCAGGAAGCATTACAGACCAAAGAAATAAACACCAGGGGAAAGAAGAAAAGCTCAGTCACGAGTATCCCAGATATTCAGAGGTCAGCATGAATTTCCAGGGCAGGACAGCAAGGGAGACAGGAGGCTGCAACCACCCTGTGTGACAAAGGCATTTGTGAGAAGGGGCAGGGTCCAGAGCACTGATGCCTCACTAGCTTCTCCTGCTGTTATGGAGGAAGTATTTGGGAAGGGGAAGCCCGGTGCCAGAAGGACAAGTACCATCCTCTCTGCTGTAACTAGATCTGGTAACAGTTTAAAAGCCAAAGCTCTTTACGCTTTACCCCTTCTTGGAGGTGCATGAGGCTACAGCCCAGCTCAAAGAACTGAATGCATTTCAGAAGTGAGTTTTGAAAGGTGGAGGGCCCAGAGAGAATTAGTAATGAAGAAAGTACACCTCAGAGGAAAAACTTTGAGTTTCTCCTCCAAGTTGCATGCAGCTATTTGAAGTCTGTAGTAGTCGTCTGTTTATGTCTGCGAGCAGAAAGCAGCCCTGTGCACCCAGGCATTATCAGTCCTTTATTCAAGAACACAATATCTGCTTGATAATGCATAGACTGTTTTGTCATTAGTTGTCAGTGCACCTCCCAAAACAAGTTGTCCCTCTGTGGTTTTATAATCATGGGAATATTCTCGACGGGCCTATCAGACAGGCTTTATTCTGGCTCCAGACATCTCTGGAAAATAGCCTATTGAATCGCATCGGAAACCAGGGCAGAGTTGACTTCCTGGTGGACTCCAAACAATCCAAAGGCCCTCCTTGGAAAGCACAGCCTGTGCTTGGCTATTTGTGCAATGCTACACTGCCCTGCAGCCTGGGTAATCGGCTCCATCTCCGCAACTCCACCCCCACCAAAATGGGTGAGGAAATAGCAATCTATTGTTCCAGGAGTTTATGCAACAGCTTTTTTTTTTTTTTTTAATTTATTTTAGCCACCACTTGTAAGAAATAGCAGTGACCTGATTGTTGAAATGCTTCCTCATTTCCCTATTTACCTCCTGTTAGCTAGAACACCAAATCACTGTGTTTACCTGGCAAGCAAAAGTAGAAAAAAATGTCTATATGGGACTGTTTCTTACTACTGTGAGGTGTCTCCTTGATGTTAAATACAAAACAAAAGTAGAAAATACAAAGCAAAAAACAAGAACTCCAACAAAATCTCCCCTTTTCCTATTATCATATGAAGAAAAAAAACATTTCCAACTCTGAGGCAGTGCCAAATGGTTCAGCAGATTTCAGAGACTCTGAGACACTGACAGACTGCAACTCCTGCTGTTTACCAGAGGGATTTAAGAGGTTCTCTCTCTTAAAATAGCCATATTTTTTGTCTTCCTGAAGGTCAAAACTTGCCACTTTCACACTGCTTTCAGTAGATGTTTTAACTGTGCCATGCTCAGCCATGTCAAGGGACTCCAAAGAGGCTCTTGAGATTCTTCTGTTTGAGCCTAAACAGGAAGGATTGGTTGCACTCCTGCAAACATTCCCGCCAGAAACACTAAAATGCAGGGAAAAAACACTTCACATGGGGTATTTCACTGCACAAAAAATCCCCTTCAGCTTACTCTAATGGCAATGTATCAAACTGGATTACATGAGTCATATTTGCCTTATGTGATGTGACATTGTGACACATGACAGAGTACCTAAAAAATCATTATACCTTAAAAGCTTCTAACCCAAATGGAATTTAAAGGCATATTAGTCAGCCATACCCACCCCCACTCCACTATTATCCACAACAGCAGGGGGACTCGCTACGATGAATCAGAGCTTAGTGATCCTTTCCATGTGCACAGGAAGCACCAATTAATTGGAACAGTGACAAAAAAAAGTCTCTCTACCTGGTAAACAGAATTCAGCAGTGGGATTTTACTTAATGAATAGTATACAGTTAAGTACTTCAATCTGTAGAGGTGAGAGGTGTAGAAAGCTGATTCGGTAGCTCATATCCTATTGCTTTTTCATCTGCTGGAAGCTTAATATTTTTAGCAGTCTCCTCATACAGTAGTCACCACAACTGCCAATTTTTTTTGTCATGTAGTAATGCAGAGAGAGACTTCCCCAAATTGAGAGAGAAGCAAGACAGGAAGAGAGATCCTCGCTCCATCTGGTTTCTCCCTAAATATTCCATTTCCTCGCACTGGACACCTGCCACCTCCCAGTCCCTTGTTGGTTCCCTCTGACCCACCCCAGCAAGCTCCATACTCAGCCCCTCTCCCCACATTAGGAGATCCTCATGGGTCTGGCACATCTGGCAGTAAATCAGCAAAGGCCCTGACTACTGTTGCATTAAGCATGCTCTGAGTCTTAGTACATAGTGCACTCTGGGGCATAGTTCCACTACAAAGCATACTGGATTTAAATTGTTTATCTATCTAAGCCTTAATTTATGATCTCTACAAAATTCCTCTAAAATGAAAGAACCTTTTATTTGTACCATCTTTGTTTAAGAAATAGGAGAAGATTGTCAAGGGCACAAAACGCTTCTGGCACAGACCATTGCTGCTGAAAGCCAATGGGACTTGGACATATAAGTTTTGTTTATGCCTTTGAAAAACCTCTTCCATAATCTCATCAAGACTAAAAAACTACAGAATAAACTCTGAATTCAAATACTATCATCAATGAAAAAAAGGGTTTTATAGGATACGTGGTGGCAGAAGGCTAGATTTGACTGTGGGAGCAGCTAGCAGCCCCAGCAGATATTGACTGGCCTATTTGACCTCATAATGATGTTTAAAAATAATAAATAAATAAAATTATCCAACTATAGGCTTGCAAAAGAGAAAAGGGGATGAAAGAGAACTGAGGGAGGAGGGCTACCTCAGAGGACACTGGTGGGATTCAGAGAGAAAAATCCATCATTAGGATTTACTCTATGCTTTAAGGAAACAAGGCCACTTCATGTTGTCCCAGGGGGTAATGCAGGAAGATACAGGAGTCAGAGGCAGACCGTTGCCTGAGGGCACGAAAACAAGCGCGAGGCTCCTCGGCAAATTCTCTCTAACCTTTAAGGGTTAAGGGAATATAGAGATATAAAACTTATACAGGAAAACATCCAAAGGCAGCTGAGGAGAGCAACAACAAACATATGACTGTTTATGGGGAAGGAGACTGGACAATTACTAAATAAAGCTAGAGCAGCTTCCCTGGAATGTCATTCAAATTAAAGAAAAATAATGCTTTCATCAAGGAATTACAGAATCAGATTAAAAAAACAAAACCAAAACCCCCAAAACCCCAAACCACCTCATCTTTATTTTTCAGAACTTAAATTTTTATTCTTTCTACAAGAGAACAGTATGTGTGGGTGACTAATAACAATCCAGCCATCTGGACTTCTCTCAGACAAACTCATGTTAATTCAAACTGCACAGGAAAAAAAAAATATTGTCTGCCTCAGAGCATTTGTGAAAGTGTTATGGTCTGCAGAACTGTCATGCACCATCAGCAAACAGCAAACTTTAGAGCACCTTTAATGTTACACCACAGTGCTGTTGCAGTTGACAATTAAAATAGTTAATGTGCAAGCTGGCCTTTAAGTGTTACGCTAATCAAAATAATGGATTGCTTTTGTATGATGACCCCATAGCTGTATCTTAGTCAGTGCTCACTGGACAAAAAGAGATTTTTTTTTAATAGTGCCTGGTTGTGGCACTTGTAATTGTGTGTTTCTGTGGTGGTAATAAGGAAGGACATGACTTACTACCAAGCTCGTTGAGGACGTGAGCACATTTGTGATCTACACAGGTATTATCTGAGTAAGTGTGGCTCCCACAGTATCATATTCAACCTCATGGTCTTCCAAACCCAGAGGCAGCATGAGGGATTCAGTCCTTTCGCACTTCTTCATTGCTCCCATAGGCACACAGTGTTTTCAAGCCCTCTTGCTATTAATATTTCTCAGCTATTTAGAGAAGCTGCCCTCCCCTGTGCCTACCTTTGTGTGGATTTATGGGGCATAAGGAATTGCAGGGCTCATCTGCTTGCCCAATTGTTCAAGGGCAAGCAGGAATTCATGTTTTTCCCCCACTTACATGTGCTCTGTACTACACGTTCAGCAGCATAAACAAATTCAGTGTATTCAGCTTGCCAAGAAAGATTAGTACCCAAGAGTTGAAACCAGGGCAGATTGTATTTCAAAATTTTCCCCTTCCCCCATTCTCCTTCTGCCTCCAGTTTTTTTTTTTTTAATTATTCAGGTTAGAAATGAAATGCAGTGGTTATATTATGCTAATATCAAACTCATTAATGTTAGGCAGAAAAAACAGGGGAGGTAGCCTGCCAAAAGCTAAGCCTTTGCTTTTGCATTCACCCAGTAAAGTTCATTGAAATGGGAATTCATCCCTTTACTCTGGATTAGAATTAAACTCCTGGCATATTTAAAGAGCTGTATAAGGGATACTGGCTCAGAAGATGCTCCCAGAAAAGTACTATTCAATATTACTGCTTTATTACAATTTTAGTTCTGTGACCTTACACAGAAAATGCCTTATTCAAGCTCAGAGAAGGCCTAACCAGAAGGTTTGTCACATCCTTCAATAGCCAGGTAGGTGTGCTCCAGCTGACAGCATCTAGCACCATAGACCTTAAGCTTGTTAAGAAATATGTTATTACCATTAAGTACAACTGCACTAGAAGTACAAAAGCATAGATTTGTTCCTCTTTCCCAATTCCCTTTCCATGACAAATCCCATGGTTTCCCTTGCCTGCATCCAGAATTCTGTTTGAAAGTAAGGCTCATCCCATTCTAAATCAGAGCAAAGGAGCCTTTTAGACAGAAAATAAAATAACCTTCTAAAAGTACTTTTTTCATGTAAGTTTCTAGAGTTTAGGACTAATTTTTGCAGACTTAAAAAAACTAGGCAGGATGTGGCTCCCAATCACAGTATTTAATTACAGGGATAAACACTGCTGTAAATTATTAATTCTTTTCTGGGAACAATTTTTGACCCCATGGACAACAATACCATCATTCCAGTTATTTCTTTATATCAGTGTATACTATCGCCACATATTTTTCCCTTCCAAAATGTTTATATAAAATTTATAATGTGATGAAAAGATCTTCCCCCTAATTTTTGTATGCAAATGTAAAATCTTGTCCATTTCCTCACAGTATTTGTTCTGTTTAATTGCATTTTAAATGAACACAAAAAAACTACCCCAAAGACATTAGCATGCTTCTGCCAGGGCTCTGCAGATTCTGCTGTCACCGTGTTGAGAAGCTGCTGCGTCTCAGATATTATCTGATCTTCACAGATAGCCTGTCCTGAGGGTGGAAGCTGAGCAGTCCTAGAGAAGGACTTTGGGGGGCTTCCCTTCCCTCCCGCCCTTTTCTGATCTGTTTCCAGTGTTAGAAAATATAAAGCCCAGCAGTGGCTTGGAGAAAAAGAGGCTTTTTCTACAATCACTGGTTCCTCCTTCAGCCAAAACAACTTCAAAACATACTGAAGACAGAGTTAGACAGGGCCGGTTGGCTGAAGTGGCTGTAGGCTCCAAGAGACAGTAATAAAGAGAGCACTGGCAGCCATTCAGCTGAAATAAATCTCAGAAAGAAATAGAAGAGAATACAAGTCCGAATTGATTTTCAGAGGTGTTATGTCTGCAGCAGTGCTACAAGCCCTTGTGTCTCAGAAACCACCTGTATTTATCACTCCAGTGTTTGGCCAGGCTGTCCTTGGGTGAGCTGTGAGCATCAGCCATTCCTGAAGTCTGGTTGCAACAAGAGCAGCGTATCCCACAGCCTCTTCCCTTTAATGATTGTTATGAAAATCCTTATATTTGCCATTTGGAAGAGCTTTACGTTGTGACATAATTTCAGGAAAATAAGTCAATAATGCTCCTTGTTGCGATCTTTACAGAATCTTGAATAAATCCCTAGTTTATACA
This sequence comes from Haliaeetus albicilla, assembly GCF_947461875.1. Lineage (NCBI taxonomy): Eukaryota > Metazoa > Chordata > Aves > Accipitriformes > Accipitridae > Haliaeetus > Haliaeetus albicilla. The sequence goes on from NC_091490.1 coordinate 14,558,122, forward strand.
CAAATATATAGGTATTATAGGCCTCAGAGGAGTAGAACAGTTAAAAAAAATAAATCAGCTTGCCATGAGCAGATAAGTCTTTTGACACTGAAGGTGAATTTCTTGGCTGTGTAACCCCTCCTGAATCTGTCAAAAAACTAAGAAGTTCTCTGTAATTTTGTAGGAGACTAAACACCTGGAGGGCTCTAATAATTGATGGTAAGAAGAAAGCTCCGTACTTTTGAAGTTAGTTTTCTATGTGAAATGTATCTAGTGCTATTTAAATAAAAGATAAATCTCCTTTAGTGAAAGAGAAGGATAAGAAGAATATTGAGGAGAATTAGAAAAGTATCAAGGAGATTTTCCAGTGGCTTCTTATCCTGAAAGGGACATTTCTAGTTCTACTCAAGAAATTAATTTGATCTATAGAGCCTTTAAAACTAATTTTAATTCTTCAGAACTTGCAATATATTCAGTTATTTAAAATATTAATAAGTGCTCACTTTTAACAACATTTGAGATTGTTATCAGCTCCTTTTCTTCAAACTTCCTTTTTTTTTTTTGAGTAGTAAAATGGGTTTCAGGATGGATGCAGCAGCGAGGTTAGAGATAGAGGGATAAGAAGGGTATTCTATAATGCACACTTTACAGGGAATAGAGTCTGGTGGCCTAAAGAAACGGCATATCGCAATCTTATCTCTAGAGTAATAGCCCTCTAAATTTTGATTCAGTCATTCACAGTCAAAAGGGTTAGAAACATCAAGTATCATCATTTATGCTAAAACACCCTCCCCCCCACCACACAACACTGAACAAAACCAAACCAGCCAAAACCCCCAAATCACTTAACACTGACTCCACTATGTAAAAGAAATGCCAATATTTATCCATTGTATTATCTGGCAAGAAGTGGATCTCTACTCACTGCTCAAAGACAAATATTAATAAAAATCTGAATTTCTGCCTCATGGGAAATTTTGAATTTTCTCCCTGCATCAGGATGAAAAGTTGCTTGCTTTCTTAAAGCATATTCCTGTTTAGAATGGAAAACAGAAATTCAAGAATAATGGTTTGTTTTTGTTTTTTAAACAAACAAAATGTGATATGCTAGCATTGAAATGTTATGATTCAATGAAGCTAAGCAAAATAGGGTTGATTCAGTGCAAGTCTGTGTCACTGAAGTACTATGCACAACATTAGCAAACTACTGCTTTATTATTCCATTTTCCTTTCTCAGGATGATGCACCAAAAAACAATATACAAAAATGGTAATATTAAACTGTGACAATTTAACTTACACAAGACCCTGTAGTGGCTCAAACTGACAGCTATCCGTGTCATCCTAATCAAAACCAACATTAGCTTAGTTTTTTATTTTTGTTCGTTTCTTTTGGTTTTTTTCTGATTTTTGACAAATTGGCCATATTAGTTTGAAACAATATATCATTTTTTTTGTAAGGATAAATCAAGGTTTTGGCAGAATCCCAGTTTTCTCAGAGAAACACAGCTTCCCTGAATTATAGAGGAAAACAATTTCAATTAAAAATCTCTGACTACCTTTTAGGATTCACTGCACTTCAGTCCTAATTCTCCTTTCTGCTTTTAATTGTATTTGTCATGGCATGCTAGAACAAAAATTGGGTCCTTCGACCCCTATTTCTGCATGATACAGACACAAAACTTAAGATGATACCTGCACTAGTTTCACTTTTACATACTAGATTTACATTCTCGATGTTTCTTCTCCTGGGATTACTCCTGTATTTCTTTAAACATTTGATGACGTTTTTGTACCTCTTTCCTAGAGAAGGTTTTCAGTCTGCTCACTGTTCGGAGACTTGGCCAGCTCTTACAGCTGTGTGCAAGCCCTGAAGAGTAAGCCCTGGTTATGTGACACACAGGTTGCTTAGAATACACTCACTTTGATACCAGATTAATTTCCAAGAGGGATTTGAGCTGGACAGCAGCATCACAGGAGGTTTAGGCCATTGCGTGATAAATCAAAGCAAGCATATCTATTTCAACAACCAAATCCATCACATCACTCTGGTGATATTTTTGATTCTTGAGTTGTTACAGACACCAATATCACACCCTCAACAGAGCTCAGTTAACAGGCAAAGAGAAGCATCAGATTGTTCATGTTAAATGGACACATTTTCATCAGTCTGTTTTCATATTGAAAGGCCCTCTCCTCTGCATAAAGGCTAATTTTAAATATCTACCTACAAAATGAGTGGCAAAGTCAGAAGTGGAATTAATGTTATCTGCCTCTTTCTGTAAAAGCATCCTCTGAATCTGAGCTCCCCAAAACTTGTGACCTAAATGTCAGCTGGTGGGTTAGTGAAGTGTCTGATACTGTTTCCAGAGCTGATGGCATAGTTTCTGCTTGCTCAAGAGAGAAGCAAACATGAGGGAGCCAGACAAAATATTTGCTGAATGAAGAACGGAAGTGCTAAGAAAGAAATTGCATTTCCTAGCTCAAGACAAACTTTGTAAATTGAAGAGGAAAAAAAAAATTCGCTCTATGATCCTGTTCTTCTCTTTGCTGTCATGACTGGGTCACACTTTTCTCTTTCAGGTCCGTATTTTCTGTATTCACAGAAATGTTATTTGCTGGCTTCCAGACTGATGATTTTGGCTCCAGAGCTGCCAAGTCGCTGTCTATTAGCAAATATTTCACTCTTAGCTTTCCTCTAGACCATTTTATATCACACATACAGTTGGTTTGTTGGTTTTGTTTGTTTTTTTTTTTTTTTTCTTTCTTCTTGCTGACAGTTATAAAACCTGAATATGTCTAAAAGCAAAAGTTTGGAAAAGAAGTGGCTAGAAGAGGAACCACAGTAGATAAACCAAATGAGATGGGGCTGATTTTTCTGCAGGGATTATAAAATTATAGGCTTTGCCCATACAAAGGATCTGAAATAATGCTTATAAACATCTTTAAAGTCTACAAATAAGAGACAGTTCTTCCCTAATAGCTGTAACAGTAAATTGCTAGATGGTATTTCCCTATTGTCATGGTTTCAGCCCAGCCAGTAACAAAGCACCACGCAGCCGCTTGCTCACTCCCCTCCCCCTCAGCCCCAGTGGGATGAGGAGAAAATATAAAGGCAGGCTCGTGGGTCGAGATAAGGACTGGGAGAGATCGCTCCCCACTTATGGTCACGGGCAAAAGACAGGCTCAACTTGGGGAAGAAACAAAACCAATTTAATTGACTACCAATCAAATCAAAACAAGCATAACGAGACATAAACCCAAACCTTAGAACACCTTCCCCCCCCCGCCCTGCCTTCCTGCCTCAAGCCCACTCTGGGTTCTCTCTCCCTCCTCCCCCCAGCAGCGCAGGGGAACAGGGGATGGGGGTCAGGGTCAGCTCGACACACCTTGTCTCTGCCGCTCCTTCCTCCTCAGGGGCAGGACTCCTCACTCGTCCTCTGCTCCAGCGTGGGGTCCCTCCCACAGGACACAGTCCTTCACGAACTTCTCCAACAATGGCTGCAGTTCCTTACAAACTTCCCTGGCGTGGGTCCTTTCTGCGGGCCGATCTTCAGTCACAAACTGCTCCAGCGTGGGCTTTCCCATGGAGTCACGGCCATCTTCAGGGGCCTGCACTCCACTGCTCACCTCCATGGGCTGGGGGGGACAGCCTGCCGTCTCACCACGGGCTGCGGGGGGGGCATCCACCTCCTCAGGCACCCCTCCTTCCTCACTGACCTCGGTATCTGCAGAGGGGTTCCTCTCACATTCCAATCCCACTACTCACTACCCGTTCCCCTTCTTCAATCTCTTCTCCCAGAGGTGCTACCACTGTCACCGACGGGCTTGGCCTGGGCCAGGGGCAGGTCCGGCTTGGAGCCGGGGAAGCTTCTAGCAGCTTCTCACAGGAGCCACCCCTGCAGCCCCTCCCCTGCCAGCAAAACCACCCGCACCACACAAAACCATAACACCCATGAAGCGTGGCCACCTACATCTGAACTAATTAGTTCCTACAGTCCATTACAGTCAAAGGACAGAAATTAACAGTTCAACAACTGTCTTAAATTTATGACCTAACATACCCTCAAGAGAAGCTAATTTTTATCTTAAAACTAAAATAAGTAAGTGCTTCTAAGTGGAGTCTGGTTAGCTAACTCAGAGATATCAACATTTCAGAACTGAAAATTAGGCAATATGATCTCTTCTGGAGAAGACTGCTCAGGCCACAGATGTAGCAAAAATCTTCTCATTCAACAAGGTATTTTGAAAAGGAGAGGAGAGACAGCTAGGACCATCTAGAGAGCAGTCAAAATACATGCAATGTAACATACCCAGGGGAAAGAGAACCAGTAAGAGTCAAAAGGTAAAGCTGTTGGAACGGTGGATTCATGCTGAGTTCTGCTTAGTATTTTATTAAGTATATGGTTCTAGCCATCTGTTTTTAAAATAGGATTTAGCTTCCTCTGTCCCCAGGCCAGCACGTGTGGAGGAATAACACACTGTAAGCAGGCTGGAGGTGAGGATTAATGGCCATAGGCTGGTGTGGAAATGAAGAAATCAGAAATTATTTCTCTCTTCTCATGTGTTCATTTCACTAGATGTATGAGGTAAGCTGACAGAAATATTTGCCACACAGATCATTCGAAGAATCTAGCAAGGCACACAATCTACAAGACAGGAGACACAACAGGAGCTTTCCTGGGGCTTCAAACACAAGGCACAGACTTTTGTTACAAGACATTATTGCATGAGTACCTCCAAAAGAAACTGAACGAAAACCTACAAGATAACTCACCTTAAACAATTGGAAATATCAATAATTTCCTAGCTGCATAACATATATACAGGCTATTAATATCAAGTCATAGTGGTTTCTCTTATCAAGATTTAGTTCTCTCAGAGTTTATTATTATAGCTATTGTCAAAAGAACACTTTAAAGAAATTCCACTGATTTAATTTTTTCTACAGGGCAAGGACTGTCTCTTCTTATGCACCTATAAAGTATACTGTAAACTGGGGACAGTGTCCCTAGTGTGGAGGGATAAGTAGTACAGCTAACAACTCTGGCATTTGGTTGTCTAGTATATCCTCTCATGTCCTCACTTCATAAGGCAAAGGTGGTTTTGACTGGTTGTTTTTTTTGTTTGCTTGTTTGTTTTCTTTTTCTCCCCACCCCCCACCCCTTTCCTGTCATTAGCCCTATAGCTAAACTGAGCAGCACAGTGAACCTTCACAATCAACAGTGGCAGCTTGTTGAGATTAAATATGACAATTCAAAACCAATTAGATGGTATCTGGGAAGGATAGAGGGATATGAAGCAAGTATGTGGAATCAGCTGTGATGGCCAAGTGTCCTTTAACTCATTCTGCGATGTGTGTTGCTCTACTGTCAATGAAACTGTAGTGCCTGTTTTACAGATCATCTCACTGAAGCGCAAGCCAGGTCAGTATTTATGGAGGTAGAAGTACATGTATGTACAGTTGCCATGAATCCAAGCATAAGTAGTAGATTTTTTTTTATAACCATTCTCCACTGAAAAGATAAGCTACTACATATTGCATTAACAACTATATATTTCACTTCATGTGTATTAAGCTTGTATGCACCTTATAATTTTATGATGGCTAGCAGTACATCAAGACTGGTATAAAAGTGTTCAGTGTGAATATTTTCAGACCAAATAGCAAATCATAAGATGTGCATGTAGCAAGTGCTTTATTCATCTGGGAGTCAGGGAAGAAAATGTATATGCTACTGTGAAGAATAAAGACAACATTTTGGCTTTCTCCTACTTATTAAAACTTTTTCTTGCCTCCTGAGCAGATGAGGAGCTCACACAGCTTTAAAAGGGCAATTGTTACTCCTGAGTTTAATCAAATGAATAACCCAGGGTGAACAATTAATTTGAGAAAATGTAGTTTTCTCTTCAACCACATCCAGGCTCCTTATCCCTGTGGACATCGGACAACTCTCATGGCTTCCAGTACATGGAGTACATGGCCTCCAGAAGGTAATTCCCTGCAATTTCTGCCATTTGCAAGGCTTTGTCCTGGTGCTTGGTGTGGGACTGGTAGTTACCCTTCTTGTTGATTTTTCTGTGCTTGTCACTGCTTACATTAACAGCCTTGAGGTTCTTGGTTCTGGTCTCACTGCTGATGCTGTATACCTTCACAGGACTTGGCATCTTGAACACATTATCCCCCTGAATTTCCCCCCAGTCCCAGAGTACCTGCCATCTTTCCTCTCGATACATAGCACTATTACACAGAAAATGGTCACAAGAGTCAAGTGATATACACTGAGTAGCTGAAGTTCCCTCTACCCTACAGCACAGCTAGGAGGAAGCCGCTGAGAAATCCACATTGTTTCTACTTCCTTGCTGTATACCCCATAGCCCAAGGCCAGACTGATCTCTTCTTTGGCAGGACTGTTTACTGGAAGGAATTTAATTTTTCTCTTCAGCCTGCTCAGAGGCTGGTGAGACTTGATCTTATATGACACACTACCCACTGGTCTCAAAGCTTTCCAGTTGCTCCCACTTCTTTAAGACAATGAAATGGTGCCCCAGGTTGCCTGTCCTGTTTGGTCTGAATAAGGGTCCCTTGGCATCCTGTCTTTCCAGCTCAGCAGCTCTGCATTTGTGAGCCTGACGCTTGACTTTTCCTAAAGCAGCTGGGCCTTGCAAGTGAGCAGGTTCCCCTTGCTGGGAGGGAGCATATGCTCAGCATGAACATCTCCTGCATCTAAAGACTTGAGCAAGGTCTTCCACATCACAGAAGAGTACCCAAGCATGGCCGTAGTGTCAGTTTCTCCCTGAATTTCTTCCCCAACAGCTAATTATCTACAGAAACTGAAATGGAACAAAGAAACAATTCTGAGGTATTGAGAATGAAACTAAATCCCCTCTCCAGAATTATGCAGACCTAAGCCTAGAGCTTGTGACATCCACGTGATTCATGTACCCTGTTTGATGGTGTTTTTCTCTGCCAGTCCAAGAAAAGAGTTTCTGATATTTGAACTTTTCCCCACTTCTGCCGTTTTTTTTCCAGGAGGAAAAAGCCATTTCTGAAATCAATTTTCATATTGAGTGGAATATTCACTTTCGTTGAAAAAGAGTCAGATATATTGATGCATATTTAAAGAATATTTGGAGGAGATAATTCAACAGAAATGCTGCATTTAAAAAAGTACTCTTCCTCTACAGACGTACACATGAATCAGTTGAACAATTAATGAATAAACTGCTTTTGTTTCCTAGTAAAAGACTCAAAGGAATCATTTTCTTGAGAAAGGTGGCACATGGGCACTTGGCAAACTGATAGACAAAGGTCTACAAGTAATATTGTGATTAAACTACTAATTTCTGTATAGGTTTGGCTCTGTAAAGTCTGAACATCCTTAAACTTCACATTTATAAAAACTCCAAATGTTAGCCAGTAGGTCATAATGATTTATTTTCCTGTCCAATTCAGTGGAGGTTTTTTTTCCTACATTCTAAGACAGTCAGTTTCCCTTGATTTATTCAAGTTATTTTTCCCCTTTCTACAGGCTAATAGCAATCTATTTACTTGAAAATATGATAATATCTATTGAGTGTAAACAGCATTGGTTAGCTGTGGTTGCTCAGCTGTGTCAGGGGAGTCTGTTCTGTTCAGTGAGGGAGTGAATCTATACTCTCCCTACAAGCACCTTCCCATGTAATTTATAAACTTCCTTTGCATGAACATGTGGCCTTAAAACTTGCCTTCCCATAAGATAACACAAAGAAAGTGTTAGCCCAAAGAGACTTCATGCACAATTGAAACAGATACCCATAGATTTCTCTTTTTGGAATATTCTCTTGTGTTTGGAAAGAACAGTTCTTCTATTGACCAGATACGCTGCAAAAGTAGAAGAATAAACTGCAAAAGCCATAGGAGGTAGAAGCTTTCATCAAAAGAATATAAAATGGCAGGACAGACACTCTTGCTGAGCTATTGGACTGCATAATTGTCCGGGGATTTTTCTACTGAAGCTTGCAGAAGCTTTTCCAGTGGAACAGTTTTTCCACCAGAAAATGATGATTTGATAAAATTGAAACTTTTCACAGCTGTACATTGATTTCTTCTACATTTTTGATGGATCATTATTGAAACAACTTGAGGTAGTATTTCAACTTGTTTATATTAACTCTTGTTATATTAAAAGTGAAGTGTTTCAAATTTTTATTTTTTAAAGTTTTGTCATAAACCCAAACATTAAAATGTCAACATTCCTTCTTAGGGTAAAGGGAAGCTTTTTCTAGTAACAGCAGCTCCTGCAGATGGGCCATTCTACTCTGCCTTGAGGCCTCCCAGAGCTCCTGCAACCTGCTGGAAGCCAACAGAGAGTTTCTTCAGCAGCTCTCACCCCTCCTCCCATGTTAACATCCATTCAGTCCATACCACCTTAGAGGACACTGTGTGTGCGTGTGTCCTAAGAAACACTGATGCTTGGCTATTATTTCATCCTGCCCAAGTTAGCAATGCATACTAGCTATACTGTTCCCCTAATATAGCTCTGAGTTTGTGAAAAATTCAAAGCTTTGACCCTTCAGAATGATACAAATAGGTAATTTCCTTTTAATTCCTCCTCATCTGCTCCTCCACAAACACCAGAAGTGTCCAGCTCCCGTAGCCTCTTAAGATAAAAAGTATTATTGACCTTTCTGTTATCTCTAGGTTCCTCCTTCCTCTTTTTTCTCTCACAGGTTTTCTGGCTTTCAGACTTGGCAAGTAGCTTACCAAAACAAACGCTGCATGAATGTTGAGAGAACAGCATCTGATTAAATGCTGGATGTTAATCATAGCAGTATTTTATTTCTATTTTCAAACAGTAGAACAGAATAAGCTCCGTTAAAAATTTGACCTTTGAAAGCCACAATACTTATCTTGAGAAAACACTTCCTCCGTAGCAAGACTCATTTGCCAGTGCATGATGCTGTCTGCTCTGAGTGACAAAATAGGTTGCTCTGAGCACTTTAAGTACAATTCAAAGAAAAAGAATCTTAAACTCTACAATGCTTAGTCACACTTTGAAGTAGCTTTCTCAAATATTCTGAAGGACTTCCAGGGCCAACTATTCAGAATAATTTATGTAATTGAAGGTCTTAAATTGTGCTGGTAGATGCCAAATACTCTATTAAAAGACTTAGTAAGAGAAATGAGATCTATACCAGTGACCATCATCAGGGAACAACTTAGTTGTGCTCCAGATTTTTTAAAAAAATAAATATGTTTAAGTCCAAGATGAACAGTTTACAGTAAGATATGCTAAGAACCATGGGTTAAATCAACACAGGGTTTGTTAAACTTCATTGTTCTTTGGCTTCACAGTCTCTGCTTTATTCAGCTGAAATACTGAAGAACTGGCTGCATGCAGAATTCCTCCACAGCCTGCTCTGAAAACTTACATAAACATCCTCTCATGAAATTTCAGGTTTTTAATCTTACTCCACACACTTCTGAAGGTTTTGATATGGCCTATGTGGTCTATAACTAATTTACACTCATCATACTTCTACTGTCAGTTTACCTGAGCAGTGGTAAGGAAAATAACGTGCTGTATCACTGCAGAGATCTTGTCAATTAAGTGCAGAGAGCACTTCAGTATCCATATACAGAATTGTACCATTGAACAGAAAGTACACAGAAACTGATAGGAATACGCCATGCTGCCTGTATGTACCATTAGTCTGTAAAATACTTCAATATGGCAATAATATCTGCCAGCTGCAACTCAATGTGCTTCACTTCGAGTCAAATGGCATAAGTGTGCAGAGCCAGGACCAGTGTCAACTATTATGTGGCAGTTTTTCCTAAGGGGACATGCTGACAAACAATCAAAACTTTTCTTTAATATTTCTTATTGTGTTTCTGCTAGTGAGACTACCTGTCATGTAGCAATCATTCTTTGCCTGTGACAGAGAAATAAAAACAGAAAACAAAAGAACTTGGATACCCATCTCAAATGTTTGGATTCAATGAAGTTTGTTCATGTTTGGGTTAGGCTTTGAATAGCAGTATGCCACAGTGTGGTCATGGACTTAGGTTAGCCATTTTGGGGTATGTCAGATATCCTTAACTGAAAATCCAAGATTCCCTTGCAAAATCCTGGCTCTTCATATACGCACTAACTCTCCTTACACATCACACCGACTATGGTGGAAGGATGTCACAGATGGAAACGTTCAGCCTGGATAGGCTAAGCATGTAAAATCTGGATTTTATTTGAGCTACTATTGCAGGGCAGTGAAATGTGATAACAAATACTTGTCATACCACATTGGTCAAAGTCTCAGCTTCTCTGCTATAACAGCAAAAGAAAAAGCAAAAAAGCAAACAATCAACAAAACTCCCAAGCTCAAAGGAATCCTTCCCAAACTGTAAGTGAGGTTGTAAGGTGTTGTGGTACAGAGGACTTAGTGCTGCTATGTCAGCACTACAGACTGACTGCCTTTGTCCTGTGCGCTGGCTAGGGCAAACTTTGTATCATTAAACTGATGAATTGTACTTTCTGTAGAGAATTGCGGTCATGGTGCAAATTAAGAATTTTGTAGTTTGAGAACCCCAGATCTATCCCCTGTGCTCTAACAAAATATAATTTTCCCTGCAGATTCTGCTACACAAGTTGCTTGTTTTTACCAGAACTGCTAACATTTATGTTACTTTAAACCAAAGTATTTTCAAATCAAAACCACAACGGTAACTGTCCAACACGGCCTACATGTTAAACTGGATAAATAATCCCTTTCTAGTTCATACAGTAAAATCACCTATTCTTGGCCAGCATTTCATTGCTTGTGCCTCAAACGTTTTTCCTCCTTCCCCTACACATCTCTATATATCCATTCTTTTCCATCTCTACTCTGACTCTCTACTTCCTCTTTCATTTTTCCAACACTATCCACTTTTTGCCTCTCTTGGCCAATGTTTTCCACCCAAAAACATTGGTGCTTGTTCCTTTCTATGCACCATAATCTTGTTCAACTGTAGCACCTTCCTTCGCTCAAGAATTTCTGGGGAGACATCTGGGAAGACCAGACCCTTTGAAGCCATCATGCAAAAGAGCAAAAGAAAGAAAGAAAAACAGTACAGGTGGGAGCAGTAAATGGGACTCACACCCTGGTTTGGGAATGCAGGTGGGCAGATAATGCTTGCTGTAAGAAGCTAGAAACAGTGAAACTGGTGGATGGAAGGATTAGGCTGGATGAGTAGAAAGGAAGGGCAAAGCCTCAGATTTGTGAAGGGCACTGCACAGAAACAGACAGAACAAAAAATACATCAAAGGCTTCAAGTAAGAAGTAAGATATTTTAGGATTAAGCTTTGCTGATCCAAACCTCTAAACTATTGGAGGTTCACCCATCACTAATCTTGTCCCCCTTCATTTATGAGAAAACATGACCAAATATAATCAGTTACAGGATTCTGGGATATGGTTATATCAAATTATATCTCCTGTAACAAGATGCAGTGCAGTGGCATGGCCTGCATTTCAGCTGTAGTAGCAGTCAGCCTTTTCCCTTAGACGTCACATCTTACTATAATTTACTATCTGGAATACTTGTAATTAAAGCCATATGCTTCACTTTTTTTGTGCACATAAGGGGTTCCACATTTCTATAAACTTTGTCAATTGTAAACTCATCTCTCTCTCTCCGCCCCTGCTAACCTGTGGCCCAACTGCATGTAATAAGAGTAATTTGGAAAATGATATTTGGTTACACTCTATTGCTGTAAATTGCTGCTTTCCTCTAACGGCCTGAAAAGTACAGAGCTAAACCAGTTAATCTGAAATAAGCTGAAACTGAAAGCTACATTTTAGGAACAGGTGATTATATTCTTTTAATTAATGTAACATCACTTTGCAGTAGCTTATTTGCCTTTTCTAACAGCAAGGGTACATTTTAGGAGAGATACCGATCTCTTAGGTGATGGAGAGTGCTGAGAAACTTTGATACAGAGAAACTCCTATTGGGAATAACACTGACATACCTGGCTGCATGCCACCCTCCTGCCCACAGGTACATCATACATAGAACTGCTACTGGAGTAGACCAAAGATGTATCTGAAATATTACTGCAATTTGGCTGTTGTCAGCTATCCTCATCAGGGCCGATACCTGTCACAGTCCTGAGTGGCCTCAGGGACAGGTGATGCAGAAGTGATAGGTACACCCCCCCCAAAGCACTGGGACCAGAACCAGCTCTTCATAGCCTTTTTAAAATAAAGGCATGAAACCCCTCAGAAGGGGTCATACTTTGTCTGCCATTCATTGGACCACATCCATAATTTGGGCATTTTTTCCATGTCAAATGACAGCCCAGATAGCTGAATTTTTTTGCCGGTTTCTGGTCACCTGCAGATGTCTCCATGTTCTGGCACTGTGGCTTTGCATCCTATCCCTGTAACAGGAGCAGGGAGCTGCCAGACAGGGCGGTACAGGACAAAGATATTGCAGGAATGAAGGCTAGACACCACGATTCAATGCATTTTGATTAATTGCTGTGGCTAACTCCTGCTCTCATCTTTGGACAGCTTTCTCCCAGATCTCTCAATAAAGACAAGGCCGCATAACAGAGATTTTTACTATGCTGTCTGTCTCAATCTCTCTCATCAATAGATACATGAGATTATAGCCCTACAAATATCACAGCTAAACCTTCCGATTATGGCATGAGGGTCAATGTTTCAGTTAATGTAACCAAACTCCATTGACCTCAGTTGAAAGACACCCATATATCAGTGGGGAATCTTCCCATCTGGCTTTTTCCCTTCTCCCTGTCCAAAAAGCCCTAAACCCACACACAAACAGGATAAGCTTTCAAGAGGATGCTGTTCACAAGTATATTTACTGGAAATATTCCTGTTTTGAAGAGATTTTAAGTGTCAGCATTACTGCTTATCTATTTATATCATTACTGAACTTTCATGCACAAATGCAAGATGCTTTAGAAGAAAACATTGCTTCTCCCTTTTTATTTTCTTTATTTCACCACAGCATCCATTCCTACTGCACCCTACTCCTTCTTACCCTCAATGCCAAGGGCATATTAATCTGGCTTTAATCATTCACTAGTGGGAAAACACCACCATGGTGTTTTGGTTCCTCAAATCATACTGTGGGTTTAATGGATATTTCTAATTCTACTAAACTGTTGGATCTATAGAAATCAATCAACTAAATACTTCATATGTGTCATCATAAGAAAATTCTCTATCTTGAAACACTAAGATTCACTTTATCTACAATTTATAGTTTTAGCTTGCTCATTCATTTTAAGCAAGAAAAAAAAATACAAATTAGACAGACAAAAGCAGTGTTTAAGTTCCATGAAGTGTGTTAACAAAAAAAATTGTTGGAAGAAAAATTAAGGAGTGTCAAATCACTGCATTGTGAGATTATTTAAGAAATGCTGATTTTTTCACTTTCAAAATGTCGTTTTTACTGCTTAAAAAAGGTTCCAAACTAAAACTTTAAAGGTAAAACACAAGAGCATGTAATGAAATGCCCAACAAAAAAAATTATTTTGGAGGGAAGGAAAGATTTTTGTTTCTCTTACTCCTGTCCTACAACCCTTAAGAGAAAATGCAGCTTTGTTTTCACTAAACTATTCCCCCATCCCCCCCATTATCTGATATGGCTGTATTTACTCAGCACTACTTTTAAAATACCTCCAGGAGTCATGGTTAATGCTGACATGAGGCATGCACTAACCTGTGATGGCATTTGTATGACAGTTGAATTTGCATGAGTGATGAACAAGGACAACTGGAAAAAATACAATTACCAGTACAGAGAAAAATCATAGTATGACCATGTAAAACTAAAATGGTTTTACAGCCACTTTTTCAGTAAGAAAAGAGATTAAGTAAAGAAAGAGTATTACAAAATTTTCTCTTTCAGGGTGAGATGTACTTAGTAGCACTATCCTCCATAATTCCAAACAAAACTGTTCCTGTCTGTCATTCCTCATCCCACTTCATCTTCTGCCTGACCGGGAGGAGCTGACTTCTAAAGGGCAGCGACCAGTCAGCAGGGTTGTTCTGTAGACAGTAGAAACCAGCATATATATATATATATAAAAAATAGATATATAAAATGTGTATATGCACAAAAATGCAAATAGTGCATTATCATAGGTAACTGTGTTTGATCCACATTTAGTATCTGTCTGTCTAGATCCCAGTAACAGTAATCCAGTTTATGATAGAAATTCAGGTACTGCTCTGAAATTATAACCCACTGCAACCATGTGTTTTGTCCTGAACAGAATATGAATTCAAACACAAATTGTGAAATATGGTGCTATTTTAGGGAATATTCCCTACAGAAAACTTTCTGCATTGTGTGTGGTAAACTTTTATGCAGAGCATTACTGCTGATGGACATTGACTCTCATCAGCCATGCCAGAACCTAGAAACGTGTTACCCTCCTTGCTTTACTGAAAAGATTATATACCTTGATGTTTTTCAAAGAGCTTTGCTGATGCACTCTGCACTCCAGTCTCGCAAAAAATGATGTACTAACCCGTCTTGCACAACAGCAGATGACCTTTGCCAGGAGAATGTCACCTCTGAAACTGCTTCTAAGTGTGATGACAGCAGTTTGCCATTTTTAAGAGCACAACATCTCAAGCCCACGATGGTAAGAGCCAGCTGTGAGGTTAGACTACCTTTCTGGATTTTCTTCTTTTCCTTTTTAAATAAATCTGCACCAATTGCCCCAAAATGAAGGCATCACACAAAATGGGGAGGGTGAGCAGCAGATTAAGAAACAGGCTTCTGTAAGTCTCCAGACAAAAAGTTTTTCCCCTCCTCTTTGCCTTTTTTAATATCTCTTGTGTAATAATTGTCATACCTTATATTTGGCTGCATTTTTAAATTATAACAAGAGAAGTCCAGGTTACAATTTCAGTGAACTAATCTGATGGCAGTTAGGTCCCTCTTTCCCCCTTTTTTCTCCTAGATATTCATCTTGCATTGGATTGCAGTTTCAGACCTGCATTCAGATGGGAACAGCAATATTATTTTAAAGTTATTGATTCAAAAGATGGCAAGGGAGAAATTCTGGGTTGTTATGCTGAGAGCACCTGAAATGAGAAACCTGTCACAAGGAAAAGGATTATCTTGTGCTTAAGAGGGATTGGAGCCTGAAGGAGTCACGCACCAGATGCACAAAAACTATAGCCAGAGACATCACCTACAACGATGCCATTAAAGGTGTCATTGCAAAATAAGGATCTGTCTTAATCCTGGAAGTTTTGGAGAAGTAGAAATACACAGACCCATGTGTACAATCAAGAGTCTTTAAAGCAGCTGTTGCCTGTGCAATTTAAGTTGTCTCAGATGTCATGATATGTACCCAGCCTTGTACTTCTCAGAGTTTGACACTGAACATATCATGTGCTTGATGTTGCACAGTGGGTCTTAAAATCGCTTGGATAATACAAAGTCAGAACAGCGAGCTTGGTTAAGGAGCTTCAAGAAAGTAACCCTCAGAGGTACTGGGACTTAATTACATGCTGTTACAACATATCAGAGATATAATGTGCTCCTTCAGGGGGAGCAGCCAGTGGGTTCCTTTCTTTTTTTGGAGTGGACACCTGGGATCGCCACAATATGTGTGGCTGCCACCCACACCTTCCTCTGGGCAATCTTACCTCTGGACTTGGCAATTATATTGCAATTTACACCTCCTCGAGGATTATGTTACTACTTGTATGAATAGCATCTAATACAATAGAAGCGGAGAAAGGACAAAGACAACATAAGTCCTAAGCCCTCGTAAAGACATATAGCCACAGTACTGCAGTGCCATAGTTCAATGCACTAAGCTCTTAAAAAGAATGGCAAAGAGCTCATTAGAGAGCAGGACTCAGCTCTGTGCCTTGAAATACATCAAAAAGCTATATGTTTATTAGTTTGGAATAAAAGTTGCTTTAAAATAGACAAACTATCAGTGTCAGAAGATTATGCATTCTATTTGAGCAGTGAATATTTCAAACAACATAAACCTTGTTACAAATATTAATCAGTGGCTATATGACAAGACTTGTCATTTTGCATGAAGTGCTATAAATTTTCACTTGCTATCAATAAATGTAATTTGTTATGAAACTGAATTATCTTACCATGCTTAAATTAATTGTATTAAAAATATTTAGAGCAAGTATTTGTCATGTTTGTCACTTCATGACAAACTGTCAGACTAGGAGTCATATTACATAAAGACACTAGTTGTGATTGTGTTGAACATGATATTTGCAGGCTTCTTAAAAGGCCAAAGCATCTAAAGGGCCAGAAAGGTGAAATCCAACCCCACCTCCACAACTCTCTGTCCCTCCCCAAGATAACTTCACATAGAGTAGGGGGGAAGGGAGTTTAAAGGGGCTTAAAGTGCCTGGAAAGAGAAGCTATGAGGAAGAAACAGATAGGTTTGTAGTGGCTTGAGCAACTGGTAAGTAGCTGCCCAAGTGCCAACCTAGCAAGGCTCAACAGGATTGTCCTGCTGCCTGAGAATCATTCATACACCAAGCTTTATAATACCCAAAGCATCTCTTGTATCATCACTGTCATTTTTTCATGATGGAGAAACACTAACTACTCATTATACTAAAGATCAGTTTCTCTGGCTTCTTCTGTAGAAATTTTGGCACAGCAACATGTCTGCATTTAGAAGACATCAGACTACATAGAAATCATATACTGGGCTACCTTTACCAAGGAAAATTCTCCCCCAAATTGTTCACACTAACACCATCTTAAATTCAGTGTTAAGGTTTCCTGCACTCCTGAACAGCAACTTTTATTCACACACTTCAGAACAAATCAGCAGCAAGTGCAGGAAACGGCACAAACATGTCCTTTGGTGTAGTTATGCAACAGAGACATTTCACAATTAATTATTCTAAAAAGATAAACTTCTAAAAACTGCCTAGAGAAATCCAGCATCCAAACCAACATTTAAATACTGAATCTGGGAAAACACCCAGAAAGTTGAGAGCACATATACATTAATTGTTTTGTTGTTTTGATATTTATGCTTTGGTATCTGAAGCAAGAGTAAAAATTCATTGTGTGAAGCAGAAAAGCATATAGATACAAGCCAAATGAAACTAACCTGAGTCTTTGCAAACCATTGTCCTTACATTATAATGGAAAACTAGATGCATCCATGCTATTTGGACCTGTTCTTCTGGTACTTGCTGGGTAAAAAATTAGGTTACAAATGCCCACTTCTGGCACAGCAGAAGAAACAATCATGCAACTCTGGTCCAGGTAGCAATCGTTATACTCTAGAAGTAGCTTAGGCTTCCAAAATAGGAAAAGTGTGAAGAGACTATTTTGGTATCTAAAATAAAGTGTTTTGACAGGATCTAGGTTTCTGGAGATGGATGTTCTGCATTTTCCATAAATCAGCTCCATTTAATAGATCTTAAGTAAACATTGCAAATACAAGGAACTTTCATGTATTGCTATTGTAAATGAAAGAGGTTACACTAAACACGTGTCCAAGCACAAGTTTACTGTAGATTTACCCCATCTTAATAAATATAGAGGATTTTAGGCCACCATCAGAGCAAGAGCAACATTTTGGCTTTCTGAGGTGTCTTATCAGGGAAAACTTACCTTTCCATCAGAGTCATAATTGCATGCTGGTAGATATACTAAGTGTATGCTCCCAGGAAGGATTACCGAGTAAGCATTTACTATTAGTGTTGCTGATAAAACATAGCTAAATTATTTTATAGCAGAAGAAGCACCTGGGGGCGGGGGGGAACTGCTTTTTAAGTCTCCCATGGCACATTGATTTGGCTTATTTAAGTCCAGTGAAGTGCTGAGAGTGATAGAAAGGGAATTTTGATGAAGCACTCAAGATCTATTTACCATCCTGTCTTGCACTGGGGACAACAGAATTACTCACGGAAAAGAAACTGTTAAGAGTATGAGTAGCAGCAGTATAAGACATGGAATATTTTGTAAATAAATAAAATTAAGGCATTATCCAGCTTGGTAAGTATTAACTGCCTCTTTGTACACTTCCCATCTGTATTATCTCATTCTAAACAGAAACAAGCATTGTCCTTTGGTGTCTAGAGAGTCTGAATGCAAGTATCTTAAATCTTTGTGCAGCAAGATTTTGTTCACAATTAAACAGTTAATGTTCCTTCTAATGTCCCTTTGGAAAGTTCAGCACTGACATCAGAGTTTCTTTGATGGTAATCTGCAGTTCATGCCTTGTGCTTGCATATGTACCTCATATGCATACATACCACCTTATCAGCAGCTCTGAACAAATTAGCCTAACCTGAATATATCCAATTTTCATTGAACACATCCCTCTCAAGAAGTGATAGGAACCAGATTCTCACTCTGGATAGAAAGTTAGTAAGTGAACTCATTTGATTTAAGTCCTATTCAACATAAGTAAAGGCATCAGGATCAGGCCTTGAATATTTAAAAAGACTTTATGATTTAAAGCTACATTTTCAGCATGAAAAATGCATTAATTTGGAAGATAGGGAAAGAAGTGTAAATAGGTTTATTTTGGCCAGAACAAAAGCAGTCACAATAATAGTGCCCAAGTTTTACCTGGGCTCTGTTAGCTAAGGAACAACAGTGGTTAGAGAAGGAGCATGGTTTAACAGCTCATCCAAAGCAAACTGGCTGGTGTGGCACCCCTCTGTGATAATGCACTGGTATCTCAAGGAGTCCTGACAGAGGATACTCCACAAGAGTGTCAGTAAACTAAAGCCTTTCAAGAGTTAGTGTAATGCCCCCAGAGGTGTGCAGGGAAATAGCTCTCATCCCCACCACGTAAACCCACATGAAATAGAGCAGCCTGTACTACCTTTGTGCTGGTTGCAGCCAACAACGAAGGGATCTGATAGCCAGTGACAAGTGTTCAAAACTCAGTAGGTGTCCCTAAGGAAGATGGTCTTACTATTGATAAGACATTAAAACCAAACAAAAACCCCAAGGCATTTGCCCATTTTTCTCATATTGTTGGATCCCTTAAATATCATTATATCTGGTAAGTGTCCTTTCAAGAAACAAGAACACTGACACTTGGGAGATTATTTAGGCAATACATAAACTGATTTAATGGCATTTTAAGGAAAAGAGCAGCAGACACAATTAACAGCAGTCTAAACGTTTGCTTACTAAAACCTAAAGACCTGTATGACTTCAATGTTAGCCAATAAAAGTTGAAAAAGTTCCAGAATTGATTGTCCAAAACTTAACGCTGTAATTCCCTAGTATACAGTGATGGACTGCTTAGAAATTCTATAGAAAGCTTCATATAAGTCTATTCAGTTATAGAAATCTTCTTCCAAAGAGAAAAATCTCTGCAAAGAGTGGACTATTATCTACCATACTTACTATTCTCAGATTGTAGCTTATCAATTTGTTATATACCTTACACATACAAAGAGAGAGCAAGATCTTCATGGCAAAAAAAAAGTTCTCATCTATTTGAGAGCCTAATTCCTGCAGTTTACAGCCTGAAAATTGCTATTAGTGTATGCTGAACTTAAGTGTTTTCTATGCGTAAGTGCTGTTTACAGCTGTGAGATTAAGGCCTGATGTAGTTCACCACTCCATTACAAAATCTGTTGTCCTATATTCAAAGTCCCACAGGAACTTCTGTTTAGCTACAAGTCTTTATGCAACGCCAGTCCCCTTAGCAAGAGATAAGGAAGTGTTATCTCAGCTTGTCTCAGGTCCCTTCTCTTCGCACTTGTCATATGACTCAAAAGAACTTGGTCACCATGATCTGTTATTGCTCCATTAGATAGCAGTAGTTCTAGTGTGCTGGACAGTCTACATGGAAGAAATTCTGCTATGGTAAAGTGTTAATAGAAGCTATCAAACTTCCCATTGAATGGCACAGATTTGGTTACACCCACATGATTG
Source organism: Haliaeetus albicilla (assembly GCF_947461875.1). Classification (NCBI taxonomy): domain Eukaryota; kingdom Metazoa; phylum Chordata; class Aves; order Accipitriformes; family Accipitridae; genus Haliaeetus; species Haliaeetus albicilla. The sequence continues at coordinate 14,578,024 of NC_091490.1, forward strand.
TTAAACATCCCTCCTTCAGACTGCCAGGAAAAGCACTTCACTGCCTTCCTGCAGTCAAAAGGGAACACGTGAAGTTGCCACCCAAAGCAATGGGCTGCAGGAGCCGCCGAGGTGGTCAGGGAGCTCCATACTGAAACAGCGGCAGGGAGGGACACTTTGGCAGTCTGAGTATGACTGCAAGAGAAAGTAGCAAGGAGAGAAGTAGTTGAGCGAATAGTCCAGAGAGAGCAGAGCGACTGAGCTCTGCCTCAAAGCTTTCTGTGCCCAGGGAGGGCTGGCAACGTGTTTGTTTCTGTCACGTTCAAGGAAACAGACTTTGTGTAAATTCCTTCCAACTAGAGACAGGTTGCACTAATACATGCGACTGCCTGTATTCTCCGTTCCCCTCCTAATGCAGGCAAACCTACAAGGCTACAAACAGTGACTAATTGTTTGGGCCAAAGGGGCAAGGATATAAATGAGCTATTTCTCATTACACTGTTAGAAAATATTGATTACACAGACACAGATGGCAAACACTAGTCATGCTGGTATTCTCAAATCTCTACACTGAACCTATCTGGTATACATTCATTATTTCTACAAGTTCAAATTATGACTGTTTTCCCTATTGACAAACATGGGTTAAAAACATAATAAACAGAGTGGATTTGTGTTGGTATTATTAATGAATTGGCAACAACTGTCTCTGTGCCGTTCATCTCTCAACAGCTGTTTATATTTTATTTTAAATCTGTAAAAACATTGCTTTGTAATCCCTTGATCTGTACAATAATTTTCTTTTGTTCCGAGCTGTTAAAGGTGTCTTTGAACTACTCAGGGGAAAGAAAAAGAAAAAAGACTACTCATCTGTTCCTTCAAGACAAAACCACTTTCATCATAAAAAATGAACATCATAAAAAATGAACACCGAAATCAAAGCAAAAAAACAAAGGTGGATGAACTCTGTACTGCAATAGGATAAAAGTCAGGATGTCTGTGGAAAACCATCAGTCATTATTGCTTTAAATTGCTCTTGATTTGTGCAAAGGAACAGACCAAGTCAGCCGCGCCTAATCTTTCTTCAGAGGTATCTTGTGCATTTATTTGCTGCTCGCCAGCTTGCTAGGAATTCTGCTCACTGTTTGTCACAGCCAGGAACAAGACTGTTAAGCTCACCCCTTGTTGATAAGTAGGCGTTGTTACTTATGGATATCCTGTTGTGCTGGCCTCCTGGAGTCCTGAATTTTCTTATTGTTCAAGCCACAGTGATTTAAGGGCAGCGCTCTTTACGAAATACAATGTTTAGTTGAAAATTTGTCAATACGTGTTCTAAAAATAACTGAGGTATGAGCAAGTACAAATAACCTTCTCTCAATTTGCTTCCCTATAACAACTGTGTAACTGGAAAAAAGAAAAAATCTTTAAAAACTGGAATGAGAAGGCAGTGCCTCAGCTTGTGATTTATTGTATCACTGAAGAGATTAGAGACAATGCCCACTTTTGAAACAATGCACATAGGCAAATAATGTATTCATTATACCACTGGAAGAGCAAAATAAAACATGCCCAATGAAGAAAGTATTGTCAGGAGAGAGAATAACATCAAAAGATCTCTGGACTAGCCACTTCAAATGAGAATAACTCAAATTAAGCAAAAGAAACAAGATCTACAGCAGCATTACTCTGTTTTCTAAAGTTGCAAAATATCATAAACTTATGTTCTGGGAAGAACATGTGGCCTTCGAAGAGCTGCATAAAGGTGATTATTAAAACACCTACTTAGACTGTAGTATATTAATGCATATATTTGGTTTGAGCATACCTTTTGGGATTTAATGGCCACTTCTCTTTATTTGTCCAAACAGGCGAGTAATATTGTATAAGCCTCACACTGTTTTACACTCAGAGAATTCCATGAATACCAAATTTACCAAATTATGCTTTAAAAATAATAATAATTTAAAAAAAGCAACCAGGCTCCTTTTATAGCTCGATACCCTCTTTATTACCCCACTCTGTGAAGTATATGAAATTCAAGATAAGGCAGGAAAGAGACGGAGTAATCTAAAAGGGACAAAAGAAAACCAAGAAGCATTGTTGAGGGAAAAAGGGAAAGAAATATGAGAGACTCTGATCTAAACAAAAACAGAGAAAAAGACTTGGAAAGGATTTCAGAAAAGAAGTATGTTTAATTGCCTACAGCCCCAGGAGAAGTAATTTATGTGCCAACAAGTTATGGAGGTTTTATGTGCCTATTAGTCTGCTATTCAATTAAAAAATGTGTACTTACCATGGCAACCTCTATGTCTCATGATACACATGCTAATTCTAAGATATCTCTATAGAGCACCTTCTTAAAGAAACATACCACAACACCAGCTACAGTCTAGGTTTCCACAGTCACTAAGAGGCAGTAAAAGGAACAGCCCATACAAAAACTAGGAATGGTAGGCTCGGGAGCAGGACAGGTAATCTTACTGTACAGTTAGCAACTCCATATGGGAACCCAGCGATGCAATGCATGCACACAGTGCATTGCCGCACCTTAGGGCAGCTCACCATATGACCTTGCCAACATTTCCCCCGTCTTTCCCTTCTTACCCACCAAGATAATACTCTTACACTTTGAAGAAATGCTGGTTTTCCTGTGGGATCTGTTTTGGACTGGGTCACTAATTCCTTAGGCCCTGCTTCCACTGAAGCCGTGTAAGCTTTCAAGGGTACTCTCCTTTATTTAAAGCCTGCCAGGACATGCACTTTCCCTTTGTTTCAGCCTTTGCTGGCTGGGAATTCCCTTTCTCACCAGCCCACGTCAGACTTGCCATTCTCAGCAGGCGTTGTCCTTCTCCCTCTTCCTTATTTGAGCTTCCCGTAACAACAGCTATTGGCAAGGCTGATTTTCCACTCGCTGGCTTACTCTTTTTCAGATAAGGAGTATCCACTGCCAAAGTTCTTGGTCAGCTGCATGTAATTAATGGATCAAAGCATTTGTCACACACACAACCTGGGGAATAAACCTTCTTCAAAAAATAACATACCACCCCATCCATAATTTTTAAGTATTAAGGAGAATTTAAATACAATCCTTATGAAAGACAAGAAGGCATTGAAATGATATCCTACATTTCCAATGGCTTTCTTGTAATTAATTGCTTCTCATTATCATTTTCCTCCCCTCCAATAATTACTAAAAGCATATAAGATTACTCTTCCAGTGGATGTGGAACAAGGTAGTCCTCTTTGCTTGTCTGCAGCTCATTTAGGGCTAATGCTAAAGCACACGGAATAAGAAAAAAGGAAAGTATCACCTTGTGTAAAGTTCTGGATTTGCTGAGGATTAAGCTTCAATCACATTTCAAAGACATTTTGCTTCTTTCCTTTCTTTCCGTAATAACAAGGAAACTACTCCTATATTAGTCACTATCTTTAAACACTCAATATTTACACTAATGTGTTGGAGCTCCCATACTGTTTTCTGCTTGTAAGCACTTCAGAGGCACATACTAGGAGAAAATGTGTATCGAGTCACCAGATCAAATCCTTTGTAGTCATAAACAACATCACAGAAGTCTTTTTTTTTTTTTTTTTTTAAAAGATTCACAGCATGTCCAGTCCCATTCTTAATGGTAGGAAAATACTTCTTACGTTTAAGGAAGCACAAACCAGCACTGACCTGCGAGGAGCAGCTACTTTAAACACTACAACCAGTGAACGAGTGGCTGCATTTGATACTTTCACCTGACACCAACAGAGCACAATGAAATAGCAGCAAACTACAATTTCAAATTTAGCCCCTTCACCTAGCCTTTGTTTTCTATAGCTGTGAGAAGGTGTAAAGTTTTACTCACATTTCTGAGGCAGAGAGGCACCAGGCTGTAGTTCCTCACGACAGCAGCAACAAAAGCACACCCAACTCACATGGCTTATCCAAAGCTTAAGAGTGGGGCAACAATCCCACTTAAATCTCCTCTGTTCTGAAAGCTGCCCAAAATTTGAACAAACAGCAAGCTGTCCTGCTTCTCTGGTAGGTAATGAGCCTTGCTGCCCACCTGACAGCTTACCACCAGCATATTAGTGTCAGCTGTGAGGGACCAGCACTCACACTGGGGTGAAGATAGGCTCACCTGGTAGTAAAAAAGTTTTCTTCCCCCCTTCCCCGCTGTTTCCCCCCCATCAGATTAGACTGCATAAAATATGGAATGGAAATATGAAGTCTGGGTTGAATTCAAGATAGATGCTGTTGATAGCTTCCTACAAGATTTACCTCTCCTCAATATTTGTACTGATGCTGTAAGGGCATCTTCAGAGGAAAGAAAAACATTTTCCTGAGAGATGAGAAGTACATGATTCAGTACATAATGAGAACTGTGCGTTAGGAACTGTAATCTGTGTCAGACTAAGGAAAGTTTTGAAGATGTTTGGTATGAATGTGCTGTACTAAAGGTATATTGCAAGTCTTCCCACTCAAGGGAGGAACAGATCTGAGGTGCTTTTTCACATGATGGATGTGTGTGATTTTCATGAGCAAGCTACATTGTCCTTTTTGTATTACATCTCTACGATCCTGGGAGGGGAAAGTAGCTAAAACATCAATTTTGATACAAATCCTTTATGGTTTTTAAATTGGGCACTGCCACTTTAATAAGCCACACCTGGTTAAGATTCGTGTTCTGCTGAATTCCTCCCGCTGTAATGAGCCCTGAACATCAGGCTGAGGCTGTGATCAAGACAATACAATTAATCACCAGACCGTGCACAATTTCAGTAACATGAAAATTGCACGCAGTTAGATTTTCTAAGTAAAACTAATATTTCATGCAGTGGAAAGGGTGAAGTTTCAGTGCATAACAAAAAAGAATTTCAGAGGTTTAAAAAAACCTGGCAGTCAGCAGGGCCACGTGAAGGTGAATGCATAAATCAAATAACTATACCATCTGTTACAGAAAACTTAACGGGAATTAAGTGGCCCATATTTTCTAAAAATATCTTTCTTCACAGTGTGCAGAAGCACTGAATATCTAAAGAGGAATAGTGGAATTGGACTTCAATTAGGAAACTTTGAGTTTTGAATACAACACGAGCTTAGTCAAACTATCAGCAAGATAAGCTTATTAGGAGAGAAATAGGAATGAATATTTGCATGGCAAAAAAAATAGATCTTTTTGGTGGCAGGAAGAGGGGGGATGAAAAGCATGTAGTGGCCCCATTTTCAGTATTTTTTCAGCTGCAGCTTGAGGCCTCACAGAGAGACACAAACAGTGACAGGCAGGCCAAGGCCAACTTCTAGGAGACTTTCTGTTCTGGTGTGATGTAAAATATGGTGATCACTTAAGTGACTTCAAAGTTCACAAGCAAAAAAGGTTTCCTGCATATTTGAAAGTATATTTCCATGTAGCCGTTGTTTCTATGTAAATGCAGTATTTGCCAGAAATCCCATTCAAAGTGCAGAGACAAAATGCAATTGTCACCTCTTTCTAGGCTCACCTCCAACACCAGCTGGTGGGAAGGCACAACTTCTGGACAGCGCTGGTAGCTCCTTTCTTCCCTTTCCCCGTTAAAAGAAAAGCATGGTAATTTGTTTTCTCCACCATTGGGTTATAAAATCTTCAGGGATTTTTTTTTTCTTTTTCCCCAAGAGTTTGCACATCTCTGATCAAGGTATCTAAAAGTCCTGTCTGCACAAAACCAATAAAGATAAAAACAGTAGGGAAAACTGAAAACTTTATATGGCAGTGGAATAACAAAGACAGACTTCCTTAGAGAGAAGGTGTATATACCGGTCCAAGAGTTGATATAAAAACCTAAAAAGAATAGATTAAATGAGATGGTGCAACTGAATGTTTTAGGAAAATGGTATTCAGACTAAGTAATTGAGAAGCAAGGGAGAAAGGAAAAGAAGGAAAGGAGGGACACAGAAAGAGGTAAAGTGACACACAGATGATAAACAAAATGCATTTTTAAAAAGAATCAAAAGGCTGATTCTGAGGGAATAACAAATTGAGGTTTAAAAATAAAACAAAAATAAAATGAAGGTCTCCTATTTCTGGTTCTGCCAATTGGCCTGCTCCAGCCTTCAATTTCTTCTGCTCCCTCTCCTCAATCTTATCTTCTCCACAGATATTCTAATCTCTCTTGGGAAAGATCTCCTATCATATATTTTTACAATGTCTAACAAAATAGAGCCTCGTGCTCAGCTTGTGCCTCTTAATATTACTGTAGCACAAACAGTAAAGAGCAGTAATGGTAATAGCTGGGAAAGTTGCTCAATAATTTTTCCCCTTAACATTTTTAACAGCAAATGGCAGTTCTGTGACACTGACACGGTTCAACTAGGCCAATGATATTCAATTTTTCTATCTGGAAAGCTGGAAGATCATGTTTCATCTCAGTTCATCCAAAATAAAAATGCTAGCTACCTGAACTGATCCAAAACATTTCAGAAACTGCATTTCATGAACTCCACATGGATTCATGGGAATTCATCTTTTAAATAGCATAATCCATTGGCCACTTGGCAGCTGGGGCTTTACAAGTTGAAGTCCAGCTAAAAAATCTGTTAGACACCAAAACCAGCAACTACTGCAGGGCCACGCAGTTTAAGATTAAGCTGACTTGAAACAAATAAAATCATATATTTAAGTGAAAATCCTGAAATAAAGCATCTTTTCCAATGAAAAAAAAATCCCAGCTTTTAAAAATCTATCTATCTATCTATATATATATAAAAAAAAAGTTCAACAACTTATCCTTCAAGTTAACATCTCGAAACGTGAGTATTTGGGATTTTTCAGAGAGTGATGAGTTTTTGCTAATTGCCATTATTGAGGAATAGTTACTAGATATTATCAATAACCTCACTGTGCGGTTCCCAGACTGACAGTGACAGGGAATGACCACCTACAATAGAAGGGAAGGAAGGTGTTATGGAGGCTCACAGAATCAAATTCAACAGGGGTTAAATGTCAGATTTATTCTTCAGTAAAAAGTTAGTTAGAACTCTGATAACATTTGTGAGCCACAGGCTCAATGATGTAAGGGGGATTAGTACTACACAGCTGACTTCAGAATTCTTAAGGTTTAGAAATGATGACTCAAAATGCGCATATCACTCACCTAAATGATGAGGGCTCTCAACCTCAAGGAGCTACCTCAGGCGGCGTCCCGACCTAAGGGGAGAGTCCCTGACTGCAGACCCGCTGCTCCGAGGAGGACCGACTCAACATGTCCTCCCACCGGGCCCCGTTTATACCCTTGTCGAATCTGACCCGTGGTCATTTTAATCCCCATTGGCCAAAAGGTCACTTCAGTGTACCTGGCACATCTCGACTGGTCAGTTCAATTTTCAACCTGCGGCCTCTAGGGTTTGGGTTTTTTTTCTCTCCTCCCTGCCAGGAGAAATTTTGTTTCCTGTTGGGGGGGTGTACCTGCCACAGAAGGAAAGAAATAATTCTAGGAAACAATGTTGGAAAGTGCTAAAAACCAGGTTGCCATGGAAAGCAATAGATAAGTGAGGCAGTTTTGGATGCAGTTCAATGGTGTAAAGAGTAATCAAAGGGTATTTTGAATATGCATACTTCTAGAAATGACTAAAAAATGCTTTTTGTGTGTGTTTCTGGAAATGGGAAATAGCAGGAATAGAGATGTGCTGTAATTAAAATGGCTCCCATTACATAAAGCATGTGTGGGCAGGAAAAAAAGGGATTTTGTTGTTCTTTAGTGTGCATGAAGAAAGACTGTATTCTCTTGCAAAATCTGATACAATACATAGAAATATATATTTAAAGCATAATAAAAGAAAATTAACATATATAAAAGAGCAATCACAAGAATAAACATTTTATTTGTGGGTTTTTTTGAAAGTCCTTGGTTTTTTTGTAGCAACTGTTTGTGGTCTAATGCCTTACTCTGTGTTTTTTACTGCACATTAAATACTCCCAAATTATTAATTATTAATGAATAATTAAATAATTTTGGTTAAAGTTGGTTTGGGTCATGTGTTTCCCAGATCGTCCATGGCTGGAAGTTCAGCAGACTTAACACAGGCATTCTATGGTTAACACTAGGGTACATCCATACTAGAGTGTGCACTGGTGTTCAGAGAAATGCATGCTAGCCCTGAAGAAATAAGCTTGGGCTCAGGAGCTGTCTTGCTGAGAAAGGTACCCCTAGTGTTCAACATCTCAGCGATCCGCAAGGACAAAGTGGGAAGCTGCTCACCTCACCCGAAATGCTTCCAGTTGTTAAGGCGGGGTGAAAAAGTACCTCCTTAGGCCAGGGACCAGAAGGACCTTTAAGTTTCTCTCACTACGAACGACGTTATTAAGAGGCTGTCAGAGCTCCTGATGGGGTGGTACCCTGGGCCGATGGGGTTGCCCTAGCAGATGCATGGTGGTAGGGCTGCCGCGAGTGAGCTGCTGCAGAGTCAGGACATTAGTACTCCTCGCACATACTCGCTGGGTCCTTCAGCCATCCTCAGTGCAGACATAATGTCTGGCTCCTTGGAAGGGGATATTGCCAAGGGCTACACTCAGGGAGTAAAACTAAACACACTTTCAAGCCTCAATCAAGAACAGAATGTATTGGTGGGGATAGAGCAATATTCCAGCTCTAAGGCATGCACTCACACACACACACATACATACACATGTAGTTTATTTAAAGGTTTTATTGTTAGCATTATAATTAGGCCCCCAAATATACTGCTTAAATATATAAAATTAAGCTCCAGCAACCAGGGATTTTTCTAGCAATATATACTATGGTTGAATTCCTGTAATTCTCATATTAAAGTCTTTTACCATAACAATCTGTACTTAAATAAATAGCCTGTTACATTGCTCATGCTCACTGAGTGTTATTACTACCTCTTTCCAAGAGAGAGCAGTAGTGAATTGTACTATCATTACACTGGATAGTTTTACTCAAACACACTCAATTTACATTTTCGACTCTATAACCTTTCAACCTATTGACCATGAAAAATGCTCCAACATAACGTGACACATATAAATGTTTAAAGTCCAAAGGGTAATTATCTATATTCATAGTTAAAACTGTGCCTTGATTTCACAATAGAAACCATATGTTCACTCAAAACACTTTCAATAGGCTAAATAACACCCAGATTAACCCTGAGTTAGTTTACTGGTTAAAATAATAGCAGCATCTTCTTCTAATTCAGTAGTTCATTTATCATTTTTGATCAAGGCACTGAATGTGAACTTTCAATATTTGAAAGCTTAACTTGAAAAATAAACTGCATGCAAGAATGGTAGAAACTCTACTGATTCTTAAATTTTATCTTTAATGTCATGTAACGTGCCTGATAACAGCTCAAAATATGTTATTTAGCTTCAAGTAGAATTCTGTGTTGCCTTGCATTTAATAGGCTAATTCTCTCTCTCAGAAGAAAAGGGCAATGACTTTCTGACTTTTTTTTGTCCATAGAACAGTGCTTAACAGATTGCCATTTAGAACAAATCTTGACCATTTTCTTTTATGAAAAATGCCTTTGGCCCAAATCACTTCCAGGAAGTATGAAAAGTATAGAACACAAGCACTGTAACACTCATGTAAGGCCTCTGCAGCAGCAGTAAGAAAAGTATAGCAGTGAAAGGTATACTAAATGGGACCTCATTTAGGTTTTGGAATAAGCAAACTATTTAGATACACATTCCCTTATCTTGTTTCTAGTAAGATAGAAAGAGATTATTTTGAGCCTTTGGAATCACTGCAGCAGAAAATTACAAACAGAAGACAAAATTGTATATTACAGGAGTAATGACAAGTCAAAGGAAAGAAAGATACTTTAAAAAAAAAAAAGCAAACAGGCAAATGACTTTTCAGTGAGTGCCAACTCCCTGCACTTTAAACTGGTTAAAAGCTCCTTCTCTCCCTGCTTGTCATGTCATTGTTCCCTGTCAAGCAGCAGAGAACACCTCCAGCTAGTACATGATATACAGGATGCTTCATCAAAAAAAGGTATTCTCTGTCTTTGAATTTGAATTGACATTTTCCCTAAGTATATTATAAGACCCCTGTGGAAATGGCAACAGACTGTGGTGCAAAAGAAGCCAGGAATTTTGCAGAAAGCTCATTGGAATGCCGGTCTCATTTCAAAATTACATTATTACGCGTGGAAATGATTGCCTTAAAAATACACAGGTACCACTATAAAAACAAAACAAAAGAATAAGCCTTTGCCTGGTCTTCAGCTGAGCTTCAGCTTTATACAGTAAAATCAATCTCTTGTGCATACAAGGTGCTTTGTTCCACCTCTCCTGCCCTGGAATAGAAAAATGATTCTCCTGCAGGAAGAAGCTGAGGCCACGTGTTTGGTTTATTAGAATAAGAGTGTTGTCCCTCATAAATTTGGAATCTTACCTTGAACTGCTGGCATTCTAAAATGTTGTAATTTTACATCCATCATTGCATGATATGCCCTAAACAAGTCAGTAGAACCATTCACCCTTAGAAAAGCTGGCACTCAACCAATTTATTCACTCTGCAAGAGTCTTTATACAGTTCTCTTGTACACCTTTGCCATCATTTATGCATCATTTACCATAAAGATAGGAACTACTAATAAATCCGTTACACTGAATGCTGTAAGTAAATCGGAAAGGTCTTTCATATTTAATATCTCAATGACTCTGTAGCCTTCATTTTGTCATATTGTAGATTATTTCTGGAGAAGCTTTACTTAAGTCCCAGTGTTATTTATCAGCAATCCTTCTGCACATCATCATATAAACCAACACACTGAACATTTGTGTTTCTATGAGACCTGTTTTGCAAGATTAGTCCAAGTTAATATGCGTACAGTATGACTTCTTTCTGCTCCATCTGCAGTGAAGTTATAGCCGGGGTTCCCAAATGAAAAAGCTTGATTAGTGGTGCTACTGGAAGAACCTGGGGTGGAGGAATGCAAGAGCAAGAGAGTAAGTGTCTCCATAATATATACTAATAAATACATGGATACCTGTCTCTCCCCATGTCACACAGTTATAGTCCTGTTATGGCCTCAGGGAGGAGGATGAGCTGGGGGTAGAAAGCATGTCCCCTTTGGTGCCTCTGGTGGCTTTTCTCAAGACTGGGAGCTTCTGCCATTTCATTTCAGTGTTGCTCCTGTGACAGTGGCATCTGATCACCCTGAGCTGAGGAACGTCCTCATTTGTAATAGTGGAAGAGCATTTTGTGTGCTTTTCATTACACTTTAAACCAAGACAAAAGGTGGATAACAAAGCCAGGTGAAGAGTTCATTAAGTTTCCGCCTCAGTAAGTCAACCGGTAAAGAAGTAGTGATACATTGTTAATATTAATCAAGCTAAATCATGCTCTGCAGATTAACGGATTCCTGACTGCTAATGCCTAAAGTGATAAGAAAAGAGAGGCTGTTAGAAAACAAGGCAAACAGCAGTTCCTGTTGTTAAAATGGTGGAACAAAATTTATTTACAGACATAAAGACAGCAGAGAAAGAAGCTTTCATCATCATCATTGTGTAAATGATGGAATTGTGGTTTCTTTTTGAACTCTATTTAAAGGATTCTCCAGAAAGATTCAGTTTCTAGGAACTGGATACTTTCCTTTGTGATTTTGCTCTTTTTTCAGAGTGACATTCTCCTGATCCTCTATTTGATCATAAATTTGACACACTAAGATACCTAGCAATTCTAACTTACATTGAATACTTTGGCAAGTTTTATTCCTTACAGCATTCTCTTAACTGTTCCTGCCTGGATAAGAGGTTTATTTATTATTTGTTTTATTTTTTTAGTAGGCTCAACTCTCAGAAAGATGTCTATGTGCCTCTGGATACCTGAACTGAGCCATGACTTCCAGGACAAAGACTTCAGCGATTAATCTAAGTGGAAGGTAATTGCTAGGCTTCCTGCAATTTTCTTGTAGACAAACTTCTTCCTTTCTTCCAGTAGCTTTTCAGCAAATATTTGTCAATGGTACAAAACATGTTTGTAGAATCTCTTAATATCAGAGGACAATAAAATTAAGGAGGGCTGACTCAGCTGTGTTCAAATCTGTGAAACATGCTCTTATCTGTTCTTTTGTAAGAGTCAATTAATATGAAGCCCTCTTTGTTAATTGTTCGCATTTATCTTTACTGTCTTCCATTCTTTTTCATTTTTATTATTGTTAAGGGCATATTTTTAAATAATAGTTCATCATCTTTATAATTCTGAATTGTTATTAATGTAATCTTCCTTTTCTATTGAAAGGACTTTCTTTCTCATTAGGAATGTTAGGAACACTTTAAATCTTTTTTGTTCTCACAGCCCCTAAACATTTCTTTTTCATTCTTTTCTTTTACAACTTTTATCCTACAGTGGTAGAGGGTGTTCTGTTAGCTAATTCAGTTATCTTTTAATTTCAGTATAATTTTGTATTTATTTTACCAAACTTCAATCTCTTTTCTTGTGAAGCAACATTGGCTGCCTCTTTGTTTAAGAGCAGTATAAAAGAGGAAGATTTTAATATCCTTCCTCAGTCATCTTCCATGCATTTTATTAATCAGAAATGAAATTCTGGACCCCCTGCACTCAATGACAACATTGATATTGACTTTGAAATGGCCAAAAACTTAGCTTAGTTGTCTTAATATAAGTTTGCTCGTTTGTCTTTGTACTCTGCAAAGGATCCATCATTTGCCATACTAAATATAAACAGCTTATGGTCCTTGGCTCCAGGATATTTCTTTATTTTCATATCCTCAGGCAACTCCATCTCTCAGTAAGAATTAGATCTAGGGCAGTTTTGCCTTTTTTTGCAGATGATGAAATTCTCTCTTTGACACAGCATGCTTGGATATATCTGTTTCCCAACAGATTTATGAGCAGCTAAAATCCCCCATGAAGAAAGTATCTTCTAGCCAAGAATTTTTTGTACCCTGCTGTCCTTATGTTTCAGTGGTTTGTAGCTGATAGCCGCTATTTTTCAGTTTTGCTTTCTAATTCCCTGTATCACTGTTACTAATTACTTTGAGCAACCTTGCAGGAAAAGATGCGTGTGCATTGATTAGCCATGTTGCTATAAACAGCACCACCTTACTGGCTTTACCAGCTTCGTGGAACATACTGTCAAGATTTTTAATGAATGTTCAGGAATTTGTTTTGAAGATTTGAGCTGTGCTACATTGCTGTGATTTACCATGCTGCCTTTGTGATTTTTACATATTATTGGCAATCTGGGGAAAGAACCAGTGCACATAAATGATCAAAATAGCTGAATAAAATGAATAAGTAGAATGAATTTCCTGAGAAGCAGTTCTACAGATGCAGTAATGAAGAGACATTGGCCCAGATTTGGATGGCTTCAATCCCACACAAGTTCCTTAATCTAATGTTTCCCACTGGCTAGGTGCCCCTGAAGGCCTCCAAGCAGCTAGGAAGAAACAGAGGTACAGGAATCTAAGGTAGGTAAATTTGGAGTGCTGTGCATGTCCATGTGGCAGATCACAACTCTGTTCACACAAGTAGAACAGCCAAGATCTATACTTCCATAGATGAATCCCACTGATAGACAGTGGGGGTAGTCACCTAAGTAAAAAATTAAACATCTGTGCATATGGACTCAAAAACTCAAATTCCCTTTCTACTAATGGTAAACAGTGCTGATTTGATATTTGTCATAGCTAAAAAATTCAACAGTAAGTGGAAAAGAAAAGATACAGTTTTGCTAACAGTCTGACAGGATTAATTTGAATCCCTTTATACCTCAAATGTGTCCTTGTTTTAGTTTGCGGCTCTTTAGGAACTATCACTCTTACTACTGCTATTAGACTATTCGACTATTCTTGAATAGTCTTTTAAAATTTTTCCTGGGTGTCCACAAATGGACTTGAAAATAGTGTTTCTCAATCCCTTCTTCCTGAACCACATGAGTAAAAACTTAGGTCTTTTCTCTTTTCTTCCCGGTGCTTCTTGAATGCTTTTCCATGCATGTTGTTCCTCAGACAGTAGTCTGTGAGACATTTAGGACAAATAATGACATGGAAACTTCTGTCAAATTTCTACTTACTTAGCAAATGTTAACAATAAATTTCCACCAATTAAATAGTTGAAAAAACATTTCCGTTCTATAGAGTTTTGAAGAAGAGACAACTGTCTGACCTCATCTGTTCTTTAAATAAGTTTATTATTTCCATGGAGCCTCGTCTTCATAAACAGTAGTGGATGGATGATGCTATGAAGGGTTTACAGTCTTTAATGTATGGTCTTTTTTTTTCCTGGGTAATGACCGTGATTCTTAGAAATTACAGTAATAGAGACAAATACTGGAAAATGAGGCCTTTACTTGCTACTTACGTTTCCTTATACAATGTAAGTGGAAAGCAGATTTAAGCACTGCACCCGTGACTGTGCTTCTTCAGCACAATGCTGGCTGTAGCCTGGGTGAGAATCTGTGGCTGTAGTGTCTGTGGTGTCGGTGCCGTTGTTGTTGGACGCTCTGTGCTCAGCCAAGCTCACTGCTTAGCACCGGCTGAAGGATTTACAAGGTAGCTTGTGAGCAGGTATGAGCCTGGGTGCACGCTTAACAAGGCAGGGTGTACCAGGCACAGCCGAAAGTGCTGAAAAGCTGCGGTTCCCATTAACAGGAGCGCTGCGAATACTCGATCGGTCCTAGGATCCTTTTTTCAAAATCCTAGGATCCTACTGTAGGCAGGGTCAATATGCAGAGGTTTCACACTCAAAACCTTCCGATGCACAGAACAGCCATGGCGCCCGCCGGCGACTCCCTGGGGGCTGGGGCCGCGGGGGGTCCCTGGGGCAGGGCAGGGCAGGGCCTGGCAGCCAGGGCCCGTCCCATGCCCCGGCCAGGCAGCAGGCAGGCTGGGGGCAGCCCCAGCCCTGGGCATCGGGCATCTCCCTGGGCATGGGGCTGGGCCGAGGCCAGGCCGGGATGTGGGCCTGCGTGCGGGCCTGGCGTGGCAGGGCCCGTGGCTGGCTGGCACTGCTGTGGCGTAGCTGGGGCAGAGACAGACAGCACTGGGGGGCTGAAATGGGGCCCTGGGCTGTGGGCAGGGCGGGGGGAGACCCAGGGGAGTGCAGGCGGGGGCTGTAAGGCTTGTGCGTGCCCTCAGGGCCCTGCAATAACGCCATTTCCTAAGCAAGGAGAACAGCTACGAGCAGGGTAATGCTGTCACCTGCCTGGCACAGGAGGCAAGGGGGAGAAAGCCCACACGTGTGAGGAAGTTTCAGAGCCAGTTGCTGGCAGAAGAGAAATGCTGAGAGTCTGGACTGGGCCCCCTGCGCGGTGCCATGGTGGCCATAGCTCCTGAGGTCCGTGGTTTTGGGCAGTCTGGCTGGGTGCATCCCCTGCCGCGCCATCACGGATGCGGCTTTTCTGCCCTCCATACCTAACGAGTTCACCACAGCTTTGCTCTCCGGGCTCTCAATGTGTGCCTCGTCCCTCTGTTACCAACAGTTCTGGGTTTGGCACCCTTTTTTTTCCTTCCCCAAACACCAGGGAGTAAACTGCAGGCTCCCTGGAGGAGTATTTTCCCTGCCTCTAGATGGTAGGAGGAACAACTGCAGAGAAAATTGCAGTGAATCCTGCTCAGCCCAAGAATAGCACTTGTTTAATGCAGAGGAATCCTTGGAGAGTTTAGCTGCCAAGCTCTAGGAATTTTTCACAGAGTATATGCAAACTGAGATTTTTTTCCTTTTTTTTTTTTTTTTCCACTTAGGGCATGTCTACAAAGATGGATGCAGACAGATCTTGCAGCAGAACTTTTTACCTTGAACACACTGTATGGTTATACAGCGCTGGACCAAATCTGGCATGTTCCCAGCTAGCTTAGAGCGCAGGCTGAGCAAGGCTGTGGCTGTCTGCACATTTCCACATAGCCATACTCTTAGTTTCCTCAAATAAAATTTATTCCAGAAAACAAATAAATATCATCTCCCTCACACAACCTCCTATATTTTCTCTTTTTATTGCAATTCTTTATTGTGTCTCCAAACTGTCACACAATTGAACTTCTCTGTTTACATGTATGCACAGTATGAAAAAATATAATGGCCTAAAAATTTGGATTTAATGCAAAACAGCTGACAAATTAAGGCACACTTTTCTATCCCAGCTTTCCTGTATAATAACATTTGATTGTTTCTGGAAGACTGCAGTGGGTTTTTTTCTGTACATTTGTCTTGCAGAATATTTTTTAGTTAAGGAAAAAATTGCTTCCCCGTGTCTTAGAGTTCTTCTGTAATTTCAATTTACAGTATGTCCTCTTGCTGCAATATTTGTTTTAGAGGAAAAATAGTAACCTGGATTTACTGTGTCTGCAGCATATTAGATTTTATGTATTACAAGTAAATTCTCCTCTGAGTCATCTGGTTTACAGATTGTATAGATTTTAAAATTTCAGTTTGTCCTCCCAATTTACCTAGATTAGGACCACCTTTTCTAGTTTTACTCTTCAAATATTCCCTATATTTTAACTTTCCAGTAAAAGTAATGGTTAGTGGCATATGAGGTGGTTAATAATCCTGAAACCATATTTCAGGTTTCAAATATTATCACATGGAAGGTATTTGCCAGGCAAAGGAGCACAGAAGTGGCCTTTTGAATCTTGCTAATTTTCCTCCAGATAGAGGATAATTCACCTGCATCTACAATACTTCCTTGCTCTTGGTCATGCTTAATATAGGTAACACTATAAACTCTGCTGTTCTGTATTTAAGTAACTGTTTTGCGTCATACTTGTGCAAACTTGATTTTGAGTTTTTGGTGATTCCAGTGAGCAGAGCGTGGCTTTAGATCAGTTTGAAAGAAAGGATACTCTCAGCAAAACCAAGATGTTGGGTATGTAAGTCCAAAATAACAATGCAAAAACTTCAGCAAAATGTCTAAGCAGCACTTGAACTCCCTAATACTATGCATTTGTCTTGCACGTTCCTGTGACGCCTACAGGTCTGCCAGCGCAGAGGTGCAGATCTACCCTGCTTTTGCAGTGAGGCATCAAACTGACAGTCATTCCTGAAGCATGGCAGTTGGATCCAGAAGGCATGCTTTGATGCAATGCCCTAAGCGGGCACATAGTAAATTTTAGGTATTTCTTAGATGAGGTGGCTTGGAGTACAAGCCTTGGGGGCTGTAATTTTAGATGAACTTAAATCCTGTTTAGTTCCTGGGTCAATTGCTTGATCCTGCCACAACTTATTTTTTCTGAGAAATCTGAGACTAAACCACTGATAGATTTGGACTGGGGACTGTGTAAATAGTTATTCCATACCCTAAAAGAAGGTCTTGCAAATTATGGCTCCTCTGAATCCTGTATGACAAGTTGTATTTTAGGAAAGCAGCCTAAGCAAAGGGTAATGTACATTTGGAAATGTGTTCCTTAACTCTCCAGGCAACCGTTAAGCTTTTCATGTTACTGTGCACATTTTTATTAGCATTCTTTTGTTCAAGTGTAGAAATACATCATTAGAGCATGTACATGAATATTTTGAAATCCTTATAGAAAGGATAGCAGATCAGCAGTGCAGAACAGCACTATCAAATAGTAGGAATACCCAGTGGTGGTATTATTCCTGTAGTTGGAATTAGTGTAGAGTTTTTGGAAATTGTGTTGTAAGTGTGACAGTAATTGTCAGTCTTGTAATGACAGGAAGTACAGTTTTGTGTGTTAAACTTTTTTTGCACACGTATCACAAGAGTGCTTAACCTTCCCCAAATTCTTTAGAATTGCATAAACTGCGATACCACTCTTACTGTTAAGAAAATCAGTCTTGTCAGATCCTTGTGTGTTGAAGTTTGCTATGTTCCCTATTCATAGCAACTGTTTTAGTCCTTGCCTCATAGCTATTCCCATGAAGAAAAGGTCACCTCGCACACCCTCCCTTATACTCTATGTTAACTCATGGACTTGAGCAGAAGAGAAGGTTCTAATAAGAATTTTTATATTATCTCTAAGTTTTTGTCCCAAATAATTTTTGAATTGAAATAAAGCTTTCCTTTGCCAGCCAATTGTTCTTGTAATCACAGACAGAATTTCTTTCACAATGCATTTTTTTTATCATATATCTATTTACCATTCCCTATGGCCAGCCCCAAGAGGCATGTCATATGACATTTGATGAGAAGACCTTTTAAACATTTATTTCCAAAGGAGATATTCTGTAAGAAGTTGTTTTTCAAGGAAGATATACTACATATTTCATAATCATCTACTCAATTTTTATATTATAATAGTAACCTGTAAATATTATCCTTATGAACCTTAGTTTTTTGTTTAGTCCAAGTCTGTTTCTAAATTAGCATCACATTTAACATGCACAGTCATCATCTCATACAACAAAAAAAGTAATATGGCAAACTGCCTTGGAATAAATTGAACACTGCAAAAAAATTATGAGGTCGTAGCACACCCACTGTAAGTCTTGATGTGAGCCTTGATGGAAAGAAAATTCTCACAAACATCCCATTCAATCTTACAGGGAGAATTTCTCAAAGATCCTGCTGACATTTGTGAGTAGGATTAGTCCAAGCGAATTAAAAATTTTGTTTGGTTGCAACCACAATGATGAGGCATGGAGGGAACTATATGGGAGGGAAGCCTCTCCAGCACCACAAGGCACAGAAAGTCTGCTGTACCCGGAATATGCCAAACAGAGATGACGCTGCCATTAGCCACCACCGCACTCTCTGGTAAGTGCTTCTGTAGTATCACTTTATGATTATCAAGCAGAGTTCTGAAGGTTTTGTGACATTACCAGGTCATAATCCTCAGCATAAATTATGTGGCAAGAGGGCTCTTCTTTATTTCGTAGTTTTCAGTATCAAGTGGCTGAGAGTAAAGTATACATCACTAAAAAGAAAAAAAAAAAGATTGAAGGAAAACACGATAAAATCAACCTCGTTAAACTGCAGAGTAAAGGAATTTCTTCATAATAAAATTTCTTAGAAATCAAAACTTAAAGTAATGACCAGATGAGGAAAGTAATAAATAACACAAGCTAAATATTAACATGATTAATATTAGTACAAAGAAAACCTTATGGAATGCTTATCAGCCTTTATACATGACTGAGTAAAAATGGAGCCCAAGGAAATGGGGCAATAAAGAAGGGACAATGAATGGTAAGGAGAGATTAAGCCTCAGAGTGAAGCACCAGAAGAAGAATTTTAAGAATAAACTATTAAAACAAATCGTAGCACGTTTCTGTTCTTCAGGAGTTTTAAAGGGCTACAACTATGAAATAGCTACACAGTAAACTGTGGTGCCTAACCTGCTGCTTAAATCAATGCTGGTGTTGCAGAAATTGGAAGTGTCAAATATTGTCAGTATCTAGATTCCAGGTGTGACTTGTACAACTACAGATTTGTGCCAAAGCAAATAACATAGAGTTAGTAGATCTAGAAAGAACAATAGAGAAAGTCCTGCTTTATGTACCTAGGCAGAATTAATTGAGAATCAGTAAGAAAATGAATGGCCTGCTCCTTCTCTTTACAATAGTTCTCTCACCAGGGATTCCTAAAGCAAATAAGCTGTTACGAAGTAGGAAGAACTGTTTTCATGTACTGGTTCAAAAGGGAGAAACAAGGTGCAGGAGTGCTTTTAATCATAGAGAGATTTTTCTAAGAGGATCCTCTAGGGATACTGGAACATGAGTTACTCAACACATTTCTACATGATCTGGGAAGGTGGGTGAATAGTGATGTAAAAAAAAATTTCCTGATAATATCATTCAGAAAACTTACTTTGAAAACTGACAGCCAGCTGAGCATTCAATTCATATAGGAATAAAACAGTCTGAAGTGGACAATGTTGTGGATAGTCCTCCAGAAAATTCATAGCTGTGCTTATAAGCAATCTGAAAGAAAAAAATAATGTTAAAAATTATTGGGAGGTTAGGAATTATTGGAAGGCTACAAAACAGAAAAGATGGTCATGCCATTTTACAGGTTTGTGTTACTCGTCTCAAATACTTTGTGTCGTTCTGACCATGCTATCTGCATAAAGAACATGGGGGAATTAGTTAAAGAAAAGAATTATTGAAGGGCTGGGTATCTCTGTATGAGAAGAAAATTAGAAAAAAAGTTAGTTTTAGAATTCATTCTGTAAAATATGATGAAGATGCCCATATGACCATAGATGGGGAGAAAATGACTAGGAAATAATATTGTTCAGTATTTCTAATGAAATAACAATTAAAGTATTCTAATTAAAGGATCAGATGATAGATTTTAAACAAACAAAAGAAACCAACAGAAAGAGTACTTTTTCACATAGCTTGCCATTGTGCATCTCACTAACGCAGGCTGCTGTAGATAGCAAGAGTAAAATTAATTCAAAAAGGGATATGAATTATTTTGAAGGAAATCCCTACTGGTTGCTGTTAAACGTGTTGGATGGGAGGCTTAGAAAGACTGAACCACTGAATCACAACCTAGAAAGCTGGGGGGTTGTCCATTTGCCCTGTTCTTAGGTGCCTTTCGTAAGAATCTGCATCTGACTGCCAGTGGCTGGCGAAAAGCTGCTTGTTGGTTTGGTCTGATCCTCTTACTCACTGTAGTAACTGGGATCTCTGTTACTATCCTTGGGTTTGTGATTAGCTGATATTTTTGGGAAATATGAGCAAAAGCTAGCCAATTATTCACTGGCATTAAGCTCTTTTGTGTGTGCATGTGTGTACAAATTAGCTTGATTTCTTCCAGAGTATTTGTTAATCAGATTTAATTAGCTTGGATGGACTCCTGCTACCATTTTTCATATACTATTGAGTCAGAAAGTGGGCATACTGGATTCTGTTTTGCCATGAGTTAGAACCTCTTAAATGTTATAGATTTACCCTAAATCATTCTACCTCTGTTTAAAAGCCCTGTTCTAAGATGGAAAGTGACTTAATATATTATTGTTGGATCTATTCCATGAATATCCATGACTTTCTTGGCCTCAGTATCATGAATATTTTATTGCATACTAGAACACTCTCTACATATTAGAAAGCCCGTTTTTGTGACTGAATTTGGCAGGTGATTGTGCTTTTGCTGTTTCATTACAGTTATTTTTACTAGTATTACAATAATGCTTAGAGCCCCCGTGTGGATTAAAGCCCCGTGGTGCTAGGTGCTTTAGTAGAACTGGAAGACTCTTTTCTGTCTGAAAACACTGGTAGTCTGAACAGGTAAAACAGACAAAAGTGAGAAAGGAAAAAGCATAGCAGAGCAATGCAGTGACTTGCTCCCCATTACAGAGTATGTAGATGATAGAAATGGGGACTATAACCTTAATTTTCTAACTTCAGCTGCTCTCTTGTTCACCCATTTGATTGAAGATAACTGAAGAACACGCTGTTCATCTTGGAAAACTGGGTTTACAAACTGTATTTATACTTAGTTCTTACAATTTATTTTTGTATCAGGTAAAGTGGGTTTTGTTATCTCCCCTTTATAGCACACAAGTTGTGCTTACTTACAAAACACTTGTGCATAAGAAGACTCTTACACAGTACATTGCAGTTGTTATCCTTTTTTAGAGAATTATCATCAACAGGCTTGCAATATGTTTCTTACTGTAGCCAAAATATGTTGTGTTTTTATCTTTTATGACTACAGATGATAGCAAATCTGTTCTGGTTCAGAAGCATTGCAAAGATTTTTAACACAGAGTCAAGGACTTAAAAAAATACATATACATATACGTATATGTATATATGTATATTTAAAATACTGTTCTTAGCTTACCAATTGGTATGTCATTATATATGCAAAATATTAAAAAGCCTCTGCTGATCATGATATAAAACTGACAAAGGGTACAAGGTGTCACTGTCTAGAATAACTTGTTCACAGCAAATATATCTAATAGCAGTGCTAAAAAAAAAATCTGCAGAGGCCAAGTTAATTTTGAATCCCCGTGTGAGCCCTGGCATTGCAAACAAGGTACTATGAAAATTTCTACAGATGGCTGTTTAATGTGTAAATTAATCTGACTCAGTAAGGATCATGCTAGTCAGTAGCAGTTATAATTATAGATCAGTATAAGGTCTTGCTCTACAAATTTGTACAACCACAAAACTACCATACAGACACACGTTTATTTAAATACTTTAATTATTTACTGTCAGGATTTGTGACACATGTATGCTTCAGCTTGCAAACATTAGCTAGGAATGATACGTTACAGTGCAGCTAGGATAAAAATAAACAAGGTAGTTAAAAAAAAAACCAACCACCAACCAAACCCTAACCTGCAGGAATAGAGTACCAGAACACATAAAACAATATAATCAGACATAACACATCTCATTGCATGTTGCTGTCCTCAGGAAAACAAGAGAACAACTCAAGTGCAACATTTTAGAGAAAAAGAAAAAATTGATGTATCCTCAGTTTGGATGTATATTTACAACTTGAATAGAAAGGTATGGAAAAACTTCAAGGCAACTGATGAAAGTTTATTTAAAGCAAATGTGTTCACAGTTAATGAGATTTGTGTGAATTTTCAACCTTTTTTTTCCTGAAGAGTTAAGGGAAGCAACAACCTTGAAAAGCTCATCTGTTCTGGTTACTCATGTCGGAAAACAATCCCCTGCTCTCTCTGTATCAACATACGCCACAGAATTCACCATGGCAAATGGGCAGCAATTGACAAATATGCTCTTCTTTTTTTACTTTTTTTTTTTTTAATTTTGTAAGAAAACACCCTGCTTTAATCCTGGCCATAGTCAATTAAATGGAAACCTAATTTAAATGAGTTAATTTGAAAGTGCTTTTTCCATTACAAAAGAAAGAAAAGAAAGAAAAGAAAGGGAGATAAAGAGAAACAGAAAGGTAGATGACAAAGAGGAAAAAAAAATTTAAAAAATAAAAAGGAAAAGAAAAAGAAGATGGAGAGAAAGAAAGAAAAAGAGAGAGAAAGAAGAAAAGAAAGAGAAAGGAAGGAAGGAGGCTAGGTGAGTTCTACTGCTATTGTACTTCAGTGTTCATAATTTCCTCACCAGTGCATGCTTTCAGTTAGCACTGCAGCAACATCTCTGCAAGTTTAGGGAGTGAATGGTACTGATTAAAGTGCTCTTGTGCCATTTGATAAATGTTCAAACTGTACACCTAGTTTATAATACATATGATGCGAAAAATGGAACCTCAGCTCCATTGCATTTGTCTGAAATGTTAGACAAATTTTAAAAAAGAAAAATTGTTTCAGTGATAAACTTCAAGTACAAGCATTTGGATGTTTTCTGAAGGGTTCATGCTGTGGCTTGTCTAAGCTCCCCACAACCACTGAATTCTTAAATATGTTTACTTGGAAAGGTCAATAGCTGGTTATCCTGTAAACTTTTCTCAAGGCTAGATAATAACAAAGTATTAGTTTTTGCTCATCTTCAGTTGTCAGCCACTCACTAGGAGGTATCCAGTGTGCTCATTTTTTCTCAGATTGTAAATGAGAGGGATAAAAGTAGATCAGAGGCAAGCAGTTGACTGCCTTTTTTTTTTTAAAGGTCCTGAAATAAAACCTTAAGAAAAAAGGAAGAGACATTTAATTAAGTCATAACCCTCTACAGCAGCAGCATAAAGTGCATGAAGGAGCAAGTGTATTCTGCACGCAGACAACAAAGGAAAGAAAAGCTGTTTGTTAAATCAAACAATAATGTATCTTGGTAACGTGAGGTTTCCATGAGGTTATCGCTATTATACAACAAGCATACAAAAGCTGTGTTTGTTGAAGGGTTCCTGTATTCAACCATGTTGTTGTGAAGAAAGATTGTTCTAGAACTCCATGGCAGAAATCAAGTTTATCTGAATTGTAAGCACTACCAACAGAAAAAAAACCCACAAAACCCAACCAAGAAAAAAAAATCTTCTTTTTGGCAAAATATTTTGCACACCTGGTTTCTAGAAAGCTTGGTATTTTCTCTAAGGTTTCTAAAGGAAATAGCGTTGGTGAGTTGGCCAAAGGGTCTAACACTGGCATGTGTTTTAGTACAAGATGGAGAGATATCCCTAGACAAGATTGAAGCAACTGGGGTTGGCTGGAGGAAATGGTAAAAGCAATATTGCTCCTTTAATTGCATGGGTATATTGATCATTGACTCGTCAAGATTGCCCTAAGGAGTGTGGTTGTTATACTGGAAGATCAGACAGCTGCAACAAGCAACTCAGTATATATATTCTATCATTGAGACAGAGGTCTGTGATTGCTCTCTCTGGCTGAGGATATCCTTGCTTCATCAAAAATAGTGTTACTGCAGCAATCTCTAGATAAAGGTTAAGCTTGGAGCCTTAAGGAAATAAAATTAATGTGAACAGTAACAAATGCTTGATGAGCCCACAAACACATTCAAGATGGGCTTTGAACTGGCTGTCAGCAATTTAAACCAACATCACCTGAAGGAGGCTACCAGAAAGAGGGATGCTTTTCCTAATTATACTGCAGAACTTGAGTCAGGGGGCAGCCCAAGCTAAGTGCAGCTTGTGTACATGGGAACAGGCCACACTGCCTCAGGTTCCCCTGGTTCTGAAGCTACTTTACTATCTGTCTCTGTTAGCCCGGACACCTCTTCCCCAGCTTGGTCCATCATTGCTAGATAATTTTTCCTGTAACACATTTGAAAGTGGTCAGCAGGTATATAGTTATCCATGGAGTCTGCTATATTCCTTGTAACAGATTGTGCCCTGCATGTTAAGGACAGTTGGGTACTATTTGCTATTTGTGTATTGGTAATCATACAAAGAATTTTTAGACTATGAATAAATGCTTTTTATTTCATCTTTATCTAAGTTCAAACAAAGAAGGTATATCTTATTGGCAAATTTTTGCTTCTTAATAACCTACGACAGCTAAGAAAACAGCAATTTTATTTTTCAATTACCATATACTTGGAATTTGATGATTTTTATAATAAACCTACAATTTAGAAGTTAAGATTTGAATCTAATTCAAAACCAGATTTTTACCTTTAAAGAAATTCAGTTATTTGGTCTGACTACACGTATAAGTCAATTGGAATTGATTGTGGTTCCCTTACTGGATGGGTTTCTGAGAAGAATGTTTAAATACTTCAGCATTTGTTTTTCCTGAGCATTGTATAATAATATGATTATTAAAGAAGTTGACAGTATTGTACTGATAAAAAAGGCCAGATCTGGTCCAAAGTTTCTGTCTTGGCTACTGAGGAAAGAATAGATGTTTAAAAATAAAGAAACAGACAGTTGAGAGGAAAGGAAGTCATAATAGAGTATGATATTGATTTTCCTCTTCTCTTAGGCATTTAATGTTTCATCCAGAGGATTCCTCCCTGATTTTCTGCTGCAAGGCAGTGTCTAGTATACCATGTATAGTTAATTAGGTGAGCTAAATAGTATGCAGAGATTAGCATAAAGTACAGTTAACCATGTCTTCCATATGTTCAATTGTGCTTTATTGTGAATATAGAGGAATAATTACATAGTACCTGGCATATTCCACTTTTTCTATAATTTACATAGTAGTACTGCAATAAAATGATGTTAATAACCTGAGACAAACCCTCAAAAGTAACGAAAGTCACAGGTCAGGACTGAAATTTTAATCCTAGTTGCAATGGGGATCAAGCCAGTATTATCAAAGCGGCACTTTCTGTTACTTATTTACATACCACATTCAATCCTTACCTGAGCTTCCTAGTCTATGTAAGTCATTTCATGCTGCTATGTTAATATGGAGGGGTTTTTTTACTTGTGAATTTATATTGGATTGCATCATTTCTTCGTGGAATGCCCTTTTGTTTTGAGCTACTTATTGGACTTTTCTAAAATGACATTAAGGGACAATTCCATGGCCAGTGAATGGTCTGTGGCCTGATTACAGAGTTTGAAACGCCACTGATTCAATCTCAGATATCACAGTTTTGTTAATTAGGACCCAAAAAACGTTCCCTTACATTCTTCTTCTGGCATTGGCTGGAGTGGTGATAGGCACTGGTGTAATGTGGCTAGGCAGATGGGAGCAGAAGGCACAATCAGTGAGTTATACCTGCAATGTTTTCTGCAATAATTATTGGGAATTAGTTTTGTTGGATGAAGTTTTACACATTGGATACCTGGAAAATTGTTTCCAAGAGGGACCTAGGAACATATCACAAGAGAGCCAAAATACCCCCACCATTACCCCCAACCTAGAAAAGCTACAGAAAAAGCAAAGTGAGGTCAAAACTGTAAAAGCCATAATAAATGTTGTTGCCACAGTAGATAAAGTTGAAAGCTTTGAAATCTTCAGGGTGAAAGTTAGAATAACTTTCTGATGCTCCAGACACTCTCTTTGAATTTATTTCCCTCCAGCTAAATTGTTCTCTTGCACCTCAGCTAATATTTTCAGGTATTTCTTAATATGGTTCTTCCTTAAAAGGCTGGGAAAAATTAGAATATGCATGTATAAAGGAGATTTTTAACACTGTAATGGTGAAAGGCCAAATCCATCTGGTTAAAACAGAAAAAACTATGTGAATTTCAAGAAAATGAGACTCATTTTTAACCTTTGGTAGATGGGTCTCCAAATACATTTTTGTATTTATGGAGAAACTATTTAATACGGGACTAACTCCTCCCTTCAGTGCAAGCACTGTATTTCTCGTACTTTATACCTTGTAGAAGGCTATTAAAAGCTTTTTGCCCATAACCTCCTGCAGCTTCTGGGGCATGGTGCTGCTGCTTATGGAATCATGTTCTTAGTACTGTGCTCTTACTCCTCAAGCAAAACAAAGCTAGAATAGTTATTGTTATCAGTTTAACCAAAACATGAGTGCCACTAGAAATGTATTTAATTTCTTTAATTTTGTGTACTCTTCTGGATAGATAACATCTGTTGTATGTGCAGTTACTTTTTTTTTCATGTACTGGGGGAAAAAAAAAAGAGAAAAAAGAGGAGAAACCAGAGCTGGTTAGATCCAGGATGCTTTTGTTTGCTCTTTTGCTGGCTCCTAAATGAAAAAAAAAAAAATCAGTTATGCAAGCTTTCCTGCTTTGTTTCTGAGCTGTAGTTGTTTTCAGCATCTCTGAATTTTCAAAACTTAGAAGACCACTCTGCATAAGTAGAAACCTAAAAAGCTACTTCTAAAGACACCAGAGTAAGTTCACATTAGTTGATTTTACTTTTTTACTTGACAATTCTGATAAAAGTGTTCAGTGGAATGACTATTGACATACTTTTCAAAATAATTGCAATGCCACTCAAGATAATTTCAGATGATTGTCTCTCTGTCCTACACTGCTTTATGGCAAAGCCAAAATTCCTATAGAAAACTGTAAGGACAGGAACTGGGAGGAAAGACCTTCCATGGAAGACCCAGCACCAAAATCCTGACTTTCTTCTTTCCTGCGCCACACTGAGAGGTAAGCACTGAGGCAGGTACAAAGCAGGCTCAAAGCAGAGAAGAGTTGAAGACCACAGGATCATATTGCTCTGTCCTAATCTGCTTCTTGCACTGACCAAGTGCAAAGTACAAAATACGACTCTAAACAAAACACACCAATTTAATGTAATTCACTGTTGATACACTTCTGCTCAATTAGAAAATCCACATTGTCATGCCTAGACATATAGACGACGGTATAGGTATTAGGCTGGCAACATGTCTTTAATATGTCTTGGAGTACAAGTGATCTTTGCTTTATTAGCAAATAGATGTGCAACTGTTTTCACTGAGGCAATTATGCACAATACTGAGCATATAAAAGTACTAAAAATATTTTTAGAAGTGACTGCATGTGTTCTGCTAGGATTGCAGAATAGTAATTTACTATATACAAAAAAGAACATAGCAAACGTTGCCTCACATACTCAGCTTCTCAAGTTTATATTACTGCATTTAAACATTCTGCATTTTATTGTAATGATTTGGCACCAAATCTTACATGCAATAAACCAAAAATGAACTTATGCTGTTTCCTCATTTCTGCTGTTTTATCTGTGCTATTCTCTAGCCTGTGCATGGCTCCTTCTTTCAACTATTTATGGTTGTAAAGATTTTTCTAAGATTCCAGTAATGCTGAGTAGCTGTTTATAAAATTTCAATTTCTCCAAGGTCTTTTTTGAATTAGTTCTTCAAGTTATATTGCTTTGATGGTTCCATCCACTTTCAGTATGTAATGTGTGGTAAGATAAGACACTGATTTTTTTCTCATTTTTCTTTGCTATCATTACAAATGTAATAAATTTATTTTTAAAAAATTTTATTTCATTATTTGGCACAATCCATTTTCCTCATTACACCCAACTTTTACTTCAACCCACTTTTAATTTTTTTTTTCTTTTGAGAAGACACAACATAATTTCCCTATTTGCTGCAAATCTGATTTGGGATTTTCAGGGGGAGGAGGACCATGTAGAAGAATTTTCGAATAGAAATGGGAATTAAATTCTTTAAATCCTTTACTTGTTCCTCCCAGAATGTTGGTTGCCAAAAATAGTTCAGAACTGTTATAATGCCTTCTCTTACTTATTGCCTAGTCGCATGTCTAAACCCTCACTGACACTTGAGTAACTGATCTTCCCATTGGAGCTCAGACCCACGCAGCATTATGAAGCAAATGCTGAATTCTCCAGAAGCTTCCAAGAATGTTTGGAACTATTGTTTGACTAAATAACATGATCCTTTAAACCTCTTTGTCTCTTCCTCCAAAATTTGCCTTTCCTTCATATCCCTCTATTCTCTTCAATTTAAATTCTGTCTCCTGTCTTTTTCTTGTCTTCTATCAACCCTTCATTTTCTATTTTCAATTCTAGTTTTTCACTACCATTTTTCCTTGTTTCATGCTCCTTTCCTGTTTACCTTAAAATAGCTCCTGAGATTTTTTTTAACCTCTAATTTTAGTTTCCTTTCATTGTCCCAGATCAACTAAAACTGGACGCCAGTTCTTCTGTATAAGAAAAAAAAAAGATTTTTTTCCTTCATTTTATCAGCTTCTCCCCTGTGAGAGAGAAGAGTAAAGGCTGAAATGAAGAAAAGGGAAAGGCAGAAAGAAGGAAACCTTTACTGCATTTATATTTAGTAGCTAGAGAAAAACACTGAAGGAAAAGTGCCACCAGACTGATACAGATTTTAATGAAATTAGTCTGTGGAATCTTGTACCTTTCACAGACAAAACATGAACCACTTCTTTTCCCCCATTAATGCAATGCAAGGGAAGTGCAAGAGATTCAATCCTTGACATAGCTCTGATTAGAAGTTACTGTAAAAATGACTCCAGATCTTTCAGTGGTTTGGCAGATGACTCAGGGAAAACTGTATGTGAAACAGCAACAGTAAATCTACATTAAGCCAGATAACATGACTCAGGATTTTAATGAAAAGAGTTTGGCTGGATTCTTTTTTTATTCACTATGCAGATGATTCTTGTAGTTTGAATTAGGATGAAAATATTAATATATAGTGGATTACTTGCCTGGCTCCTGGCCCTAATTTATGACAGCATCAATATACTTCAAAACTATTTCTTCTCTGACATTTAAATAAAATAAAAATTCCTTCTGTTTTATAAAAAAAATCATACTTGTACTGTACTTAACCAAATTCTGCTCAACTTAGCCCCAGGTGCTATTAGAACTCAAAGAGTTATACTTTGTAGATACCGCTGTACTTTTTTTATAATTAGGAATGGCTTTGATGTTTTCAGAGTTGCTCGGGGAATTTGGATGACCAATTCACATTCATTTTCATGGGAGCTGGACAACTATTCAACTTCTTTTTTTACATAGCTGTTTTATCCTTCCAGTTCACCAAGAAAGAGAAAATAATGTTTTAAAAAGCTTCAGTGTGTACATTTAGCTATAATCCCTAAGAACTGGCTTTTAATATGGTTCGAAGCCACACACATAGCATCTAAGTTTCTATTGCACTTCTTTTGCATATCCCCCTAGATACACATGGCTTAGTTACAGATGTAGTTATTAAGACATCTTTCCAGGAGTCGCTAAAATAACTGACTTGATCACAGTGGCTTTCTATCAGTGTTGATTGTTCACTTTTTATACTTAGTAGATGGATTTTACAGAGCATCTAATGGTGCTCTCAGAGTGTTTTGTCTAGAATGAATGAAGTGTACTTACTAAGTCCATTGAGTAGTTAGTTATATCCAAACCAAATAACTAGACTTACGCAAACATGGTTTTCACTAATGGAAAAAAGGAAGGGACGGTTATTCAATGAGCAGTAGGACCAAAGATGTCTGGTTTGTTACAGACATCTTGCATCCCCCAAATTACTTTACAATGACTGCATTCTCCCTATTCAGAGCATCTTCCTTCAAAAGTGTCTTCTTTGTCTGTCAGTACTCTGTGTTCCCTCATTATTAGTTGGACTAGAGGCAGTTTACATTTTGCTTCATTTCAAGCTGAACATGCCTGTATCAGGATAACATTGATTTAGCCAAACAGAACAATTTTTCCCACGGAGGAAAAATATGGGTCTTGCTTACCATTGTATTTTACCTGTGGGAACTTTCAAAGATGAACTTTGTCTCTTTGTTAAACATTAATAAAATTGGCCAGCAAGTTCTGTAACCATTGGGAAATCTGAAGGAGAGCTGACAAAAACATAACGCGAGTGCACAAGACTAATTTTTCAGTGAGCAGAACTAAAAATCTCACTGTTATCAGCATTACTGCAGTATTTCTGAGCTCTTTGTTTGCAATTCCAAAAGAATCTTCTAATATTATTTTTAAAAGTATTTGCATACCAGATCTGGTGATGCTTTAACATTTTGTCATTGTATTTTAAAGTTAAAAGTCAATTTCTACTCCAAATAAGTCAAATATACATTTCACAATAAAGAAGGGGAATATAAAACCCCTTGTTGGCAAGTTAAGTTCGAAGTGTTCTCAAGAAATGGCCATCAGCCAGTTTCAAGTCTATATGAAAAGATGGTCAAAGAACTCACAGTTCACTATCATAAGGATTAACAGCAATGCTGATTAGGAGTTTCCTTCCCTCTACATTAGAGTAAGCTGTGATGATCCACAGTCATTTCAGGACTAAGAATTCCCAAATGGTCTCAGAAAAGATAGGAAGGACACAAGTTTAAATCATCTGCCTACACTAAGCACAATCCTACTGACTTTAATAAAACAGATCAGTCATGCTTGCCACAAGTAGAGATAGACCAAAAGGAAATAAGGCTAAAAATACCAAGGGGAAAAATGAAAGAAGAAAAAAAAAGTGTTAAATCTTTTAAAATATTCTGTCCAGTTTCCTTGGATTTTTTTTTTCTTTGAAGTCTTGCCTTAGAGACAAGGCAAATATCAGTTTACAACATATGATAAATTGGGAGACTCTATAAATGTGGTCACACATTAAGCATGATGGAATTTACTGTTAGGGCACTGCCTGTCTCAGGTACACAGTGGGCTGCCCACTTTTCAACACAGAGCAGTTACATTTTCTCAGCTGGGAGCACAACATTATATGTAATGTTACATTCGTTAGAAGTCCATTTCTCAGCTTTAGGCTCTGTGGACCTCATCACTTCTGTATTAAGAAGACATAATAAGGTATAACATGGTCATGACCATCCAAATCCTCCCTTTTTATCAGTAATATTAACTAGCTGAATGCCAGAAATGTCAAATAAAGAAGCAATGACAGCGACAGTAATTTACTTTTGGAGAAAGGTGACATTTCTACTCTTTCGGTACATTAGCTCCTTTTGAAATGCCACAGAACATGCACATAACTGGTGAAATTTCACAAAAAAATTACTTAAGCAAAAGCCAATATAAAAAAAGACAGAGAAGGTAACAGTTGGAAGTTAAGAGAAGTTAAAAGATATATATTAGGATTGGGCAGCATCAAAAAAAAAAAAAAAGGATTGCTCTGAGAGAAGTAGAAACAAATGCCTACAAAATTTATATGGCAGTACATAAGTCAGACCAATTTTATTCAAGGGGCAAAACAAGGAATATCTTCATGGGTGGCCAAGACACATAGACATGTCCTTTACTCCAATAAATAGCCAAGAGTCCTAAACAGGAAAGCATAGAAGAAAATAAACAACATTTGAAAGCGAGCAGTAGCAGCTGGAATCAGGCTATTCCCAACCCTTTAATAAATCCAAGATATAAATAGCTCAGAGGAATAAATCTCTAAGCAAGAGTGATAGGGACACGGTTAATACCTGAATTGCCAAAGCAACATGTAACAATTTAAGGCACCGCATGCAAGCATGGGCAATTCAGGGCACTGAGAAGAACAGTGGCAATTTCAGAAACATATGGTAAAAGAATGATCCCAATACTGTTAGCCTTCCTGGCATGACTGAAAGGTGCAGAGGAAAGTAAAACTTCCAGGACTACTCAAACAGCTAGAGAAAAACAGGCAAATTTTAAGAAATATTGCCTTTTCCTTACTGACAGTCAGGGAGACATGCTGGGTTTGAGGGTCTCTTGATATTCACGGTACAAGGTCTGGATTCTTTTTTCTTTTTCATTTGACTGAAATAAATTAGAATAACCCCCTAATTTTTTATTTAAGGAAAATAGAAAGAAAAGCCTATGCTTTCAAAGGTTGTCAGAGTTTAAGAGTTTTGCTGATATAGATATTGGCTACAGGGCAATATCACAGGTTTATGTCTACCATAAATGACTTATAATTTAAGCTCCATCATCTGAAGACATGGAGTGGTAACTCTCAGAGGTGTCGTAACATATCTGCAGTACCTTTCCTCTTCATAAGTTAGGATCTTCCACTCATGCTGAGCTCAGGAATGAGCAGTAATGAAGAAGACTTGACTCTTCCAGCTGCTGGTCCCAAACCAGTTGAGATTCAGAAAAAACCCTTTGGCACTTGTGTACATCACTGATCCTGTGACTAAAGGTAGGGTCACTTGTATGAACTGAAGCAAAAGAAAACTCTTGATAGGTGTTCGATTTCTTGACAAATGACATTAAAACTCTTTGCAGGTACTTAACAAGGGGCTTGTAAACTTTACTTTGGCATTAGAAAGAAATCACTTGGAGTGGAAAATTATATTTGCAAATATCTGTTAAAAAAAACTCCAAACCCAAACCTGAAAATTAATGGGTCCAATGTGAAATGGAAGCTGTGTGTCCACCCTTTAGCTCTACTTCATAAACTAGCAACTCTAGAGAATAACATTTTGGGAAACTTGCTAAATATATCAAAATTGGCCATTTCCAGATGCCTGCAATGATGCTTAGCATAACAAAAATGGAAATGCATCAGAGAACTTTGTGTGGCAAGTTAGATGCACCATTTACCCAATCCATCTATATTAGTTTCCAGTTACTTTAATCAAATCAGTCTGTCAATCCCATTGTAATTAAGAAATCATTTTTACTGGGACAAGAGAGATTATTAAGGTTAGCATTACATAAGCCATTAATAGTACTTTTAAAGGATGGAAGAACTTAAAATGTTTTAAAATATTGATAGCGAGCAAGTAATTTTGATCAAAATGTGATAAAATACAAAACCTGAACTGCAAATATGATTTTTTCAGTAATTGTCTTTTTTGGTTAGAAAGTCATAGTCAAGAGGAGCTGAGGGCTTAATTTACTTGAAGCAATCTAATCTAAAAGACCACCTTTGATCTCGAGATGTTCATATTTGTTCTTTGGTGGCCAGAAGTAGGAAGTGAAATGTGAAAGTGAAAAACAAGTCAATGAGGTACAAAGCTATTTTGAAATTTGGGGGTGAATTAAAAAAAATAGGTTTACTGTAAGCTTTTGGTGACAGTTTAGATTCTGCTCTTATTTTAGCTAAAGCTGTTCACCCATCTGATATTGGAAAGTGATATTTTCAGGATGAATAGCAGAACATACCTGCAAGGAACACTTCTGACCTTTTTGTAATATTAAGGAACATTTTATGAGTGATTAGGGTTCAGTTAGTAACTATTCAACCTAGGCTTTTTGGTTAACCAGAGCAGACTGACTATTTGAACTTCTAAGACATACAGATGGACAAGGTCAGTACATCTCTGTTTTTCATCCAGGCAGTCAGGTAGAAAATTAGCCAACTGAACTCCACCTGTCTTTTTTTTTTACTTGTTTTTTTTTACTTGTTTTTTTTTTTTTTTCCTTTTTCTTTTTCTTTTTTTTTTTTTTTTCTTTTCTTTTCTTCTAATTAGGCTTGTGGAAAAGCTTTCAGCTTACTTTTACTGTTCTTTCACTTTCAGCTCTTCCCTGTAGGCTAGTATTGTCCTATCATAGCATTCCACCGAGCTCTTTGTTTCTGTGTTTTTTGCACCACTGGCTACTGACTTTAAATTGGAATCATAAAGAAGTTGTGTAGTTTTTAAACATATGACCACCAATGTAAAGGTCAGGTCACCCATCTCCAAGATAAACTGCTGAATTATACTTTATTGAGGATAAGCCTGCATACACCTTGCTTGGATTCTTTAGTAGAAAACACCCCTACGTTGACACAAAGTGTTCATGCAAAGTGTGAAGTTAGATGAATTTAAATGTATCAGCTATAAATGGAAGAAAGGCTTTCTTCTTTTTCTTGCCCTACACTTGGACCAGTGTACAGCAGTGAGGTGGCTCATGTGGGACTGAGAAACAGAAGTACAAATCCTGATTTAAACAGAAAAAGACATTGAATTATTATGTCCCACAGGCATTTTCTAATTATTTTGAGTAACTGCCATTTTGTGGTTCATAATCATTTTCTCTCTGTCCTCCTCCCTTCTTTCTCGTGCCTTTTCTTGATTTCATTGTAACACAGAATTGAAATTTTTTTATAATGTCATATTTAGTATGGAAACCTTGATCCTAAGAATGTTAATATCTCCACCCACAGATAGTCTACCAGACATCACATTTTAAGCAATTTTTACATTAAATACAAACTTCACTGCAAAGAGCCAGATATTTTCAAAGCTAATGTACAGATAATATTTTCCAACTTCAGGTTGTGGTGTCATAGAATCCTTCTGTAATAAAATTTATGTTAGCTCTTGGTATCTTTTTAGAAATCTGCACTTAGGTAGCCTCACCTATTTTTTTAGCAACATTCTCCATTTGAACTATTTTTTCTTCTTTAAAGGACTATGCAATTCTTCCTCTTCATAACCAAATATGCAAAAAGAATACACATGAAGAGCAATCATGAAATACTACATCATTTCAACAGAGACACAATCCAGAAAGTGTGTTTGTGTTTCCAGCCATGAATATTGCCTTACTGGCTTGCTAAAATAAATCAAAATTCAGTGAGGTGAAAGGAATCTAGGCACGATAGGTATCTTGCCTCACAGGAGGAAATGTTGTAAACTGAGAGGAAGTTACATTCTTTGTCATATGCTTAAACCGTTCTTGCTCTGTACATTAAAATATGCATAAATCTGTGCCAATTTGTGCCAGTGCTTATGGGAAAGAACTAAAGCAAAGGTTTCTGCTTGCCTCTGCAATGCATGCAGGTGACCCCAATGCATTTTAACAAAAACCACAAAAACATGTCAAGAGCACTGCTCCAGACTAACTGATGAACAGATGTTTAGTTTTAAGTTGTTATAAAAAGACCCATTTAGAGAATGTGATTGGGACAGCAGCTATATATGATACTGTCTTGGGATGAATCCAGAGGGAGCGGAAACAGAAAATGGTAACTAATGCCTCTCCTTTTCCTGATTTAATTAAAGAATAATTTTGGAGATACATGAGTTGAGAATATTATTAAGGGCATAATTTAAGGACAGTGTCATTAAAGCCACCAGTGTACTAGATGGAAATTTTCCTCACTATGGATGGAGTAACAACAATGCTTTTCTTTCCTTGTGGGCTGTTAATGTAACTCTGGGATTTTGCTGTCAGAAATGATCTTCAGTAACTGAGTAGAATTGCCTTGCAGAAGCTTATTATTTAAAAATATCAGGTTGCACTCAAAACAACATGGAAAAAGCACAGATAATGTGATATTGTTTTTACAAATGCATTAATCACAAAGCATATGTCTTAATCTACTGAGTATTCTTCAGACCAAATGTTCAGCACTGTCTCCCTCATTCTGTTGAAATGTAGTCATCTCTGATATCACCATTTCTATAGCAGTGCAAAAGAACATTTGTAAATTTGTTATAGGTTTAGAAAAAAATTACTCAAGCCTGTCTGTATACCTTTATGATGGTTTTGTCCGGTCTGCAGTTTTTAGAGATCAAACCTTTTGCTGTTCTTACACATGTGTAAGTAAATTTACTTAGGGTAAAAATGAAGCATCATAATTATTTGAAAGCTTTACTTCTGCTATAAGTTAAGAAATAGTTCAGCTGAATTGTTTTTTTTTTTTTAAATGTAAGTATATTGCATAAAGACAAAAAGTGAAAATTGAAAATGTTGAAGGTGAACTGAAATTATCAAACTATGTAAAGTATTTTGATTGAGGTAATTTTAATTGCTTTTTGAATGTTTGATTTACAGAAAATTGAGGCCCACATTTTGTTCTAACAAGATAGGAAAACCCAAGACCTCAAAAATCCTTACGGGACTGAAAAATACCTTCCTATCCAGATACATTTTTTAATGAACAAGGCAAGAAACAAACACAAAATTACTTTTAATGGCAAACCCTATTATTTTCACCTGGAATTCTGAAATTTAGGGGGGGAAGTTCCCATTGGATTAGCAGTCAGAAAAATCAGGCTTCTTAGCAACCTCACAGTGCAACAATCTCACCTTTAGCTTTAATCAGAAAGAGCAGCACAATGCCTCGAAAAATACCACAGGCTTCTTTCTTAGTTTAATTCTGTCTTGGCATGGTTTCTTCTGGATCAGGAGGTAGAACTGAGCTAAACTGTTTGGTTTATATCTACTCAGAGTATATTAAGACACATACTTTATTCCATCTCTATTCAGAAGAAATAACACTTGTATAAAAGCAGTGTAAAGTATTTGTCCAATTTATATGAATTTCAAATGGATTCTGAAGCTATTGAAATGCATATTACTATCTGTGTCATAGGAATTGTGCATTAATACAAAAAATGTGAAACTGACATTTTTTTCATATGTGGGACACAACATTTTTTTTTTTCATTTGTGTTTTGACAGTGAAATGCTCTTTGAGTACTTTATTTTGGAGGACACAAACAATCTTTGATTACAACACAGATGAAGAATCACATTTAAAATGTTCCCTTTTAAAAATCTCAGTGTATTTATAAGGAACCATCAGCTATTATCAGAAGCCTCTGAACCCCTGCAAAACAGTCTAATACATGAAAGTCAACATTTAATGTGCTATAGTCTCATGTTTCCATGCAGTAGCTCCAAGGAAATCAATTTTTCAGCTCGAAGGTGCTTCAATTTGGCACAGTTCTGTAACACTCGTAAATGTTATCCAGAACGCTTTCAAAAATAACACAATTTAATAATCACAGATGTTCCCACTCTGTCTTCATAGCAGTGTTATAATATCATGACAATGAGATTTATCAGATTTCATGGTACCTACAATATGCACAGAGGTATTTTTGGCAAGGTTTTAATATGACTAAAAGTGAATAAACTCAATTGGAAACTTTTAGAAGACTTTGCATGAAAGTTTTGTGATCTTTTCAAAAGAAATGCTAACCCCTTCACACAGTTGAGATAGGATCAAATTACAGTCATGTGATAAATGTTGCATTTGTGCTCCAGGATATTGAAATTTTAAAATATTCTCCTGAATCTGGCTGGGGGATGAAATGCTTTAGAGTATGAAGCATCCAGGTCTGTTTCAAATGGTACTGACTGCAACTGCTCTACAAAGACTTTTGCAGTTAACATGCTATGGTGTTTTCTCCCTCTTATCTCATCATACTAGACATAGGTAGGTAGACCTTAAGCTTCGGGCTCCCAAGTTGTCAATTTGCCACAGTGTGCCTCTAAAATCAGTAAGTAGATGGAGATGTTACCAAGTGCTGATGCATCATTCTTTGGATCTGAATGGAGGCACCCATATCTCCTCACTGACTGCAAGGAGGGTAATGACATTGCAAACAGGCTCAGTTCGGAGGCTAAACACAGCTCTGATGGGTCTGTGCTCTACAGTTTAATAGGGAGAGATTTCCTCATTCTTTGTTTTGTTAAAGCAGTGCTGCAGGCAGGAGAAGGTTGAGAATCTGTCCCCCAAAGTCCTAACAATCAATAAATAAGAGGAAGCTTTGTGTTAGAGTATGAATCAAAAGCTGTACAAGAAAGTATATATGTCATGTTTTAAGCTGTGTTTTCTGAGATAGTGAAGTCGATGGTCACAGATTCTGGGACATCAGGATTCTCCCTTAAGTGCCTGGAGGCAGAAAGCGCCTTGAATCTGAGAATAGAAAAGTAATGACTGACAGTAAAAAACAATCCCAGAACAGAAGCATTTACCATAAGACACTCTAGTTCTTTGTCTACAGGTCTGTGCTTTAACTACATATTGAATAAGCAAGGTCAGTCTACATTGTCTGTATCCTCCACTTGTTCTTGTTACAGAAATAGATCCCTCTAACCTTCATTCCACTTGAATAAAAGCCTTCTACATTTTTTTTTATTTTGTAAGGTTTAAAGAGCCACAGTTCTGTGCTTGTATAAAGTGTAGTTATAAAATTGGAACCCGGATGATAAAAGCAAAAAACCACGCATAATAAAACATTAATTGCCATTAAAACAATACACCTGTAAGCCTTTAGACTGAATTCCAGGGAAAGCGTTTCAGAGAATGTAGTATGGTGCATTGAATTGGCTGTAAACATGAAATTACTGAAAGAATGAAACAATGTGAGGTAACTTATACATGATTGTTTGTTAACTCGTCTTTTTTGTTCAGTATTTTGAAAATGTTATTAACTGTATAAAACTATTGTTATTCCAAAGATCACAGGTTGGCATTTTTAACCAGCCTACTGTATATCTTGCCTTTGACAAGGAAGAGGACATTTACCATATCGTGTATTTGCCATATACTTATATCTCAATTACCTATAGAGAATTCTCTTTTTTTGGGTAGCATGAGAAAACAAAACATAGTGTATAACATGAAGTGTAGTATTCAGTGACTTTTGTCACTCATGGATTATATAAAAGCTACGAATATGCAAAAATAATTTGAAGCGTGGCTTAGTGTTTGATTCACTTTGTCTAAACAACAGTGCAGAGTGAGCTTATAAACTCCTGGGTCCAGATGTACAATCCCACCTATGTTTCAATGGCAAAGGGGCATGAGACACAGTTATAGGCCATTCCCCACCTACCACACCATGGTTTTCCTTCAGCAGGGAATGCAAACATACAGATCTGCAAGCAGTCATGGTGCTCTCCAGCAAGTATGCTTGTCTGTACTATTGGGATACTGGGATGGGGATTTACTAGAAAGCACCTGACTTGCAGTGTATAGTCACAGCCAAACAATCTAGGAGTCCTGAAAACAAGCATGGGGCACTTCCCCCCTGAAGTATTTTTCAAAGCAGCATTAAAAATATATTTTACAATACTTTAAAAGTGAAACTTCATTTTATATCTCCCATTTGCACCTTTGTCTTATCCTCAGATATTATTTTTCTTCACAATGGTAAAATGTGGAATTTAGTACATTTCCATCAAATCCACTGAATGCTTTGCCTGACTAAACTGACCCAAAGGCCTTTCTCTGGAGAACATTTGCAAAAACTTTATATTGACAAACACTTGTTTTGCTTGCACTGTTTCTACCTGTGGACTTCAGTAAACCTACCACTTGGACACAGGTTCCGGTAAATAACAATTTCACCTTTGAAATTGTATCTCCTGTCCAAAGTGTAGCTAAAGAAGAAATCTTTTGGGCACTTTTATTTCTTTGAAGCTGCAACTTTGATTGTCTTCTAGAAGCAGGTTAGGTGTACTGTGTATCCCTGTGTATATCTCAATGTGTGTCTCTTAAATACCTGTAGCACAATTCCTAAGACAGGGAGCTTTTTTTGAGCAATTACGTGGGAACTGAGCCTTTGTGGTTGTTAATGCCTAAGTAGTGATTGCACCAGTGTTGAATGTGCAGCTTGGTTACTTTCTGGCATTTCTATGATGAAGCCTTGGATTTAGAGGCTCCAGTCTGAAAAAAACTGTCCCAACAGCCATTTATCAGGATGCAAGGACTCTACATCATATATGCAACCAGTATAGTCTCCCCCCCTTTTTTTTTCAAGTGATCTTGCAAGCAGGTGAAACCGTTGATACAGGAAGGTAAGTAGACTGCACACTGTTTGAGAAGAGGCCTTATGGTGAGACTGATTCCCAATAAACAGCAAGTATTAGACACCAGGTAAATGCTATTTTGATGGCATAGTGAGACTTCAGTGGCACATGAATGAGTGACTCCACATTCTTCTACTGGCCTTATGCACTGGGTCAAAAGTGTCTTCTCTGGTATGTATAAAAGGCTGATTAGATGTTACATTTAGTTAATAGAGCAGAATACTTTGTTAAAGTGAGGAAAGCAAACTGTTGTCTCTCTGTAGCAACTGGACATCAGGAGACATGACATATTGTCAGCTATTAAAGGAAATTCTCCCTCAGTGCACCTGCTAGAGGATTTTCTACAGAAGTAAATCCAATCAGTACTGCTAACGTCACCATCACTGAGACATCTGAACTGCCTCTCCTTGAAAGGTTGGGTTCAAAGAATGCTGAAAAAATGGAAAAAATCTTGCTCAGAAGTCCCAGGCAAGTGGTTATAAAATATCAAAATCCACAGCTCAGATTCGTGTCTTTTGTTTGCACTGGAGGAGCACTCAGCAGACAAGAGTGTGGTCTTCACAAGTTGTTCATTAAATGCCTGGTCCTTGAGGAGGAGAGCAGGGAAAATGGTTGCTGCTGCACTCTGTGACAGACTTCATTTAGGTCTTCCATGGAAATGGTATTTGACCTTCTAAATACAGAAAAAAATATATGTCTAAGGTGCAGGGTTCACATTAAATCCTAACACAAACTGCTCAAGTTCAGTGATGATCATCAAGGTCCTCTTTGCTATTGGTCATCTCGCCACTCTGCAATCCCTTTTAATCAACCTAATACTACACACTGTGTGCACTTCATCTCACTTACTGATACAGTGAAACAAAGCAGCTGTTATAAACTGCACAACAGTTTACAAAAAGGAAACAGAAACAAGAAAATGAAAAGTAACGAGATGCTAATTGCCAGTGTTGCAATTATACCAGGAGAAAGAGGCAGATGCTCTTCATTCTCTAGATAGATGGCAGAGGTTTAATAACCAAACAAGTGAATTTCTTTTTTAATCATTAAAAAAAACCCCCAAACCTAACTCGTCCCATTTCTTTTTTTATGTTGAAGCACCAGTTTTGTCAGAGTGAAATGTCTCACTATCATACAATATTTTCTTAAATGTATAGTGTCTTATTGACTTTGCCCACTCTGTATGCTTGTTATGCAACTTCTAGCTGTTGTTTCTATCATTAATGCAGTCCTGGGTATCTGTCAGTTATCAACACTCTAACTGCTCAGCCCTCCCATCCTGCTCACACCAGCATGCCTGTTAAAACACCAGTGATTTTCTTTCCTCTTAGCTCTTTCAGTGATAGTCTTTTTCTCTGGCTGTGCTAATTCCTTTGCCATTCTCACTGCCTGCAGTGATGAATTCACAGTGCTGGGGTGTTTTAGGAGAGGAATGTTGCAACCTGTAAGCTCTACCCATGTTCAACCATATTTAGCGTCTAATAAACAGTTCTGAATGGCTCTTCTGCAAAGACATTTCATCTATTCTGTTTGGCTCAGAGACAGAGAGTAGCTTTGGTGATACCAATGATACTAATAATTTGACAAAAGAAAGTTTACTTCATCCAACTCCCATTTTATTTATAGAGATTGACAGTTCTACATGACATGAACACTTTCTTTATGTAAAGTTAATGCCTAAGACTTGTGAGTGAGCACAGAATAATGATCTATCTATTGTTGATAATGTCACCTTTTTGGAGAGGATCCAGAATGACAAGTTTTATTCTAGAGAGTATTATATTAAAAAATGGTGGACCACTCTTATTCACAGTCACTAGCATAGCCTCACTATCTGTACAAGAAAAGAGCAGCAATTTTCATTTTGCTTATCTCTACTTTAAATACAACATATTGCATAGGACCCATTATTTCCAGTCATTTCCACTTTTTTTTTCCAATCTTCTCTGTTTCTCATTCTACACCAGACATCCACTTGAACGATATAAGCCATCTGTAGTTTATAAAACACCTTTAAGCTATTGTTTTAAAGTTTTATACCTTTTAATGTTTTCCTA
This sequence comes from Haliaeetus albicilla, assembly GCF_947461875.1. Taxonomy (NCBI): domain Eukaryota; kingdom Metazoa; phylum Chordata; class Aves; order Accipitriformes; family Accipitridae; genus Haliaeetus; species Haliaeetus albicilla. The sequence continues at coordinate 14,620,214 of NC_091490.1, forward strand.
TTTATTTCCTGCTGATATCAACACATATGCTGCCAAAAGCAATCTTTAGTGGATACTAACATATTCATATTGAACATTTGATCCAGAAATTTTGCAGATAATAAGCAGAGGGAACATCTGTGAGAAGCAGATAATTTTTAATATTTATGGATAGCTCATTTCCATGTTGTAATCCTTAAGATGGGATCGGGTTTGTAAGGCTCTGTACAATGCAAGTCATTTTTCTATATTCCCATCATGGTTAGGTAATGAAAGGAGCAGTGGTTCTGAAGAGGGAACACCAATGAGTTTATTAATTAATGTTGGAGAAAAGTTCCCCACCTTTACTTGAATGAAATACAGAATAACTATACAAAAAGGATGATCTTACACATTTTAATACTCTCAGGATGCTCTTTCAAACAGGATAATGTAATCTGGAAGCATACCTATACTTAAGACCTAAAGTATGAAGTGAGGATAATTAACTGTTTTTCAAACTTCCAAATAGACACAGCTTTTATTATATAAATTCTAAAGAGCAGCAATATGCTCAAAGCATTATCTCAGCATTATTAGTGATTTACAAATCTTGTTTCTTCATTGGCAATTAAGTCAGTTGGTTAAGCCCTTCCTCTGCCAATGGTTTGAAATTCCATACTATTATTTCACTTGGTATAGAAAGCTCACCGACCTGAGGTAAAGACACTTTTATATTGAAGTTTTCTCCTAAAGCCATAAATGTGAAACAGAAGATTCAGAAATCTGGCTTATGAAGATAGTGAAGATGTGTAAAAGTGGAACTAGATTGCTAGTCATTAATTTATTGTCACATTAAGTTTGCATGGGTTTGCAAACATACATGATCTGTAAGTCAAAAATGCCTCGCCTACTATTTTTTCATTCCTGCTTTCAACAACCCAAAGGACACCTGATATAAACCTCTTCCTTTTCACTTACAGGCACTAATGACAATTGTTCTATTTTTGATACCTATTTAATTACATTTCACTAATAAGAGTAATACTTTGTCTTTGACTAGCACATTATGTTTTAACAATTTTGAAGAATGAAGCATGAATTGAAAGCCAGGATGACAATTCTATTTTGTGGCAGGTCCCTATGTTAATCAAACATATTTAAATTAAACTTTCTGACAAAAAGAAGTGAGAACAGATTCTTTTATTTGTTTGTTGACCTTAGCAATTCAGGATGGATTTTTGCACTCAGGGCATGTCTGTGATCTTTTGCCAGCCACCTTGCAAGAATAGTCCTAGAATTAGTATTCAAAGCCAAAATGGGCCTGTTTCAGCATCGATGAAAAAAATCACACTCAGAGCTTGAACTAAGATCACTTTTCACCCTTTTCTACCAACTGGGACAGAGAGGTGGTCAACTGTTTTCTCTAAACAGCTTTCTAACAGATTTTTCAGTAAAATCAACATGCCCATGAATGAAATTGTGTATGGGTAGAATTCCTGTAGGTGAAAGTGAAACCAGCTGTCTTCTACACCAGTGCAATCTCCATTTAACAACAGTGAAAATGACTTCACAAACTCAGGGCTTCTCAGTTCCCTTTACTGTGCCCAAGTCTTATATCTTCTTTGAAATAGTGCTATTTCCAATAGTTCTCAGCCTGAAAGTTGTAATGAAACATATAGATATTAACTAAGCATAAAACCCCAGCAAAATCAGTAAGTTATTCACTGAAGCAACCATGCTACGTGATATAAACTTTACATACCCTTGCTGATAACTGTGAAAGCTTGCTGATCCTTGCTGAACCATTCTATGGTGAAATATATGTATTGCTTTATAGTCAGATACTGACTTTTCTGCAAATCAAATGGATGGAGCTGAATCTTCTCTATTTCAAGAAATATTTCAGTGTTTGTGGAAGGGAAGAGGATGCAGTACAAAGAGGGAAGAATTCCAGCTTGTACAAACAGGCTCATTAACCAAATATATCCTTCAAGTGGCATTTGCAAAGGACTGCAACTTGGAAACACTAGGAACACAATTAGAATACAGTGGTGAGGATCCAAACTGGAGCGAACGAAGGCTGAAATGCAGTAGGAAGTTTCTATCACTATTTCAAGTTTGCTTCTCACACTTAACAGCTGCCCTGTCACTCATATGGAGTCTGAGTGGATTAGAAGGATTATCAAAGGCAGTATGCTTTCTATTCTGCTTCAAAGCTAATCAAAATTGGGTACACATGCAGTTATCCAATGCCAGCATCAATCAGAGTGTGACTGACACTGACACTCCCTCAACCAACTCCAGGATGTTGCCCTATTGAGCACAGAACTATGCATCACAAAAATCCCTACTCCCATAAGACTCACCTGGACGTAAAAATCTCGAGCAACTCAAATTCAGATCAGGTTTTTAAAATATATGACCAAAGGCAGGTTCAATTTTCAGCAAGAATGGCACATACTGAAATACGCCACTCTCAACAAACAGCTGAGATTTCCCAGGGATACCATCTTTTCAAACACCAACCTAACTGGATATTGCTTATCTTAGGAGATCAAATAAGATTCTGCTCCTGGTGGCATATCTCCAAGTAAACATGCAGTACACAAAGGAAAAAAACAAAGGCACCAGACCTTAGATTCAGACTGCTGCAGAGTACTCGGAGCCTGGTCCATGCATATGAATGTGTTTAGAATGTGTTTCAGCCTTGGCTTCATTTCAGGTTTATTCAGAGTTTCTTCCAAAGTTTCAATTCAGTATCAGTATCGGCAGCTCCTCTCTACATCTCCCTTTCACAAAGATCTCAAAAGACAGACCGAATCTTTAGAAATGTATTCTGACCCTAACCATTAGTGGGAAACAGAAAGGAGTGCATCCATTTAAACAGTGACAATGAAACATGCAATTAACATTAAAGGAAAGAGGCAACAAACCAGCTTACATTAAAGGACAAAATCCTTATGACATCCACAGAAAGCCCACAGTAGAAGTTAAACGCCCACACATTCACAAAAATAACGAAGCCTATAAAATACTGTTTATAATTCTGAAGAATATTAGGAAAATCAAATAAATAAGAAATATTATTGCCAAACATTGAAGTCAATCAAGATGTGGCTGACATCAGATTCAGGCAGTTGGAAAAGCTAGCTGAACTGAAAATTGCAATGCAAAACCAAGGAACATTAACAATTACCAGAATAGATCAAACAAGACATCTGGTGAGAAATGTAGAGCTAAAATGCATTGAACCAAGCAGATTTCTAAAGTGTCTACAAATATCAGCCACTTAGCGTTGCTGCATTTGTCACCAGTACAGTTGTCTTGGCAAGGGAGAGGATTTTATTTGTTTCCTTCATTATAGAATTTAAAGTTATTACTGGAGAAGTTTCCCTAGATAAATGTTTACCCCCAGTTTGTGTCTTCAATATGTATTTAGGGGTCATCATAGATAATGATCCCATTCGTGCAGTGCTATCACATAAATAGCAAATGTGATCCAAGAAGACACACAGAAGAGAAGATAGGGTAAAAAGAGATAAGTTTTATTTCCTTTATATGCAACTTTGTCAAATAAGGTACTTGAACTGTCTGTAGTAAGATCACAGCCAAAAGCTAGTTCACAAGGCAGGTGGAAATCCTAGATAGAATTTAAAAAGGAGTTACCAAAATGATCCTGACACTGGAAAATAAACTTTGCTATGTAAGACTAAGAAGTTTGGTGTATTCAGTTGGTTAAAAAAAAAAAAAAAGTTAAGACGATGTGATCACTGTTTATAGGTAGTTACAGAAGGAAAAGATTTCCAGTAATGGAGAGCTTTCTATCTCTGATGATAAAGATATAACAAAATCCAGGGATTAGAAGTTGAAGCCAGACCTTTATTTTTTGTTTTGTCTTCCTCAGCACCATAAGTGAGATTATTTTCTAGGATCATCCAGGCATATTTCATCTAATTAATTTCCTACCATTGCAAGGGCATTAGGGATTAGTTCCAGTCTTTGCCTATAGCATAGCTAAACCTCATGAGGTCTAAAATTCTTTGGTCTAATGAACACCTTTAAGTTTAGAATAAAGCCTTGCTAAAACTTAATGACCTGATATGGATGATCTGAGGGTCCCTTCTGGCTTCAAACTCCAGGAAACTTTGAAATCATTTCAAAAATCATGTTTATTAACCTATGCTGTGCTTGATATATAAGCCACCTACCACAGCTGATCAAAGAGAGATGTCCCCCTTGAGCCAGGAGCATACTTAAGAGGAGAGAACAAGAAATAAGTGGCAGTTAACTGAAAGCACTTCCCTAAATCCCTGTATCATGAAGCACTCCATTAAAACGTTACTTTGAATCTCTAACAAGCCTCCATCAAGGCAGACTGGATTCTTAGCCCCCAGTCCTGTAAGCACCTAATCCTACAAGAGTTCCACATGGGTGCTCCTCTGCCTTTGGCCTGAAGTGTGAAAATACTCATTATTAGTACTGGGGCTACCAGGAAAGAAACCAAGACTGTTCTCAGTCCTGAAACGTAACACCTTGAGAGCAGAGGGAATGGACTCCCTTATACAAAGGTTAGTACTCCTCTTCAGCAAGGATATTATGAGCTTTTCTTTATTAGTATCTGTAAACGAAAGCTAAGTGTTCTAAAAAAGGAAATGGACTGTATTTTCTAGAAAATAAGAATTGATATCCAAGTCTTAGAGAAGAGATGTCATGAGAAAGGATGGGATCTCAGAAAATGGACCTGAAAAATTCTGGGGTCAATCTGCTACTCTCAGAACACTAGGAATGAAATAGAAGAGAGATACTATGGGCAATGAGATAAAAAAGTTGTGAAAGATTCACTAATTCACTGTTATTTAATAGTCCTTACCAAATATTGACTATAGTTCTGAGACTTGCAGAACCAGTATAAAACAGCTAAAACTTTTAAAAAAGAAAATTAAAAATAACTTCTGTTCTGTTACTCTCCTAGCTAGTAGAAAAGTAATTTCAGAATAAAAATATATTAATTTCTGTCATACTACACCTTCAATATGTCTATACAGCTGCATAAAATCAAGAGTCTACTGTGTTCCCTCCTTCACTATTACTTTTAATTCATTAGCTGCTTTACCAGCAAGCTTTCTTTTGCAATACAATCAAAACATGTCTTCTCATGGTCAAAACTGCCATAAGGGAAAGCAGGCAGAGGGAAGAAAAATACTGCCATTACAGAATCATAGAATGGTTTGGCTTGGAAGGGACCTTAAAGATCATCTAGTCCCAACCCCCCTGCCATGGGCAGGGACACCTTCCACTAGACCACGTTGCTCAAAGCCCCATCCAACCTGGCCTTGAACACTTCCAGGGATGGGGCATCCACAACTTCTCTGGGCAGCTTGGTCCAGTGCCTCACCACCCTCACAGTGAAGGATTTCTTCCTTATATCTAATCTGAATCTACCCTCTTTCAGTTTAAAACCATTACCCTTTGCCCTATCACTACGTGCCCTTGTAAAAAGTCCCTCTCTGGCTTTCTTGTAGGCCCCCTTTAGGTACTGGAAGGCTGCTATAAGGTCTTCCTGGAACCTTCTCCAGGCTGAACAACCCCAACCCTCTCAGCCTGTCTTCATAGGAGAGGTGCTCCAGCCCCCTGATCATCTTTGTGGCCCTTCTCTGAACTTGCTCCAACAGGTCCATGTCCTTCTTAGGTTGGGGGCCCCAGAGCTGAACGCAGTACTCCAGGTGGGGTCTCACGAGAGCGGAGGAGAGGGGAGAATCACCTCCCTCGACCTGCTGGTCACACTTCTTTTGACGCATCCCAGGATACAGTTGGCTTTCTGGGCTGCAAACGGACATTGCTGGGTCATGTTGAGCTTCTCATCAGCCAACACCCCCAAGTGCTTCTCTGTGGGGCCGCTCTCAATCCACTCACCACCCAGCCCGTATTTGTGCTTGGGATTGCCCCGACCCATGTGCAGGTCCTTGTGCTTTATTTCACATTATTTCATACCTGAAACTGCAAATGTAATGAAAAAGACTACAGCATGGAGCAACAAATGGAAATCTGTATATGTGTTAAAAATATTTATATACTAATTTTTAATTTTGAGAAAGCTAAATTCTATATGAAGCATGTCATGTTCTGGTATGTACTATAGCTAATCTGGATTGACATATACAGAGCTCTTGGTTTACAGAATTTCTAGAAATCGTAAATTTGGAATCTTATTCACTTGATAAGATTTATGTTTAGTGAAACAGAGGGTGCAATGGAGTAAGGAACAATTATAACATTCAACATTTTTATTTTACTACTCACTGCATATACAATAAAAAAATAAGTGAATGTGGCTCTTTGGAAAGACACATAAGGCAGGTTTCTCAGTTTAACTATGGCACATTATGAACTTCATTCTTGAACAAACTTTCCTCCAAGTGAATTCTGGCTTCAATCAAAACCTGACAAAGTGAGAATATACCCACAGCTCATTCAATAAGGTAATTCATTACCAGGTCCAGTAACAGTACTCCACCAATGAAAAAGTTTGATACGTGCTCCATACTGTGGCTGCCCTCACAGAACATATTCCACATTGGGAATACAGTAAGGTCAGCCAGCTCTTTATTAGGAAAACTGCTCACAGGAACTGAAACTAGATTTAAAGTCATATGCACAATGATTTTACTTTCTGCATTTTTTCCTAACCTTTTCTAACCTGTTCTAAATCTGCCTAATGTTCCTTCCTTTCAGTCCTAGGTTAGAGTTTGCTCCATTCTGCTACATAATACCTTGATTCTTTCATAATATCTCAGTATCTGAAATTTGCAGATTTAAATATCTTCTCATAATTTTGCATCATTAGCTGCTAAATTCCTAATCTTGCAAGTATTTCAGTAAATCACAATCCTGAAAGGCATTGCTGAACTTCTGGGTAACACTAGATGTTGATAAATTTAAGCAGCCCCTCTGACTTACATGTTTTCTATATTCCATATAGTTGTGCCTCTATAAGTGTCTAGTAGTGTCCTTTTTTACTAGGACTGAGCAGATTACAAATTATGCTAAACCCTTTCTGAGCCCATAAACTAAGTGTCCTCCTGTTCGAGTTCTCTGGTCATTGGTTTCAGTTGCTCAAAATAATATTACATTATATAGATTTGCAGCATGCTAGGATACTAACACAAAACAATGCATGAGCATTAGGTTTTAACCACAAAGTTTTGAATAACAAATCAAGGTGCTCGGACAATTAAACAAGATATATATTAATATATTTACTCTCTGCATTTTCAAGGAGGGCCAGTCTACTCAGCCAGAGGTATATCCAATAAACTGCATTCAGCATTTATGCTTGACTGAGGTTTATGCAAATTGTACATTTACATAGCATTAATTTTGATAATTTAAGCCCATCTAAAATCACCAGTGTTTTTCTGGTGTGAATGTGAGAAGGCTCAAGATGAAGATAACTGGTTATTTGAAATATTGGTTTCTTCCCTGTATTAACACAGACATTTCTAACCTCATAAGAAAACTGTAGCAATTCTTTACGCTGAATACAGTCTTAAAGAAGCATTTAATTTTTCATTGAGACAGCACCTGTATGTTAAATGCTGAATGCTCATGATTAACAATATTTAAATAAACTACTTACTGATGATAAGTGTCTATATAACAGATACATATCAATGTGATGGATTCAAAATATCACTTAGTATATTTTGGGTATTCAGTTGGTCTTTAACCTACACTGTACCATGTGGCTGTTTGAAATATCTGTTCTAATGTTTTTGAGCTGGGGAAAAGCTTATAAAATGCAACAATTGTGTGTTAAATACATAAACCCCAAGGTGTTACTGAATGTATTTACTTAATGTTAAAATCTATGTAATAAATACCTACTTTGCCTTCCACAGGTGTTAAATAGATACAGTTTTATTATTTGCCATGTAATCAGTAGAGATTAAATATCTTAATAAGACTCAATTAAAATCATCAGATATTTATGATACTCATTGTAAAGCTTCATAAAAAATAACCTGCCACTATTTATAGCTCTCCTCAGACTACAATGTTTCTGAAATAGACTGAACCTCCACTGCCACTAGCAACAATTTGAGAACAGGATTATTTAATTTGCTGGAAAGTAGAGTACAATAGGGAAGTCTAACAGATGGTCAATTAATTAATTAGTAGATAGGCAACCGTGTGAGTGGAGTGTGTGGAAAGCAAAACACTGCTACCTTCCCCCAGCAACAAGAAATTCCCCCCCACCCAATACATACTAAACCATCTTTTTATCAGTTATCCAAACATACATGCATGTGAAACGACCTCCATTCATGAAATTAACTTTATTCCAATGCTACACAGGGGCATTTACAGAATACAATTTTTGTGATCTGTTGTCTTTGTAGTATTGATTAAATGAAGATGATAGCCTCTTAGTATGAAGAATGCCTGTGCTTTTCAGTCCTCATTTCAAAGACTTGTATTGTATAAATTATAATAGGGAGGTAACTGAGAACCATAGTTTCTTATTAAACTGTCAGTTCCGAGAGAAATTTGAACTTCAAAAATTCCTTTCTTCTGTGTTTATTGTATATGTGGATCAAAAAAAGAACTGTCTGGGAACAAGTAGTCTTTGAATAAGTCAGCATGAATTCTCTCTTACACACAAGGCACCCACCCAACTTTACAAACCTATGAGAAGATTAATAGATAGATATTAGACCTTTATGTCCTGCAGTTTTTCTATAGAGGATCTAAGTTTTAAAAATAGATATTGAGATAAATATGCTAAGAAGAGAAAATATCGTGTGTGGGAAATGTTTGTGCAGTTCAGGAAAGTATCTTTTTTCTGTTTTATTTATTTCATATAGTTACCATTTCACAATATCCACAGTAACAATAACTGCTTAGCAACAGATTGAAGAGGATTTGCATTAGATGATGTATGCATGAGCACCACCAACTAAATAATTAGCATAAACAAAACAATCTCACTATCACAAACATATTATCACAACTGCACAGAAAATGGATGTTATTGCTTAATTATCACCAACGAAAACGTTTTATTTATTTATTTATTCTTTTAAGAGTGAAGAACAGCTGTTCTGAGAGTGAAGAGTGCTGTAGTGTATGCAGTGCATATCTACTGGCTATATGCCATTAGTAAGACATGGTGCTGTTGCTATGACTTGTTGACACCAGGTGAGAGAGAATGTAATTGTACAGTGGCATGAATGGACATCTCATTGTTGGTACCTCAAAACTTTCATTAACAAATTGCTATTCTGAGGGCTCAGAAAAGGAGAAAGTATCTGTTCGGCAAAGGTATGGCCTTGTTTTACAGAAATTCATACCTGTTTACTCAGTTAAAATTCCCTTTCAGTGACAATATTTCTCATATCCTTTGTGCATTTGTGCGCATACAATAACTTAAGAAAAGGACAGAGACAAGGAATCAAGGTCGTTATAAGAAGTGATGCGGTCAAGAGTAATCTGTAATTCTCTCCTTGTCACTGCGCTGCTGCAGAATGGCAGAGTATAGCTGCAGGCGTATTTAGCTAGATTTTGTTTTCACTCAAAGAGGGAGTGGCAGACTGCTGAGATCACAAAAGGGATTTTTTTTTTAAAACACAGCATCTACTGAATAACTTCTCAGATACAGTCCCCTCACCTTTACAATCTGCAGATGCCCTTGCTTTCCAGCTGATCTTGGATGAGCACAGAGCAGTGTGTCTTTTATTTCATGACATCTCATAGCCAATGAATTTGCAGCATTTCTTTCAGAGGCAAATTCTGCTCCTATGACTTACACCTTAGTAGTGTCATTGTAAAATGATAAAGGGCGCTCTCCATTTAGATATACCCCAACTGAGGTGGCAAATGAAAATCATGCAGAATGCAGCACCCTGTTAAGTGAAGTCAGCAGCTGACAGCTAACGATCCTGGGTACACCACGAAGCTAGTCTGCAACTGTGTGATTATACAGGGCCTGGAACAGCATTGTGATACCCCTCTTCCTGCATGAAATCTCAATGCATAATGAAAATTGCTTGAGTCAATTGGTAACAAAAAGTAGCGTTAGGGCATTCTCCTCCCAAATGATGCCTAGAAACTGGGAATTTCCAGCATGAATTACCGTCAGAAGCAAAAGAGACACAATTTTTAACCTGTGACATCAGACCATGGATTAGGGCTTGGTTTTAGAAAGCTCTTTGGAAGGAAAATGTATGTGATAAGCACTGTTGACAAAGCATCTCTACTTGGATACTGCCATATCTATCACTTGCAGCAAGCAAAGGCTTCTGGATTTTTCTGAATAAAGAAAATAAACAATCTTATGTGTCATTTCTCCTTCAGCTTAAGGAGTGTAAGTAATCTAAAGATGGTAGGGCAAAACATTTTTGGTAGGCCTAAGAAACTATAGGATATGGCTATTCCTATTTTGAAATTCAATGAAACAAGATAACTATTTCAGGTTTTGATGCTGACATTTCTTAAAGGTCCTCTGTTCTCTCTTTCAGAAGAAAAATAGCATTTTACATGTACGAAGAACACCAAACCTAGTCAAACATGTACGTCAGACCTATTGGGTGGCCTTATTTCCAGTCTTTAATTTTGTTTTGATGTCCTGTTCTCCCACCCCATTTTCCATTTGCAGTTCATGAGAACTTTCTTTTACTATTGCAGTTTTTTAATGACTTAATGCTCTATTGTTCTTTCCTAGAAAGCATAAAATGTAAAAGATGTACAGACCAGGCTTTTTTTAATTGGTTCTACTATTTTTCTGAAGAAAGGAGGGATGAAGTCTGGCATTTTTCATTTGGACACAGTGCATTTTTATTGAAAGTGAAAGATAATGGCTTTGGCAGTTCCTTTTTAATCCAATCTACTGCTTAGTGTCCTCAAAAAGAAAATTAGAGAACATGGCCACAGTTGGCATTTTGTGATAGGGTCCATTTTTCTTCTATTGAGGATGCAGACACTGGCTAGCATTTCTCAATTAAGTCCTCTTTTTTCCTGTTGATAATGAATTCTTTTATGTGGCTTTCACTTTAAACTGCTCTATAACATGGACTGCTGAATACAGTAAGTCTGATAATTAACTAAGATGATAATATGAATAGCTATTTGTTATAATTTCATAGTATTTCCTGTGACTGCAAATGACACCATCCTTTGTTCTAATACATGTATTTGGGAAATTGGGATTTATTTGTATAACACTCAATAAAATCATTCCTTCACTCTAACACAGACAATTATAATAAATGACTATTTTTTCCTACTGTTTAGCAGCTAATTTTACAGACAATTAAATTACACTAACGAATAGATTAATCAACTTTAATGTGAATCAATATACTTGTTTTCACTATGCTTTATTTTGCAGCAAAATATGTCAACTTCAGATGTACATATAGTAAAATATCTACTAGCCATTTGTATCAATGGCTATTATTCAATTAACCCACTTTTCATGGATAATCAATATATATTAATTTGGCTAGGGTGTTCGTTAACCAGATTAGGCATGTGCACATGCAAAAATCAATTGTCTTTTAAATAGGAAAGTTAGGGTAAGCACACGAAACTGTCTATGCTGATTGTGATTAACTTTTCAGTAGAAATAGGAGGAATAAAAAAGTTACTGCTATGCCGAAATTTTAAAATTCAAACAATTTTTTTATTTCCTGCAACATCTGTTAGATATACTTATGCAACAAATATGTTACAACTTATTCTTGCTCTGTGAAAGATTTTGATCTAATGGTATGTTAAGACTGGAAGAACAACAAAAAAACCCCAAACAAACAAACTTGGAAGGAAGTTTGTTCTGGGGTGTATTTTTGTAAACCCTAAAAGTGTGAGCTTCCTTTTTGAATTCACTTTAAAGCCTAGAAAGTTCTTATTTCACCCAGGAACAAGTGGTTTTTATTGGCATGTTCAGAGATTCAAAAAGCTTTCGAAGAACTAAAATCATCTTATTGTGGCCATGCAAGAAAATGATCTGCCTTATAAAACAATTTTATAGCTTTTGGCCTAAGAATCTAACACCCTGATAAATTAGGAGAGGCCCAGAATTATTTAGATAATGCTGTGCTACAGACTTAGAACAATTTGACCATCCAGCTCCCAGTAATGCACCCTTGTAGCTTTGCATTAATGTATCTTTCCTCATAGCCATTACCTTCACCAGAAGAGTAGGGTAGGCTTAAGACCTTGTGATGTCCCTGCACATTCATTCACATGACAAAGCAAGTGAACTACTTCCCAATTGACCACACAAATGAGGAGAACTAAGATGGCTTTTAGCAATCTTATACATCTCAAGATCAGATTTAACCATAAGGTTTCTGTCTTTGGCAGGAAAATCTTCTGTCTCAGAGTGGCCAGGAGTCAATATTACCTCATAGTTGGACTATAACTTAAAGCTGATATTAAAAGTTTACTTGTAACTTACCGTATCTGTCAAAACAGCCTCAGCGACTTCTCTGACCAATATGAGATTTGTCTAAGCAAGGAATAATCAAACTAGAATATAGTCCAGGCTTATGCAAATAAATTTCCAATTAGGAATCAAATGCTCAATAAATGATTAGCAAAAAAAACCCAACCCAACCCCACAACAAAAAAAGCCAGTTCATCAAAAAAACCGAACCCATCAGGATTAAGCTAGTTAATTTTGGGTACTTAGAAGCAGAAAGTATTTTGAAGCTTATGCATACTCTCTGCAGCGTGAACACATTTCGGAGTAGCATCTGAACAACACTTTTTTCAGAAGGTGAAGGATAACCCTCAAGGGCAGAGTTGCAAGCTCTTTAAAGACAAAGTAGAAATGGCAATCAAAGTGCAGATGGTTTTTCTCCTGAGAGGTGATTATTTTTTCATAGATCCTTTCTGAGAAGGACGGCTTAAATACATCAACTAAACTTCATGGTAGCATTGTAATAGTAGAAACTAAAAGGAAACATATCTCAGGCCTAAGCTCTTCTCAGGCACTTTAAAAAGACATTTTCTTTCCTGTAGCAAAAAAAAACCCAAACATGCAACTTTTTCCCTTTCCTGTGCACTAGAACAAACTAACTTTAAATAGATAGTGAACCTTAATTTATGGTCCTATCTCCACTCTCTCTGACAGTGTCTGAGGCAGGGCTTTTTTTTAAGCCATGTGAAAATATTTAACCACTTAATGTGTAGTTGTAGAAGTGATGCCCTAAAAAAATAGCAAAAGAGTTGGTACAGAATCACAGCTCTCAGATACCTTTATTCCAGTTATGGAATAATGTTATTTAAATAACTGCCAGATAGGGAAAAAATGATATTTCATTGCTATTTAATTATTTTTAATTAATTTGTTATTTGCCTACTAGTTTTGAATATTCTGCTGTTTCAAGTATGGTTTTTAAGAAAAATATTGGCAAAAATGACACTGAAAAGACTTGTATTCAGCAGTTTACAGTGATATCAAACTCCTCGGTTTATCACAGTGTACCTAATTGGACTTTAGTAATCAGCTTTGTTTATGATAAAGAAAAGACTAGACTCCACATGTTATGGACTTGTTGATCTAGAGACGTTAAGAATAGCAAGATCTATTTTTCTCACTAGAGACAGTTAGAATTTTGAATACAAATAAATATTGCTTTAATAATTACTCTTAATTCTTAAAGAAACCAAAACCAAAACCAAAACCAAAACCACAAGAAAACTCCAAAGGCTGTGTTATCTGTTGGACAGGTTAGGCAACTTCAAGCCCTCCTTAGGGTTGAAAGTTCCTGTTAAACTAAGTATGTCCATTTCTGCAATATACCATACAGATGTGAAACTGTGGATTGTTTTGCTATAGAGTCACTCTGGTGAAGAGAAGTTTTGCTCTGGTAGGAATTATCTACAATATCTTAGTTTTTGTGGTCAAAACATTAGTTGTAACCGACGTAGATGGAAGCACTCTAGATCTTCTATCTAGAGATGGAAGAGAGATATAGAGATATCCTTCAGAAAAAAATGCTTTAAGTTTGGATATGTGTAATACATAGAAATATTCAGAAAATAGATATGTTTATATTTTTAAAAGCAGCCTCTATTTCTCTAGAAATGCTACACTATGGCAAATGGTCAACCTAAAATTACACTTGCCCACCACTATGGCATTTACAGGCACACCTGCTGCCTTCCTTCCAAAGTAAGCCTACCACTCACAACCCACCCACTTAATATAATAATAATTTATAAAGTTGCTGAAGAGCATCTCCATAGACAGAATCTATACAAGTCACAATATAACCAGAAAAAAGTTTGTTTAGAGAAAGCCCATGCTGAAGTAATATGCCTCAAGAAAAAGTTCTTGACAAAAGTGTTCCTAGCAGCTACCTCTCTAAAATAAAACTTCAGCTGCCACTGCCTCTATACTTGAGGGAAGCTTTTATAATCACAAGAAGAAAACAAGATAGCCCACAGCTTATCTAACCTCTTATATTAATTCAGAAAGCTCTCTGCAGATCTTGCAGACTCATATTAGGGCCAGATTTTTAAAGATATACAGGTACTGAATACCCTGAGGAACTTCACATAGGAATACCTATGCTTTATGTCTCTTTCCTGATAACCAGACCCACAGGCAGGCTCCAAAAATATATGAAGAGAGAAAATATCTATAAAAAGACTTTAGAAGCTAAAAAGCCAAACTAATCTCAAAACCAGTAAGACACCTGACTCTGCTCAGGACCATTTAGCTCTTCTAAAGCTGGATGTTTAATTCATTCTCCTCCTCATCTCCAAGGGAAAAGCCCCTCTGCTAGTTCAGATCTTGGAAATCTGATTTGAAATGATGACAGCTGTCTTTCAGATTCTCAATCTGCATGATCTGGACAGATAGAAGTCCAGGTCTCCCACCTCCCAGGAAATTATTTTAGATTAGGTATGCAACTAATATTGCAATTCTACTGCTAAAGCTATTCCAGTTAGTGTAAATGAATATCGAATGGAATAGGGCCTCTCATCTCAGGTGGCTGCTTTGCTACTTGACCTTATTTGAAGAGATGGGAGCTAGATTCTACTGTCTGGTTTGTTTGGATTTCATATTGAATATCCATCTAATGGCCTTGGTCTTTTTCCAGCTGAATAGTTTAACTGTTAGATTATAGAATTTGGCTTATATTGCTTCCCTAGGTGGTGCAACATTGCATGCTCAGTTACAGAGTGCCTTAATTTTAAGAAGGCAGCTTGGAGGTGTTGCCACTCATAGTTGATCTATTGCTGGCTAGTATTTATGCTTCTTTTCCAAAAATGAAAGACATGTGTTTGAACTGCTCTAACTACACAGAATCTAGAAATTATGTTTTGTAAGACCCGTAACTACTCATATCATCTAGTAATTGGCCCCAATAGTTCTTATCATTTGTGATGAAAATCACCAGAAGGTGATTTGAGGAACTGCTCCTTCTCTTGGACTCTTTATGGTTGCTTGCTGTTTGTAAGACAAGTTTGGATCAATTCCCTTCAAAAACATGGAACTTGTGTATTCCTCCTGCTTGGTTTTGCATTGCTAATTGATTGGGTTTGGGAAGCATTTCAACTGAAGGCAAGAGGCATGTCAAAAACAGGGGAAAAAATTATAATAGTAAGTCTACACCTAGGCCGAATTGTTACTATATCCAAGAATCTCAACCTAACAGTGCAAAAGTTATGTCCTAGAAAACTGAATGGAAAGATTACTTTAATAGTATTCTATGACATGGAGGGCTAAAGAAATAACTTAAGAATCTTAAAACTGTGTTAGTTTTCAGCATGAACTAATCATAAAAGCTGAAATGACAAAAAATTTAACAAAAATGCCCTAATGAAGCAGAGCAATGAATGGCTAGTGAAATAAGGAAGCAGCTGATTTTACAAGATTTTACAAGAGCAGTGGCTGCTTGATTTGCACCTTGCCACCCTGCAGGAAAGGTGACAGGAGCTCAAGACTTGACAGTCCCATGCTGTGAGTAAGATGTTGCTGCAGAAGGGGGAGAAGCAAACAGGTGGCCCAGTAGCTGCTCAGCTAACTTCACCAAAGTGGACTGTAAAATGCAGTTGTGTTTTAAGTTATTCCTGTTGATCTATCTTCTTGGATTATTTTTTTATTATTATTATTAAAAGAAAATAAAAAATTTCTATTGAGGCAATTAATTCAAGTTTTGAGTGGGGAAAATTACCCTGCTGAGCACCAGAAAGTCTCAGGTTTTGAGGTCAGGGCTCACAATGGTGTTTCTTTAAATCTGAACCTGGTACTTTCTGCTGCTAATTACTTGAAGTTGTCAAAAGGTATCAGGAATATTCAGGACCAGACTAGAAATGCTAAATGAATCTAGATAACTAGGAATAAGGAATTCTGAAGTTACCAAAGATAAGCTGGATAACATTTTTGGACCTGGCACATAAATGCCTCACCTTATTAGTCTTCAGTTTCCTTCCCCACTTCTGAATCCCTTCTAATTTATCCCTTTTTTCGAGATGATGACATTCCCATTCTTCCTTATGCATGAAAATTGAGGAAATATTAGAGCAAGTGAAATGACAGATTTTAAAAGGAATTAAGGGCAACTGAGTACACAGTTACTATTCAAAGTTCAGAGGAGTTGGGTCCTTGACCTTTTTTGTGTCATTTCACTCCCTCTGCCCATGATGTTTAGCTTCATTTTCTTTGGCCAATCTTTTTTCTTAGTACAGAAACAGAAAAACATTTGAAGCAATGGGAATAAAAAAAAGATACTTTTTCTAGTTTTCTAAACCCAACAAAAATAGTCAACATCTGTGGTACCTTACTTTATGTGACCTTTTCACACTGCTTTCACTCATACCAGAGGAAATAGCATAGCAAGTAAATATGCCGCTGTTGATCTGGAACACCAGTGATGTCAATATTTGTGCTTATCAAGAACACAATGAATGCCCTTGACACTTAGGGCTATAAGAAATGAGTTTTTTGAGTGATTTTAGTTCCTTGCTTCATTCTTTACCACGGCATTATTAAAACTGAAAGCTTCACAATTTTCTCATTCAAAGACCTTTTCAATAGTTAAGAATATGCTTTCAAGCCATAACTGTATCAGTATGTGTGGTTGTGCCTTTATCAAGAAAATATATACACATTTTGTTTGTGATGCTGTCTAAAATCTTGACAGCTAAAGAATTCATCTTTCGAAGTGTAGATTCATTTCTGCTGTTAGTTGCAAGTGAGTAAAAGCTTCTCTTTTATAGGTTGGATCCAGTGCCACATTGATTATGCAAATAGCCTTTGTGAATGCCTCAGGCATACATTGCTGAAATTGGAAGGTAAGTATCTCAGAAGGCAGGCCTGAATTTTGAAGCCAATGAGTTGTTCTTATATTCCTGCATTAGTAAATTATAAGCTACTGAGAAATCAGTTCCCTTTCTCCTTCTGCAAGGTGCAACTGGCTCAAGATATCTTAAATATAGTTCTGCTTCACAGGACAGGCATGTTAGCAGTGTTCATACTGTGAGCTGGCACTTTTTATTTGAAAACTCTTTTTCCTAAAGAAAAAAACCCTATGTTTTTGTTTTGGGGTTTTGTTTTTTTTTCAATAAATAAATAAATAAAAGACAAAGCTGACATTGTTGAAAAAAATCTGATAAAAAATAATAAAATAGTTGTCCTAGATACCTCTCCTTCTTCTCCTCACTACCCCAATACTATCCCAATTTTCCATTTTGAAAAAGAAAGAAAGGTCAGGGAATTTGGAGAAAAACTGGGGAAAATTAAAAAAACCCAAAAGAATAAAAAAAAAGAGCTGCTTCTGGTCAGCTATGATGCTGCTGCTGCTATCCAAGCTATTGCTTCTGCTATGGAACTCCTCTTGTTTACTACTAGTCTTTCAGAAATGTCAAGCTCAGAAGGTGGTTTCTTTTTGAGATCAAATGAAAGCTATGCCAACAGAACACCTTAGGGACAAAAGATTAATTAAATATAAATTTCCCTATAGGGAAAGCACACTGTATCTTTACAAACTTAAAGGCAGGGAGTCACTGAGTGGAATTTAGAAACTAAACAAGCAGACTTTAAATGGGAATAACTGACCAGGTTAATGATTCATCAAAAGGATCCACAGAACCCTGACACAACGGACTTTCTCTCAGACACTGAAAATCCACTTTATCAGGATCAGACTCAAAACAACATAGCGTACGTTGGAAAAAGGAGAGGTTTCTAGGACAATGTTTTTCTCTGCTTCTGTCTTCTGCATGTTAAAGAATAACTTTTTTTTTTAAGAGTTTGCAAAGAGAGTATCTGAACAATAGATAAGGACTAGTTGTGCCAGAGATCATTATTTTCAGTGTCTATCTTGATAAAGATGCTGATTTACTTGCATATGTTTCAATCTAGGAAAACCTAAGGAAAAAGATTTTAATTTATTTTTTATTTACAAAAAATCAGGAGACTGAATCTCCATAAATGGAGGCAGAGATCCATAATCCTGTTAACCATTGTGACTGAACCAGTGCCAAATCCTGACAAAGATTCTTGAAGTAACACAACTCCAGAATACATGCATGTTAAACCTTCTTCACCCTGTTTTTCAGAAATATACCAGACATAGAAAAAGTCTTGTAACATTTGACCATTTTATATCAGGGAGTTGGAAGAATCCAAGAGTATATTTGTCTGTCTTGTACTGCCTCCCCCAAAAGGAAAGAGTTTTCATTATGCTTATTTAAAATACAGGGGGTTTTTTGAAGAAAAAGTGATAACGCAAGAAGTCATTTGGACATTAGCATGAAGGCACAGCAATATAAAATTTGCTTTGGTTTTCTTGTATTTCCTTTTGTTGCTTTCTGCTATAATCCCTCCTGCAACTGGATTGTCTTTCTCTTCTTTCTCTCTTCATCCTCCCTGTTTATCTTACCAATCAAAAGAACACTTTGGATCTCTCTACATCATGGAATACCAAAATGTAAGTATAAACACAGTCAGCATCTACTCTCAACTTCTCACTCCTTACTCAGCTCATCAAAGATCTGGTTGCTAGGATGCTATTAGTAAGGTAATACATTTAAATTAGAAGTACAGAATCTTCTTACCTTACATCACTTCCACTCCCCACTTCCCTTTGTGTGAGTTTCTTCAAGGAAATCTGGGGCAACAAATAACATCTGTTAATTATTTATCTTTTTTAAAAATCCCTTTCAACATGCCATTGCCTAAACTGTGAGTTTATAGCCATGTACCTCTTGGGACATTAGGATGTTTAATGTCTCCATTAAGTGTTATAAAATATTATGCACTTATGAAAAAGGCAAAGGTTGACATAGTATTTTTATGTAGACTGATTCTGCAGAAGATTGGTCTCATAAACTGGAATGGGATGGGGGTGATGAATTCCACTCTGCTAGCACACCTTAAAATTGAGAAGGTGTCTGGTATTGCACAGAAAGTGAACAGTAGGTACTGTTTCACTCAGTTCAGTGTGTTCTACTTAATGGTCATAGTAAACAAGAGTGGAATGACCTAAGAAAGTCTGTATGAATGAATATGATCATCTTGCAACATTTTGCTGAAGTCTGTAAACTTCCAGCAAAATTGCAAATTATGATTTTGGTGAAGTTCTAGTGATGATAACAAATTATTTTAGGGCTGCAGGGAGAATATATTAATAATGAAAAGTGCACATAAGGAGAATGTTATACTTTTATTGTATTACTTTTAAAAGCATTCAATAACTTTCTCACTTTTATATTATTATAATCATTCAGTTATGTTAAAGATTTCCAGAAGTGTTTAGCAGCTTCTGCAACTACGTAATAGTGTATGTAACTGTAATCCAAGTGAGTTTTGGGATCTTTCTAAGTATTTCATAACATGCTAGGCAAAGGAGTGTCATTCATACTGTAAAGATGCAAGAAATATAAATGCTATCTGTGATATAAAGCACTTCCTTTCATTAAAGATTCATAAAGGTACTTGGAATATAAGAATTTTCAACTGGTTTTTAATTTAGTAGAGTATCAAACTCGTCAACTATTTATTGAGAAATTAGTATCCTACAAGCCACATCACAAGCTAACTGTAAGCCAGCTAGGTCAAGAAGAGACTAGAACCTGTAATGAAGCCAAATGAACTGAGTATGAACATTTGGGTATTTTTCATGCCCCATTACCCACTGGGATTAAATCAGAAACTTTTGAAATATTTTGCAAAATAAATAACAGCAATGAGGCCCAATTCAGAATAACTAAATTCTTAATCGCTTCAGATGTGGAAACTCCAGGTGGATTTCCAGCTGTATTTTGTAATGTAGTAGGTTACAAGGTATTCTGAGATGAATATTTCTCAGCATTTCTACCTGGAACTCTTCCACTTCATATCAATAATTAAATGTTTATTGGAGCAAATACTTGAACTACTGACTTCCTCATTCCAAGCGAGTGCCTTGAATATTGGCTGTTGAGTACTGCTGCTGTCTTTGGCCAAGTGAGTAAGTTACCAAAGCTGGAATAGTACCAGGAAGAGTTGTTAAGAAAGTCTCACTCACACTGCCCCTCTCCAATGCTCTATTAAAGTGAAAAGTACACGTTTGACCCTGCATGAATGTTCTTCTGTCAAGTATCAGTGAAGGGTCAAAATGATTTTAAATCTTAGAAATAAAACATCAGTTGTGATTTGAAACTCTGAAAGCTTGGGATTCCCATTTTGAAAACTCACATCTTTCCAAGATATTTTACAAAGAAAAAAGCATGCTACTTTATTAAGAAGGAAAAGTCTACCAATGGAAAATTCTATTCTAGACTCGATCTAAAAGCCCAAGAATGTCCACTTTCCATTGCAGGGAACTAATCTGAGGACATTTGTATTCTATTTTAAAATATACTTGCTAGAAAACACTTAAGAACTGAACCAGATCTCTGTCTTCATGCTCAGGTCAGGGCTATACAGAAGCCCTCTGCATTCACCCCTGAATTTGGTCCAGAGATTGAATGTATTGAATGCTTGGGAGGAGAGAATGGTCTATAGAAGCAACACTTAGAAGAAGATAAACAGCAGGAGACTTTTAACAGCAAATTCAAGAAGTGGAAAAAATAAACCCAGAAACAACGGCTTGAGAAAGTTAAACAGTAGGAGACTTTTAACAGAAATCACAAATAGCAGTGAGACAAAAATAAGCCAGAAAAGCAACTGCTAGAAAAGCTAAGCAGCAGGAAACATAACAACAAAACAGGAGTAAAATAAGAATAAGGCAGGGAAACAGGAACTGAGGGAAGTTAACCAGTAAAAGATTTCAGCAGTTATACCAAAGTAAGCCAGAAAAAACAACAGCTAGGAGAAGATAAGGAAGATCATGGTGAAATCAGAGAAAAAAGCCTTTTCTAGAAGGAAAAACACTTCAGTTCCTTTGGCATGGAATAGAGGTATGTATTCTGTCAGCCTCAGATAGTGACAGAGAAAAAAATACTGTACAGAACTGCTTGCGTAGAAATGTCACTTTCAAAAGATAATGCTTTATAACAGTTTCCAAGGTTACAAATGGAAAAAAAGAAGACATATACATAATGTTTGTTTTATGTCTTCAGAAGATCCCCACTCTACATGTGGCTGGACTTTTAAGTAAAACCAACTTCCTTGTACTCTACAAAGATTTCACAGAAGACCAGTAAGTACTGGGAGAGCTCATAACTTCCACTGTACACATCAAAGAAGTATTGCCATGAGAAAAATCAGCATGGTTCCAAACAAGGAGATAGCAGGCTGGAAGAACAGGCAGTGGAAACCCAGACATAGCATCAAAACCAGGGAAATGAAGGAATCAGAAGTAGATTAGGAGTAAAAAGTGGAAGGTATGAGTTTTTCTCCTTACTTATTTTGGAAAAAAAATTACTATACCAAAACTGCAATTTGAGGAAGGTAGGACTCGAGTGTAGCAGGGTGTCGAAGTCAAAGCTACTGAAAGAATAATAAGACTATATTTACATGAAGATGGTTTCTGTCATGATTCATCTAAGTTTTGCGTAAGTTGCTTAAAATGTTTCTGCAGGCCTGGGAAAAGTGCTGAAATGTACTCAAATTTCCCTTCCTGGAAATGAGGGTATGTGGGTTGTATATAGAAACAGGTATTGATGCTGACATGCAGCCAGCATGTCAACAGGGTGACAAGCTGCAAGGATTTGCATGGGAAGTATCCTGTACAGCTCATCTGCCTTCCTTTGCAGACAGAGAACTTTCAGCTCTGGATTCAAGTGGAATTGGGAAATGCTACCTTACACAGATGCAAACTACCATACATAATTTGCTTGGACATATCTTGCCTCTGTTGTGAAGATGGTCCTTCATTGCCACCAGATTAATATTTTTTACTTTATCTTAATGACAGACAGACATCTGCAAAAGTTTGGAAAAATTAAAGGATACAAAACAATAGAAGCAAAGAAATACTTCTAATAATAACTTTGTTCAGAAAAGTTCACTTATCCAAACCATTTTCCTGTCTCATAACATGTACTTTTATGAATTTTTGTGACATTATCTTTGATTATAAAAATGTGGTTTTGATTACAAGCAAGTATATTTCCCAAAGGAGAAATCTAGTACCAGAGGGACCCCTCACAATTAACTGAATAGAATTACTTGTTTAGAAACATCATGTAATTTTGGGAAGTTTTGTGAAATACCACTTGAGAACAAAAATGAAAAATTGTGAAGGCAGCCCACCCTAACTTCCATAAAGAAGAAGTGTTAGGGCTGCATTTTATAATCCTCCCTTAAAAAAACCTGTGTGATACTGTATAAATAAATATATGACAGAAAAAATTGTTGGTCTCCAAAAGATACTTCCTATCTGACAGAGTAGCAGGCCTGATGTGCTCAGCAGAAACACAGTAACAAGCTGCCTTATTTAGAATTCATTCTGATTGTACACAAATTCTTCAGAAGTACTTCAGGCCAAAATGATCCACAGCTGCTAAGAGTCTTGTTTTTGTCCTGCCTGTGAAACATGGATAAATTGCACACAGCCTCCCCTGGTAGAGAAGGCTTGCAACAAGAAGGGTGTCCTGCAAAGTCCTGTTTCTACACTTTCCTTTGCGGATGGACAAAGACTAAGCCAAGAAGACCTTGATTTTTTATTTTTTTTTTCCTTTTAGAGTTGTAGAAAATACTAAAATTCTGTCTTCTTTTAGCTTCTCTAAGATGCCTGTTTTCCACCTTTTCATTAATGGGCAAGAATTTGAACATCAAACTATAAACTATGAAACAGGTGAGAATTTGAACATCAATCTAGAAAACCCATTCAAAGTGAAAGAGTGTAAGCATTTGGGTAAAGGCATAATGATAGTTACAGAAAATGGGAGTATTATCTGTGTAGGGGGTCACAGAATACAGCAGGGCAGTTTTCAACACAGTGCTCAAGATTAAGTAGGATTGAAATGATTCCCATATGTGTGTTGATTTGACTTTTTGGTTGAAATAGTCATTTTAACATTTTCTAAATGATCAGTTTGGATATTTTTTTTTTAGTTGAAATATTTGATTTTTTTTTTTTTACCTTTTGTTTGAATTCAAAGAACTCTGAAAGCACTCATGATCAAATAAGTAAATTTTATCAGTTTCTGCTGGTTTGAAATATTTGGGGTGTTTAAAAATTTTTAACTAACAATAATGTTTCTTCATTTCTCACTATTAAGCAGAGTGACTTGTCATTTGGTGTGAACTGCTCAGTGAGGCAGAATAGGTGGTTTTGCTCAGCTATTTGAACACAAAAGTACATAGGATAGAGAGCGAAGATTTGTTGCAGTATAATTTTTCTACAGTTTGCCAACAGATTGAAGAAAGTTTACTCTCCATCTCACCTATTAACTGTGTGGGTACTAGTAGATTTTCAGCTATCAGCTGGATAAATATGGATCTAATTTGCATTAGTGAAACCAAATGCAACCTTATTGTTAATTCAGTGAGAGCACCGGCATCTCTCCTTGTCTGAAACTGTTTCTTTTTTTAGCCAAGTAATTTTTTAAAGGTTGAAGATGCAAACTTACTTAATGAAGAGTAAGTAGCACATGTATTTGGAAATCCATTCTTCTCATTCAGATTTATTAGGACTTTTCCTTATAGAAAAACAAGTAACTAAAGACACACACACCCCACCATCCTAAAAACACAACAAAAAAACTCAACAACCTCTCATATACTAAGGTATCAAACACATGCCACAGTTTCAAAGTACTTGAGAAAAGACAGTTAAATCCATGGGTGGACAGACTTTACTGCTGTTTTGGGGTCTAAAACCTCAGGGAAAATCAAGATCCAAGGAATAGAAGAAATAGAACAATTTACTATTTCCTTTATGGAGAGCAATCACTAAATATTTAATTTTAAAGATGTTTTTAAATTTTCTTTTATTTTTAGAGAAATGTGTTTAAAACCTTGCATAAAAGCATATTTTGTACATTCTGAAGGAAATCTCTACTAACTGATTTCTGCGGTCTGGGTCATTGGGGTCTGGGTCAAAACAAGCTTTAGAGAGCAATAGATATTTCTCTGGTACCTAGTACAAACAGACTATGCCTCTGGCTGCTCATAATTCTGCCTCTTAATAATAATGAGACTTATGGTCATATTATTTGTAGTAATCAGGATAGAAATGATTTGGCAGAACTGATGGAATGAATTTACGTCACATTACAATTTTACCCTTGCGTTACTAATTGGTCAGCACTGTGTTCATTTCTATTATTGTTTTTTGTTTCTGTCTTACTAATATGTACTGACAAAAGAGAAGAATGACTTCCCCAAAGGGTGGAAAGGCCAGTTTAGAGTAGGGAGCATGCCTGCTGGGTGACATTCACAAGCTCTCTCTATAGAAATACTGTAAGACTGGCTTCTGCATGCCTAGTCTCTTCCCCAAGAATGACAGCCAATTTAGGTATAAATCTTCATCTCGATGTTGGTTCCCTAAAGTCTTCCATTCTGTTTGCTGCTACACAAGACAAAACTGTCACAGAGATTCCTTTTGATCTGTTTTTAGGAAATGCTTAAGAACATTTAAAGCAACACCACACTAGTGAATAAATGACAATAAGTGAAATTTCCATGGTATCTGACATTATTAAATTCTATTAAAATGCAATTCCTTGGTGAAATTATGGCATTTTCTTTGATATTTTGTTTTCAAATAAGACTCCAAATCATGACAGTGTTGAAACATTGCTTCTGGACACTTACCCAATAGGATATTTGATTTTTTTAATTTTTAAAATGACCTTTGAATTTGGTTTTTAAAACTCTGCATCTCTTTATATATGATAATGCAAACCCTCAAATGTGCAAACCTCAAATATTTGTCTGTATTTTTAAGCAAACTTAATTTTAATTTTTTCTTTCAATTTGGACAGACACATTTTTAAATTTTTTTCAAACAGAACTTTCATTTTAAGCACAGATCTATTAATAATCACAGATTGGTTTGTATCTTATTGTGCTATTTTAAAAACATATTTTAAAAATGACTTAACCAAGGGATATTAGCCACCTGAACTGAATTTTAGTTCAATAGGTTTTCATTTTCTACTCTGTTTCTACAAATGGTGTGGAAAATAGGCTTTAATATTTCTCAGTTTGGGCATCATCCTATTAGCCTCCTATTTTCCAATAAGTCTTCTGTTATTCTCTCCAACTTGGTAAGTTGCGACATATTATTAAAATATATTTTTTTTCCATCTTTTCTCAGGACATGGGAATTGTTTTGCTTTCTTTTAGTGCATACTCTGTGAAAATACATATATGAAAGTAGGCTTTAAAATGATACAGAAAATGCAGAAATACTAAAAGCCACTTGGGTAAAAATTATAAATTCAAATAATATAATCAATAACAGATAATATTTAATTACATTAAAATGTAAAGAAAAAGATATGTCTCCTGAAATCAATCAATTTCCTGACCCACTTTTGTCAGCACACCCAGAGATAGCTTCTCCCTTCTGACTCTTTTCTGTCTCTTTCTCCTTCCCCTAGGCCCTATCTTTCAAGCCCAAACCAGAAAGCAGCTCTTTTGATATTCCTGTCATCATCCTTCCCAACCAAGGTGTCTTTCCAGTTGTTCCAGCTTATAATATCAAAAAATTCCTTCATTCCACAGCTCCTGGTGGCGAGATCCATACCTAGTTTCAGTGACATTCTTTTTTCTTCTCAGCCTCCAGACATTTGTGTAATGTGAGGAAAAAGTTTGTTAGGAATTCTTATTAATCATTCAATATTTCAATCAAGAAAATAGCTCCAGTCCAATGGATGTAGGAAAAGAATTTGCAGACTTTCATAAAACACCTACAAAATATTATTATTACATATTCAGCATCACTAGTGACCTGTATTAGCTGGTCATATTCAAAAGATTTGCTTATATTCCTCCACTTCCCAAATCTAATTGTTTGAAAAGCAGACACAGGGGTAAAGCTGATACTCATTTTAAGCCAAAGAATGGTGACACTTAATGCAACTGATCCACAAGCGCACTTGTGCAAATTTGAGCAAGCCACTTCTCAGGGTCATAGTTCCTCTTCTATGGATTGGACATAAGTCTCCTTCACTATCTTAAGTACAATACTAGGAGCAATTATTCTGTTCCATTCGGTATAGCTGTTACAGAAAAAAAGGATGGATAAATTCCAAGTCAGGTTGCCAGTATCTGGAAAGTCAACAAAAGCTAAACATTGATTTCTAAAGAATACCTAGTTTTCACATAAGTGCTTTTAACTCATGAATGTCAATGTTTTATATAGGATCAATTAATTCCTAATTAAAAGACAGACAAAACTGTGATATGGACCACTGAAGCCCTTTTATTCAAAATCATCTGTGATAAGCAATACTTAATCTACTACTTTTCAAACAACACTCAGTCTCAGTCATGGTGCAAGAGTCACCCTTGTTTTGCTCCAGTAAATGGTAGCTGTCCAACTCAAGAACGTACTTACCTCATCAGTACAGTTCTGAAGAGGCTAGTAGGTTTGGGTGGTTCAGCATGTTTTGCTGGCCTGATCTTCTGAGCACTTAGCACATACATACCTTAGCAAATTGTGGGTGATCGCAGCTTTGAAAATCCTAAAAGCTATTGCTTATTTGACTACCTCAGAGCAAATCAAACACATTTGACTCAATAGGACATAGCCTCAAGTTTCTCCTGCCCAGATGTTCTATGTTCATTGTGTTGGATGGATGCAGTTTCAAAGTGGATATCAAGAGTAGGGACACCTTTAACCCTATTCTCCTTTTGCTTCTGTTTAGACAGGCTGCTGGCTGATTCAGGTGTCAATATAATTGAATTGTTGGAATTGTTTGACTTCAGGACACAGATAAGTTGAACATGGACAGATTGAATATCTATCTCAATAATTCATCAAAAGGAAAAGGTATGACAAATTAAGCTGAAAGGCATTGCCGCTATTTAAGAGTAATTTTTTTGTCTTAGATTTCACAGTAATATTCAGTTTTTCTCTATGGTAGGTGACTTCACTTGACATTGCTATATTAAAAAGTGTGTACGTTAAGTAAACTGAGCATTAACATGTAGCTACAAAGGAGTACTTTTGTCTTATGCCATATTTCTCCCAGTGTTCAAACATATAAGCTGCCAAGGACTCCAAAATCAAATTTTTTGCCCTTATAAAACAGGAACATCCATAACACTGAGACTTGAAAACTCAATGCTTTGCTTTGCCAATGTCATGTACCTCGGTAGTATGTTACTGTGTAACCCTTGCACCCCAAAAGACAGATTGTTCAGTAAAAGACACAGTCGTGTGGGGAATGAGAAAATCAAGTAAGGGGGTGTTTCAAATCCCCAAGTCCTTTGCTAGTGAAGGCTAATTTATGTAGTCAGTTAATTCTCTAAGAGAATCTGATGAAATTTAAGTCCCTTTCAACCCGCTGTTCAAAAATCAAGACCCTAAATGTCTTCTTTCATAATTTTTATTTTTTATTCTGAGGCTGCAAACAACTAAAAAAAGCAGTTAATAAACTATTCTGCACAAATTATGTGAATTTTTCATTAATTTACTCTGGATGAAGTATGGAGGGCACTGGTTTTGAATAAAACATACGATCTGGTGATTAATCAAATCCCTTTTCTGATGGAAGCAATAATCTATCTGTCTGGAACCTGAAGGGTATACAAGGACAAAAGTGAATGCAGTGAAGAAAGTAGTATTCCCAGTCTGAAAGCATCTAACACTGACTTATTCAGGGGAAAAAAAAAAAAAAAGAAGATATTTTTGTCTTAAAAAAAAAAAAGGATTCATAAATTAAAGTTATCTTTGGAATAGATAGCATTAGTTAGACGTGACCACTATAGTAATTTAGAGAATGTAATTCTCTACCATTTCAATTGATCATCACAGTAAAACTCTTTCTACTAAGCACATTCTTAATTTTAATTCATACCCTGATATGCTGTCCTTGGTTTTTTTTTTCATTGTATGTTAGTGTTAATTAGGTATGACTGTATTTGAATCAATGTGGCACTGTAAAGCTTGTGCCATTTCAGAATCAGATAAATTCCATAAATTCTGTAGAATTGTAGAAAGATATCGTGGTAGTTTTGGTCAGCTGCTGCGGTGATTCTCAATGAATGCCAGAAATGATGGGCAACTCCCAGAAGAGAAGATGATACAAACATACTGTGTGTGTGTGTATACATACATACGTGTTGACATGCACATGAACGTGAGTACAGGACAAAAAGGTAGTTCACGGAGTGTTATACAGTAGTATTACTTTTTAAAATATCTTGGCCCTCATTTTACAGTTACCCTAGTTGCAGTTTGTAAAACATTAAAAGGTAATGAAGTTTGCTACCACTTAATGGTCAATAAAATTGGCCTGTGTACCCAAGCCAGAACTCCACTGTGTTTAATAGCAATACAAT
Source organism: Haliaeetus albicilla (assembly GCF_947461875.1). Lineage (NCBI taxonomy): Eukaryota > Metazoa > Chordata > Aves > Accipitriformes > Accipitridae > Haliaeetus > Haliaeetus albicilla. The sequence goes on from NC_091490.1 coordinate 14,649,078, forward strand.
TCTGTTGAGGCATCTGAACACAGGCTGAGACGCTGCAGTTTTACTCATCTCTCTCTGGCTCACTAAGGCAGAGTTTGTCTTTCTTCATGGCTCGGTATAAGTCATATGTGATAGAATAGCATGAGTATAAAATGCCATGATCATAAAATTCACAAACCAAGTAAACAGAAATTTAAACATGATTTAATTATGATGCAAAAAGCTTATATCATTTACAGGGCTATGTATTCCATGTATATTAACTTTTCAGGTGCACACAATTCATGAAAGGTTAAAGAAGGATTGGTAAGTGTTATTTAGTGTAATAGAATGCAGGAGGTAAATGGGTTTCTCATGAGTCATGGCTTTTAATCACATGCTTTTATGCAATTTTTAGCTCATACTATTTGTATGGCTACTACTTAAACCTCTATACATCATATATTAAACCTTTATAAACTAGAAATAAATGACATCTGTAGTATTGTAGTATGGGCCAATGATCACCTTCATTTTACTATCTGCCTTATTCATCCTTGTTTTTCACTAATCTAAGAATATTAGCAGTTTGAACATGAACACCAACAGGAAACGAGATTTTCCAATAGAAAGAAAATGGAATTACTATATTAAATCCATAATTTATAGAAAATTAGAAATAAAACACAATAAATTAACCATTAGCCAATTAGCTACTATTGCCACATAATTAATAAATAAATATGAACTTCCATGAGGATAAGAGGAGACTGTGTATTTCCAGGAGATTTCAACTTCCTTTAAAATTTTGATTCCATAGGAGATGGTCAACTAGATAAGCCAGTTGAAGGAAGCATATTAATTTGTGAAATCAATACAACTTTAGATGTAGTTGAAGTTATTAATGTGCCTAAGTGACTTGCTGGATTCAAAATATTAAACCATATGTATTTCTTATAGAGCTTGTACAAAAAGAAATCTCTTATTCTATCCCTCTATTAACCAGATCAGTCCTCTCAAATGATTTTAGAACTGCTCTTACGATGTATTATATTTCTGGCCCAACTGATGTTGATTTCTACTGCTGAAGTCCTTACAGCAAACTGACGAGTAACAATCCAATTGTTAAATTTGCTTAATACCTTTTAAAGCTGCAGTGAAAATACTGATTTCTCATTAACACTTGCCAGTGAAGATTCAGACAGAGTGTCTCAGCAGTGAGGAAATAATTCCTTTGTCCAAGCAGCTCTGTGATGTCTCTTTTTTTTTTGTAGCATTGGGGTAAATCAGTCTATTATAGCCATTATATCTTTTTAACTTTATTTAAATTATATCTGTCATTCCTTAAGAATAAGGAAGTTTACTGCTGAACATTTTGTGGATAATAATTACCCTGTAGGTGACCTGTAGAGCATTAGTAATTTCTTACATTTTTCATATTGGAGCAATGACTGGCAGTTCTACAACATACTTGCTAATGCCAATACAGTGAGTAATATCCATGAAAAAAAAAAGAAACAACAGTTCAGTGTGAACTTTATAATAGATCTGCCTCAGAAAGGGCAACTAAAATGAGTTTCCATTACAGTCTGTCATAATGTTGTCAGCTAATTACTAGCTTCACTACCTTAAAATCTTTAACAGAAAAACACGTTTCTCTATCCTTTTGCAGTGAATTCCAACACTTCATATACAACTAGTCATATAATGACACTATGTCAAACCCTAAATAAACAATTTAAAGCAGATATATTAAAACATCATTACTAACATTTCAAACATTGGACATGAAAACTGTTCAATGAAATTATGCATAGTAGTACAACACAGGACAAAGTATTTGAAACTACACTAGGTCAGTCTAGAAGGAATAAATGTTATTTTTCACAATCCAATATATTTCTCACAAATAAATTTTGGGGTCTTGTAAAATGAAAAACAGGTATGAAAACCTGCAATAGCATTTTCTCCAACTTCTTCCTTTCATAGTCAAAGTAGCCAGACTTCCCACTGAATGCATTCTATTAAGAGAAAAGAATGCATATACTATATAGCTACATACTCTGCATCCTAAAAGAAATAAAACACAGTTGTGATCAAGGTTGCAAAAATCTGTTGAATTAAAATAATCACAACCTCAATAACAACATCTTGAAACTAGTATCAAGAATGTCTTGATCTTTCTCTTTCTTCCCTTCAACCTCTTAAAGAAGTGGCACCCCCAAATGCAAAAGTCAGTCTGCACTCTCCCTTGTCCTATTCCTACAATTCAGCTCCTCAGGTAGCCCCACAAGCCTGGCTGAGAACTCGCAGATACATCTGACACTGCATGTATTTGTTCTACAAAGCTATGTGGTTGCACTCAGTGTTTTGAGGATGCAGTATATACAGAATCTTTTTAATGTTAGACAAAGATTAATGATCTCTGCTAGCACTGAAACAGATGGATTTTAAATATCAATCCAGTGGAAGTTTGTGATCATTAGGTCAACCGTTTAATTAACTACATTCAACTCAAAACATGATGTAAAAGTTAATCAAAATTTAAGGTAAAAGATGTTTCAAGCAATTGCTACTTCCAAAAGATCAAACCTTGAAATCTATAGATACACATTTAAGCCCAATTAGGTCACTTTTGAACAGAATTTTTAAAGCTCTTGCCTTTCCCAATTTCTTATCAAATTTTTCAAGACTCAAAAGTAGCAACTCTGAAAAAACATGTATATCCTTCTTCAGGCTGTTGTTAACATGATGTATGCTACCCAATGATAAGAAAACTATGTACTATAGTGAAGAAATGTGCTTCTCATAGTCAACTGGCCTCAACAGCATTCATGATAAACACAATGTCCTTGTCAAATATTAATTAACATTTACAGAATGAGCAGAAGATGAAAGTCACTTTTCTAAATGCTATTTGTTACAAACATTAAAGTAATGGTTGTTTTAGAAGCCTATTGTTAACATCACCCTTCTAAATGACTTATGAAAGGTCCACTAGTGATGTTTTCTAGCTAAAGTCACCCCTGATACAGGACATTGCAATAAATGCCAATGTCTAACCAAATATACTCTGTGCTATTAATATAAAATACAACACTTTTAAGGAGGAAAAATACAACCAAAATCTTGTGGTGGTTTTAATGGTTAATGGTTACCAGGTTCTTTCAGGTTACTTTAGGCTAAAGGACAACAGTATGTTCCATATAATTCATACACACTAAAGAATATTCTAAGGGCTCTTATTTCTCCTTAGGGTATTTATCAACTAACCTTCTCAAGTTTACTTTTACAATTATGACATTACAGAAGCCCTGGGAAAAAAATAAATAGCAGCTTTACAGTATCCCCTGACATTTACTTTTATTCTTTGTTATTCAGTTGCATTAGCTTGTTTAGCTACTGTGACATTTAATACAAGGAATATCTTTTACATCTAGTTAGAAAGGTCTACCACATACTTAAGGGGATGATGACTAGGTTCTGCTAATCTATATTTTAGAAGCTTTTTATTCACACCTCCAAAAAGCTATCTCATGGTTCAGATTATAAAGGCATCTGCTGTAACTGTGGACTTGATGAAAAGTACCTTGCCTAGCTGATGCTATAATGGCTCTGGTATAATACTGTGTTTTTTCCTGCCCTCCCTTTCATTCATTTTCCAAACACCTGCATAATGTTTTTCAGTTTTCTAATGAGCACTGAAGTTTCCTGATGTGGGGTAAAAGGAAGGAAATGGCTAAAATATTACTATCCCTATGATACAAAAAGAAAATCCTCTCAGATTATAAAACCTATCATTTCATCATTTCAAGTCAGAATTCTTATGACTGAACTGCTTGAGTTGGCTCCTGTAACATACGACTCTACATGTGCCTTGGAAGGAATTACAGTTCTGTAATACCCATTGAGATTTAATATTATTCTTTCTGTTACCTGTGTTTATGTCTAAAATAATGTTCTGTGACTGGCACTTGATGGAAGAGCAGGTTGAGCAGCTGGCTCTTGAGTGCTTACAGCAATTTGAAGTAAAACTGCATGTTCACAAAAATGTTTGGTATAACAAGGTAAGCTAAGCATTTGCAAACTCTGCAAATCTAGGACTCACCTTACAAGTGGATGCTGCACCAGAAAATCACAAGTTATGTCTTAGAACAAATTCAAACAGTTTTCTTAGGGAAACGTTAAATCTGAGTGTTTCTTGATTATTCTCACCATTTGTAGCAGGAACCAATCTGGTTGTCATTTTCAAATGTGTTGTGACATTTCCAAAATATCTTCTTGTTAGGCCCCATGAAACAAACCTTCCTTATTAAACACTAAAGACATCAGTGCAAAAATCACAGGTTTCTCAAAAACAAATAATGGAAGCTATTTCACGAGTCCAGCATTTTCTAAAGGTTCCACTCTAAAACAAACAAACAAACCCCAAACCAAAACAAACAAAAAACCTTTTAATGGATTCTATACAGACTGTGGAAATATTAATAATTAGCCATGAACTGATGTGACTAATATTCTGAGAGAGAGAACTAGCACTGATTAGAATATATTGGGAAAATTATGTTGAATAACTCATCTGTTTGTGCAAAGATCAGCAATAGAACGCTACCAAACTCTGCATTTAGTAATATGAGCATAATTGCTATGAAAAAGTCTATTAAAATTTTTTTAAATAAAAATAAGGCATGCTGTTTCTCTCAGATTTCAGGCACCCAGTCCCTAACCCTTGCTTCTCTGTGAGTTATGTCTCTTATGTATGTAATATTCCTGAATTGTTGTGTTCTTTTGTGAGTGAGTAACACAGTTCACTGGTAACCAGATAATGTTTTCTCAAATTTTTAGTATTTTTTTGAGTACTTTAATTCAAGAATCACTTCCAGCAGGTTACGTTTGATGGGTGGGTGTTGGGGAAAGTGTGAGTTTACTGACTTAATTCCTGAATGACAACCGTAGTATTTCTAAGCATTCTTATCATAAAGCCTGGTCTTATTTCTTCAGTATGACATTAACACAAGCAGAAAACTTGTCACCACTTGGTGGGTAGAGGCTGGTTCTCCAAATACATTAAAATAACACAACTTTTATGGACAAAGAGGGGAAAATCTTCTCCAGTTTAAGCGATTTTTGTTATTTTGGTAAGCATGACCTTAAATTAGCATTGCAGAATGTATATATTCTTACTTGAAATCTCAGAAAGAATGAAACAGCTCTTTTACTCCAGGGAACAATTGGCCAGCATTCAACCTGCAGGTGACAGAGAACATGTACCCCTCTCTCCCTTACACAGATACATTCATATTTTTCTTTAATCTTTTTCATGTAATATTTTTGGTTAGTCTACAAGTCTGCCCACATTGTTAGTTTATGTAATGCTAAAAACATGTTTTAACGTGTCTGTTGTTATCATGTGTAAATTTAATGAAGGAGAGGCAGCCTGGAACTGAAAAGACTTCTTGAAGCACAGTGCTCTCCCCTGTTATGTGGTGTTGTTAGAACTATACACATTTTTCTCCATCTTCACTGGGCTGTATCTGCCCCGGCATAAATAAACAAACACTTTTAATCCATCTATACTTCTCTCTGCCACTCAAGATCACTTCTTTTCCCCACTACCTCCCTTTTCAATTATAACAATACAATGCTGTCTGTCACTAGAACATCTAGGCTATGTTTTCTGCATAACATTTTTAAAGTATGGCCTTTCCTTTCAATTTAAACAGGCAATACTCCCATTCAGATGTTCAACATTCTTCATCTCAATTGCAGCAATATCCTTTTCCCTGGCCTCTTGAAAAATACAATCTTGTCCCACTCATATTCTACAGAGATCGTTTTAATGCATTTCTACTTTGACCATTTCAGCTCTCTTTGCATCCTTCTACTAGCTCCCTTTCTCTGTGTCCTGGTTTCGGCTGAAATAAAGTTAATTTTCTTCTTAGTAGCTGGTATAGTGCTGTGTTTTGGATTCAGGATGAAAATAATGTTGATAACACAGTTTTTAGTTGTTGCTAAGCAGTGTTTATACTAAGTCAAGGATTTCTCAGCTTCTCATACTGCCCTGCCAGTGGAGGCTGAGAGTGCGTAAGAAACTGGGAGGGGACACAGCAAGGACATCTGACCCAAACAAGCCAAAGGGGTATTCCATACCATATGACATCATGCCCAGTATATAAACTGGGAGGAGTTGGCTGGGGGGCACCGTGGCTCAGGGATTGGCTGGGCATCGGTCAGCAGGTGGTCAGCAGTTGTATTGTGCATTACTTGTTTTGTATATTCTTTTAGTAGTAGTATTTTCCCTTTCTTTTCTGTACTATTAAACTATCTTTATCTCAGCTCATGAGTTTGGTTTTTTTTTCCCCCCTGATTCTCTCTCTCATCCTACTGAGGGGGGAAGTGAGCAAGCAGCTGCATGGTGCTTAGTTGCTGTCTGGGGTTAAACCACAACACTCTGCTTAGCTTGCAGAATCTGTCATCATTCATTTGATATTGAGGTACTGACTTCCCCTTATCACAACACATACTTGCCTCCATTCTCACTTTTAATTTTTTTAAAAGACCACTTTCAGGCTTTCTACCTTGCTACCTTTCTACTTTGCTGTCCCTCATTCTGTGTAAAAAAACCCAAGCACAAAACCAAACCACCTCATGGTACTCCCTGAAGTTCTTTTCTGAGCCATCAAACATTGTCAGCAGCTTCTGATGAACTAGAAAACTTCCTATCCTAGTGCTGAAGAGCTATAGCACTGTTTCATTAAGCATGTCTTTCTGTCTGTATCCAAGAAGATATTACTTTCTATTTAGATTGTTATCCTTTGCTGATGTTGTTTATAGCAACTCGAGCAGCACTTTCCTCATGACTGTGGCTTATAGGTGTTACAATGCCTAGAAGAAAAGTCTTCTAGGTAAAGGTAAAGGTAAAGCCCTTAAAGCTTGTGGTTACCTCAGAAAGTTGTTGGTTACTGTCATGTCCCGTTTCAGTGAAGAGTGAACTATATACATGATTCTATTTAAATGTTCGTCTCAAGTATGTCTGTTAATGTCACAGTTGATATAAAGTCTAAAGCCAAGTAAGACACTTCACCATGACTCATCAGGGGATGCAGGGAGGGTACTGCTGCTCTTTGAGGAAAATGATAAATGATCAGTCAGATTCATGAGATGACAACTTGTCTAGGAAAATGATGTTTGCACCACCCAAGCAGTGAAAAGAGTGCTTATTTTAGTTGAGATAAGTTTCCAGACTGCTATCTGAATAATAAAGAAATAAATAACTTTGGAGGAAAAAAATTAAATCCAGACTTCCTGGAAGAGTCTCAAAAGATTATTAGCTATAAAAGCCAAAGTGTTCCTCCAGGAGGTGCCCTTACATAATGAATGCAGCCTAGGTGGGCAAAAAGACAGAATATGTGATTGAGTGTCTGGATGCTGCAGAAAAGTCAGCTTGACAAAGGGAGTAAAAAGAGTGATACAGATATAACAAATAAATAAGTGGTGAAAATAGTTTTTTTTTTTTATTTCTTCAATTGTCTTTGATAATTCTTTCTTATCATATGGTTTATTTTACATATTATAAATAAATGCATTATTTCCATTTATTGATTTGACTAGAGGCTGGGTTCAAAGCAACTGGCTAACAACCTGACATTACTGATCAAGCATTTGGCGAAACTGTATTCTGGTGAGTGAGATGCTCAGGTCCTTCAATTCATATTCCAGGTGGTAACAGGGTATGTTCCCATACAAGCTTCATTGCCTGTTTGGTAGCTAATATCATAGGGACTAGTGGCAAATAAGAGCACCTCAGCATATATAGCATATAAAATATATAATATGGCATACAATGGAGGAATATTCAAAGGATTTGTTATAGTGTTGTCATGCAAATAATGATGAAAGAAGACACTCAAACACAAATAGGTACTATACTAATAGTCGCATGATACTGAAAGAAATTAATGGATAAGCTGCATTAATCACATAACATTTGTTTTTCCACTGAAATTCTACTACAAGATGAATTTCTGCTAGGACGACCCTGCTAAGCCTCTTGCATATTTGTCACCTCTCTAATTTGAAGATAACAAGATCCAATCCAAACAAGATTTTTTTCCCCTCACTGCTGCCAGCATGTATAAAAGATGACTGGGTTAAGAATTTGGTTGTAGTTGGCAAATGTCATTTATTTCCTACCTAGTGGTTCAGAAACCTGTGCAGAAGCACTAAGACCCAGAACAGCTGCAAGAAGAACTTGGAAAAGAATATTCATTCCCAAGGAGGTGCTATATTATGTCACTTCATGCAGTTACAGAGATGGCTCTAATTTTAGCTAGTGCTGCTGTGATATCACTAATTGCCTCAAAGATATTTAGAGGAAGGATAGTTCAGCACCAGCTATATACAGTGCCAGTCAGTTATAACAGAATTCCTTTTTAGAAGTGTCTCTTCTAGCAGAAGAGAGAGCAGAGGGAAAGGAGGTGCCAACAAAAAATTTATTAAATACCATTTGAATATTTTTCTGTCTAAAATAGCCACACATTTGTTTTAGTCAGTATGTCACAGACTTATGAAGACTGGTCAGCATTTTTATTTTATGCAACTCATTTCTTACACTTCAAGTAGTCTTCATTTACCTGTTTACAATTAAATTGGAAAGTACAAGTACATATTATTTTTGGATTGTGGGCAACACCACTTTATCTCTAATCAAATACACAGGCAGTAATTCAGTCTCTGTGTATTGTTGTTGCTGCTGTTCATAAACCAACAAGCTCTTGTGGTTTATGTCATCAGCAGAAAACCAAAGCTGAATTATAGCCTTGCATTCAATCTCTGTGTTGTGCACAGAAATTGCCAGTTTTTTTCAGAAAGTGCAATTTAGAGACACAGGATCTAGAGACCTATAAAGTGTATTTCTTCTTGTCAGTGCCAAAAGTCAAAGTCATGAGTATTCAAAAGAAAAACAAGTTATAAAAACATTTCAAAGTATATCTAGAGTTCCGCAGACTGCAGAATGCTTTCATTAATTTTCCAAGAACTTTACAAAAGCAACATTCCACATGATCCCTCCAGAGACAGGCTCAAAAGTTAATCAGATACTGGGTCACATCAAAGAAGGGGAGCTGGATTAGAGGAAGCAAAACAAAGATGAGGAAAGGAGGACTTCTCTCAATCCCCATGTTAATGATTTGTGGAAAGATGAGTAGCAAAAACCTGACATATAAACTATGTGTTTTTAAAGATGGTGGAACCATTTACTTCGTGAACTCACACAAGAAAGTATTCTTCCAGTAAGGTTTCATTTCAAACTAAATTCAAGAATGCTGTCTGGAAGCTGCAGTAGAGGGTTAGAATCACAGATTCCCTCATTTTATTTCTGTCTCCGCTACTGATTACTTGAAAAAATAAAAGATATTTGATCACAATCAAGTACTTGAAGTATCTTCAGGCTGGGAATATGCTTATGTTCATATATTCTCAAGCTGCTGCAATATTTGGCACTTTTCCAAACCCAAGTATCTTAGAACAATTACAGGGAACAGGTGGATAACATATTTTGAATTAATGCTACACATATGCAAGTATTGCACAGCACACAGGACTGAACTAAAAAAACCTTCCAATCTTTTAACATGCATTTAGACAAACCATCTTATGAGAAACTTTGTTTTGACCTGTTTCTTGGCGGACATTTCTTTTAGATGTCCAAATTTCGGTTGTCAGCACTAGTAAAAATACACTTAAATGGTGTTTCTGTGCATGTAAATTGAACCTTTTCAACAGGTGCTGGTTTCTGGACAGCGGAAATACAGTACCTGCTTGAATTCAATAATGTAATGTAACAAAAATGAAGTTTCATATTGATAGTGGGAGTCCCTAGAACACAATAGTTTGCAACAACGGCAGAACAGTGAGATGTATAGCAACCTGTGTATTCTTCTGGGTACCATATCCTGTTATGTAGAAGACAGAGAGAACAATTACTTACAATATAAGTTCGTTGTGAAAGAAGTTTTATTATGTGGCAAATATTGTGCATGATGGTACAAAGAATCACAGGTGGTGAGGGGTGCTTATTTACTCTTGAAAGATAGTCTGTGCAAGGATTCTTAGGGCTTGCAAAGTACAAATCCACGTATAAAAAGTTCAGTAGCTCTAGTGGCTTTGGGTTGGCTTAGGATTTTTTAAGAGGCTATTAAAAATGCAGTTGCATTTAAAATGCAACTGCAGTTAAATTAGATTGTAGTTTGAGAACCACACATAAAATATTTCCGTGGCTCAGAGTTAGGATTTATGGGAAAAAAACCCAAACCCAAACCCCCCAAAAAACCCAAACCCAAATCATTCCATACTCTTCAGTGTTAAGAAGTTGAATTTCCTTAACTGTGTACTCCCCTTGGATGGCTGTGTTTAATCAGAAATAGCAGAGAAAAAGGCTATGCTTTTACCTACTTCTTATCCCACGGACAGCAAAAATAAAGAGTGGGGTTACTCTGCAAATATATCCATAAGTACAGTAACTGCAATTGTGCTGAAACTCTACATAAGATCCTCACATGACTATTTAGTCACCAGACACCTAAACTTGTTTGCGCAAAACATTTACAGAGATATGGATATACACGAAGGAAGACACATGAGTTCTATGAAATGTACGAAGGGCAGTTGTCTCTTCTAGTGTGGCTTTGTTTTTTTCCCCAGAACCTTTTTCCTTAATCATGCTTCTGTGCTTGCGCAGGTGAAAATCTTCCCCATAGGTTGTTTCAAATCCTAACCATTACCTGCTGTAGTCCTGCATGTCCTTTGTGCTCTGTTGCACACTTTGTTACTTTTCTTTTTGTAAACTCTAGACCTCAGTGAAACTAGGCGGTTCCAGCAGATTGTGACTAGCACTAGAACCACCAAAAAAGGAGGCGGCAAAAACATACAGCTGGGACTGGGATTAAAGATAGGACCTTCTAATTTTTAAATCTATGTGAAAACTCCAGATGTTTCCAATCAAGCATTGAAACATTCGTATTTTGAAAAGCCTTTGTATGTTTAAAAGAAGCATAAAAGATGCTTTATGGTATTTAAAAAGACACAGAGGTTCAGTCTCCTAGATTTGAAGCATATCAGAAACTGCAATGTTAAGAGGATACATTAGCAGTGTATTTAAACTTCAACAAATAAGATTTCAAAAGTGAAAAGTAATTATTATATTTTTATAAATAGAGAACATTTCAGGATTTTAACTTGCACAACTTTCTTAAGTATAAAATGGAATTTGCCTTCCAGTGGACAGTTTTAAATGGAGACTATATTTTGAAAGTACTCAAAAATGTGCAACTGCATGCAAAATAAATGGCAATATTTACATAACAGCAATTTAAGTGCTTGTTGAAAGCAGGAATTAGAAATATTTACACAAGTACATGCTTATTAAAGAAATCAACTGCACATTCTTACAAGCAAACAATAGCTTCTAAAAAGATAAAGAAAACTGCCAACATTCAAAGGTGTTTTTTAATTGACATGAAGACAAAAATGTTAATTGGCATGTATTATTAACCACTCATTTTTTCTTCAAAGTCTTTTTTAAATAGAACTATAAAAAAGGTTTATCTCAACACAAAACATACATTAGAAATGTATAGGTTCAAAACTGACCTGTATTTCAGGAAAGAGAGAATGTGCATACATTTTTTTTTCTCTGCATACCAGTTTATAGGAGATGCTGGCTGTCCTGCTTTTTATGTTCAAAACAACTGAATGCCTATATTGTGCCGATTAAATAAAATCACTCACATGTCCCTTTTTTAATTTCGGCAAACCAATAGAATGCACAAATAATTGCACCTTGAGCTTTGCATAATTTAATCTGTATGAACTGTATTCATTTAAAATACAAGTTTTCAAACTCCAAGGCTTGAATAACCCATAAGAATTCCAGTAATGGTTACTGCAAAGACTGAGTTAGAAGGGTTCAAATTAAAACTGGTTGTCTTGAATATTTAAGATATAGCAGCAAATTTGAGCTGTTCGAGAAACCTGAAATCCAAGTTTAGATGACAAAAGGCAGCTTTTAATTTATGATTATTTTAAGGTAGACTTAAGTACCATTATGAGAAAAGTTCTTACTGCTTTCAAGAACAACTGCCATCAGTTTTCTGAGGCTTAACATTTTACTGGAAATTTTAGTAATGAAACAGCTCCTTATGCTTCAAAACCTGACCTTAGAGGAAGTTTACAATGGAGAGAGTTTAACAGTGGAAAGTTTAACAAGGTTTTCAGAGAAAGTTGCAGTCTGTTCAGCCTGGTCTTTTTCTTCGCAACTGTTATTAAGTAGCTTGGTAAATCTGGCATCCATACAACAGAAACAAAATCATGTATTGATATTACAATTTACAAGCTGATGAGATGCTAGGTAGGTACTAGGACAAGAATAAGAATTCTTCTCCATGTCAGTAAGACTCCAAAAGATTAAATAATATTACACAGTAATGATCCAAGAAAAGACATTCTCCAGCCCTGTATGCTCTACTAACTTAAAAGACCCCTGAGAACAAGAATTTACAGACATGGATGACCATAAAAACATTGCATTGATGAAGGACTAGTCTACAGATATCCAGGTCAAGGTTTTATGCCAGATGATCATTATCTGGGATAGTTTTTAGATATATTATGTTTGCAAAGGATTGAACTATGAAATTACCATTTCAGTTCCAATTCACACGCTGTTTAGGGCTGAATCTGAGGCTATATATTACTGTACAATCTGTCCTTTCACTGTAGTTTTATACTTGGAAACCTACTCCAAAACCATTCCATCTTGTCCATAGTTATCTGAGAATGATCTAAATTCCTTTGCAAAGCCAATTACAGACAGTGGCCTTTGTGTTATTTGCTTCCATTTATGTATCGCAGAGAAAAGCAGGATACAGAATGACTGGAAAATCAGGAACAGGGAACAGTGGGATTTCTGCTACCTGATATACCTCTTCCAGACTTGAATGTCAAAATAAGGTCCAAATACATGGTACCCTTAAAAAGAGTATGCCTGGTTCTAAGTTGTGGCAGGGATAATGTCATACCCAGACATTCAGCAGAACCTCACAGTCAAGATGCATGGCTTCTAGAAGTTAAACTGAGGCATTTATAGTGTACACAATCAATGTATGTTGTTTTGAGAATAACTTTATGGTTCACCCTATTAGTTTAGACACAGAACACCTCAGATGTATGACTTTGATTGCATATGTCAGAGCAAAGTTCGGACAAGTAAGAGTTTGATATGCTCCTACCGCCCCCTGAAAACAGACCTTACAAAATATACTACCACAAAGGAAGATTCATTCATCGTTTCAAGAGAGACATAGTCTGAGCCAAGACATTTTGAGCTGTACCCTTCAACTACTAGAACATTCTGAAAACTGATACAATTCTGGTGGCTGAAAACAGTTTACCAGCTGGCCTTTTAATTCCAGAGTCAAATGTAAAATATCAGCAGTTCATGGAGGAAAAAAATTAATACTTCTCAGGTCAAGTTGAATCATAAGATGCTTATATTCAATAAAAAATTCTAAATGGCTTTACCATAAAGAGGCGCTTCAGTGCTATGCATACTTTGTTCCTTAGAAATTTCATATTAAACATTTGTTAAATTGGAATCCTACCTGGTTTACAATATTAGGGTATAACCAGTCCCTATTCTCTTTCTACAATATTATCTTCATTTCATAAGCCTACAGGACATGCTTTCTCCTTTAATGTCACCTTCTCTCTGCTCCATTATTTCTTAGACACCACTTATATAACACACTGGCACAGAAAAGGTGCCATGTAAATGCAGCTGTATTCCATTCCCTCGTATGCCCTTTGAGATTGTCTCAATTTCCAAAGACCTGTTTCGTTTTGACCCAAAATTACAAAAGAAAAGAAAGAAGGTTTGAAATAACATCAGCAATCTGACAGATTTAGATTTGCATTCTGGGAATTTGCATATATCCTATTTAGAATGTATACATTGACAGTTAATTTACAGGGTTAACACTGTAATTCTATAAATGCAAGCTTTCTTATAATTATTCCTCCCAAACTGACATCTGATATTCATGATAGACAAAGACAAGCAGTTGCTTCAAGAAAACATCAATAGATAGCATTTTGTAGGCAAATGTACTCCAGAAGGCACTGGTCTATTTTTGGACCATTAACAGCCAGTCCAGGTTTCAAATGCTAGATTTGATTAGAGTAGAGTTTACTAAGTGTTCTAAACGAGATGTCTTGCACAAGCAGTGAGCTCATAAAATGGCAAACTTTTCCCAGTTCATTTTCCAGGAGGTACAATTGATTACTTTGTGATTTAGGAGCCACAGTGGTCAAGACTGAATTAAATTTGAGTCACATTGATAAAATGAAAAGAAACTTGAATTTTATAGGGTTTTAGCATTAGAATGAATGGGAAAAATCAAGACTATTTGGTGAATAAAGGCACAGGGTATTTTAATATGAGAGGCTACATTCTAGGGAAATATTTCAATTTCAACCTGCATCTGATTCCTTACAGCAAAGTCTCTTCTCTGTTAAAAGACCAAAAGACATTTCAGTAACATTGAAAACTTACAAACTCTACAGATTATTAAAGATGCCTGTTCCATTAGCAAATTTGTATTCTGTTTAGGTTTCCATCAGAATCTGTAGGGTTTATATCATAGAATTCCAAGTGACAGGTGCTATGCAAGCAGCCATATTAGTATTTTCTGTAAAATTCCACTGCAGTGTACTAATAAGGAACATACACCAGGAATGAAGGGCATAATGCTTTGGCGAAACAGATTGTGATAATAAATTAACCAAAAGCAAAATCATTGAACAATTTTTTTCCTTTTGAAAGAATGGAAGAGAAAGAAAACAGCACCTGTGCTACTACAGATTTTACCTACAAGTATTTTAATTAATTAGATTAAACATATTTAAAGGGTATGGTTTGTATAATTTATTTGTATTTAACATCAATTTTTTTTTTCTAAAATTACAGTTCTATTACTGTATTTCATACTTGCACCATGTTTTTCAGTTCTCAAAACTCATTGATAAGAGGGGAAGAAAAACAGCAAGCTGTTGAACAAGTAGAAACCTCTTTGATGAGGTTTACAGAAACACAATTATTTTAGATGAGGCAGGTAAGGTTGTAACAGTATTTACCTCTTTCTAGACCTGTTGGTGAGACATTTGAATCCTAGCAGAAAAATAAAAGCCCTTTCTGTTGGGAGTGCTGGGGTTCACCTTTATGCTTTTAGTGAGTTAGCGTAAAAGGTCTGGGAGCTTGGTACTACACGAACCTCTCAACATTACAGAACAAAAAGAATATTTTTCTTGGGTTTTTAAAAAAGTAACCTTTGGCAGTGATTCAAAGTCTCCTAGGTTTCTGAAACCTATTTTATACAACTCTTGAAACAAAATTTTTTTTTCCTTTTTTTTTTTTATACCATAGGCTTGAAAAAGGTATTCAACAAATATATTTATTGCACTGTAAAATATTTTACCAAAAGCCTTTTAGAGCAGGACACTCCTGGTCCTGGATGATTTTTCCTCTTTACTCTGCTGGTCTGGGACTCATTCACCAGATGTCAAATGTTTCTAAGCATGCCTTGCCTGGGCCCATTCCTAGTGGAGTCAGAAACCAGGGCTATAGTTCCCTGGAAGACTGGCTATTGGCACTCCTAGTAGCAATTAGTGTCCCAAGCAGTCTGGGTCTCTTTCTCATGAGACACTGCTTTTGCTCAAGGCTGTTCTCCTCAGAGTTTCACACCCCATAGGAATTTTAATTTATAGTTTAACCTTTCATGACAGTCAAGTACCTATGGCTCAAGACTTTGCTGAAGAATTCTTTTACCAATTCAGTTTTCAGTCAAGAACTCATATCTTGCTATTGCAGTTGCCTTATGTGTTACTAGGGCAAACAACATCATTAAAGAGACAGAAAGATCCTTTTGCTGTGGTTTTCATTTTTCCAAGTTCAGATGATGCATGCAAAAATGACGTTTATAATATTTCTCATAGAGCTGTGGGTGACAGTGGAGCTTGAGAGGGTCATTTAATAGACAGAGAGAAATAATTTCTCAAATATTCAAATGCTTGGCAGAGAGATTTAGGGGATCAGAAGATCTACAGGCTTCAGCAGCTTCAGAATTCTTTATTCAGGAAATAAATGCAGTCCTTCAGAAAAAATGCTTCCAGGACTGAATCCATGCCACTTTCACATTGATGGACAACACACATAGCAGGTCGTTTATGGTTATAAATCTTTCCATGGTGCTCTGGTATCTCACATGCATATTCTTCCTCATGGATATTTTTCTTTTAATAACTGAGCATGGCTTACCTAGACAAGACAATATTCCTAGTTGTTGCAAGTAACTCACAATGAAGCAGATACCCCAGGAAGCATCACACATTTGCTGAAAAACACCCATTACAGCAGTGGGTCCAGTCCTAAAGGTATTATCAGCTTTTCCCTGATAATGGATGCTAAACCCAGCACCAACTTCATGGAATCTGATGGATTTAGACTTGACTCCTGATGGGAATAAAGAAGCTGCTAGGAGTCTGTAATGAGTAAAGCAAGCTTAAAATTCAGAACTGGAATATAAGCAATCATCTGCATCCCAGCTTTGCCTCAGGGGACTGAGACCTGTCTTTTCTAGGTATACAGACAAAGAAAGTGTCAGTATTATCCACAGGCAAGCCTAGGAGAATTAAAAATTACTGTTTGAGATTTGATATAGACCAAAGGAAAACAACTTGATACAGTTTTTTTTAAAAAAAGTTTTACTTGTTTGCATCTTCTTCCCATTCTTTTCATATCATAACAGATGTATAATTAAGATGTAATACTTGCATCAGATGAAAGGAATAACAAGCAGGAAATGAGAAGAAAAGTAAATTTTGTCATTCTTTAAAGCTCAAAGTAGATCCACACTCTGAAAATATGCAGTTTACAATTTCATTAAAAATCCTTTTATATCCCTGTGAATGGCCCATGGAAAAAAAACCTCAGAATGAAATATGTTTTACAGAAAACATTTTGATGTGCCCATTTCATAACTCAACAACTATCCAAAGGGGAGAAAAAAGATATTAAAGTTCAAGAGGTTTGGGCTTTGAAATGCCAGAATGGAGTACAAGTTGAAAAGTCAGGGAAGCTTACAAAAAATTCCTGGTTCCAAATAATTTCCAGTTTACAATCAAAACACTAGATAAAGCAGCTTCTCACATTTCAGAGAAAAAAAAAAATTCAGAGATTTCTGAGCTAGGCAGTCTTGATCACCAGTCCACTAACATAAGGTAGTTTATTCAAGCGTTTATTTGCCTGAACCTACTTAAAGTGCAATTCAGGACCAAGATCAAAATACTGACTGGGATACCAGTTGCACAGCTAACACCACCTGGCTGCTTAGAGGATGGCACACTAGACAAGGATTCTGTTAGGCAAACTGAGACTGTAAGCTAAGTGGGCTTGTCACCACTCTGTTGAAACAGACAAGCATTAGGAAACTGAATTGACGCTAGTACAACATGATGTCATATGTCACTTAATGAACATGTAATTAATTTTGTACTTACGTAGGTTTCCAGTGAATTTAAAGTACAACATTGGATGGTAGTAGTCTAACATAATATACCAAAAATTAAAAAAACAAGAAAGAAAAAGATGTTACTATTCCTATATCCAGGGAAGAAAGAAAAAAAAGTTATAATTTCTAGGAAAGCACAACTGAAAAAAGTAACCTTCGCCACATCTGCTACCTGGGTATCCTCAAGAAACCAAAGATCTAACGAGATTCCTGTTAAGCTTGTTTTGAACAGAGAAACAGAAATACTGCTGCAAGGTGACTTAAGAAAAGATGGTGCCAAGGGGTGCCATAACAAGAAAGCTGAATCCATTATCTAACATTGAATACAAGATAATTTCAGAGCTTCTGCTCTGAAAGGAATTTTTCTGATCATTCTTTCTCCCCACTTTCTCCTTCTTAAATTAAACAAATTATAAAATAACTAGAGCAGCATTTTAGACCAATTAATAGATTAAAATAAAGGAAAAAAGTATATGCCTTTGGTCTCTATCATAACCATGTATCTTCTTTTAATCATTCTGTCATCTCTGAAATTTTATACTGCAGCAGCACATTATTGGTACCTGTGTGAAAAATTATTTTTGTAATGTAGAATGCAGCTTCTGAAATTGTAAAGTAATCTTCTATTTCTTCCATCTGCTTTCTAGTTTGTTTGTTTTTTCCCTATCCAGTGTCTGTTACAGAATTTTGACATTATCTCTGGTAGGTACTACGATAAGCAGCAACATTTGGGCCTGCCAATCTTCAAAATCTGTAAGTGGGCTACTGCCTAGAGGTATATTAACCTCAAATTTTTGAACTTCATATTACTGCTTGCCTCCATTGGGTATTTTGTTGATTTCTTTCCGTGTATCTTTGATCAAAAATGGATTTTCATCTCAGTGTTGCTGTCATTAAGTTTGTTACCTTTTTCCCCTTTTATAGCATAAATCTGCTTTGTATGTGGCATTTTGAACTAACAGAATACAATATTGGGAAAATAGACTGCATTGGAAATACTCCCTCACAGAAGAAAGAAAGTATTGCGTGGCGTTCATATGCCTTTTACTGCAGATATAATGAATCTATAACTGCATCCTCTTCTTCACCCCCCAATCCAGCTATGTAGCTGCAATTTACAAGCAATGGATTGATTTTAGCAAGACAGTCTCAGCTGATACTGGAAATGTTCACTGCTGTGTCTGCAAAGTCACTGAAAATTCTGTGTATAAACTGGGTAACACCTCATGCAAATATCCAGCTGGGGATTTAGCAGATGGTCTCTGGGCATACCATGTCAAACAGTTCTATATTGTTCCCTAATGCTATATTCACCTCATACTAAGCATATGAAATGTTTACTCACATGCTTAAGTGTTTTGACCCGAAATGATTATATACTCCTGAAATAAGATAGCTGTTTTCAAGACTGTTCAAAAATGTTTAGTCATGAATTGTGTCCTTGGCATGTGTATTTCAAACAACTTTATAGCAAGTGACCTTTCTAGCAAACTCTGAAGGATGCATTGAATATTTTTAGAACATTATCAGTTCTGTTAAACTGGACAGCTCTGTTCCTCATGGAATGTGCCAACAGCATATGCACCTTCCATATGCTTGAATATTATTTTATTGTGAGTTTTTAAAATAAAACCATACATTGAGATAGGTGTATTTTCCTATGACAAGGCAATAAGCTAAAAAAACCCCACAACACAGGAAAACATCATCCAGACTTTATCACCACTATGAGCAGCTGAACACTCTAAAGGGTAAACACGCATATAAGTTTGACCTAACTAACAAAAATCTCCCTTTAGTCCCACCATCAGACTTTTAGAATTCATTGGCAAACTTATTCATTGCCAGGCCCAAATGGTCTCAGAATAGTAGTGAAGTCTCAGCTCACGTTTAATTTTATACATCTAAATGTTCAACAAAGGCATAAAAGCAAAATCATATATACAGTTATTTAACGAGTGACAACGTAAACAACCCTGTCAAAGCAATCTTGTTTGTTAAAAATAAACACTTGGCAAGCAGGATGATTTCCATTGATTCACTTCTCAGGATAGCTCCTTGATAGCTGGTTCGTAGCTTCCTTAGGTACGGGCACAACTATTGAGTTCTGTGTAGTTAACAAAGCTTTCGCTGTTTGGTATCCAGTTCATCCCAGGTGAGTTCAGTGACAGATCTGGAGGCTAGAGATACGTCTGAACACACCACTCTGTTCCTTTCTAGTTTAAAAGCCCTTTCAGTCTGCATGACTGTTCTGATCATTATGCTATGGGGAGAGAAAACCAGGCCAGGGAGATTCTGACATGATAAAAGAATCTATACCTAGAAAACACTATGATACCTCTCTAAACACTTGTTTGCTAATTCCCATCTGTGCTGCTCATAAAATACATTCAAACTCTTTCTCTTGATGTGTTTAGATTGATAAAAATGATACATCACTCAGGCATACATACACTATTCCAGCATCAGCTGCACCGTTTGTGATAAGAACCAAAAAGATTGTGTTTATCATAAAACTCTCCCAGGCTGCACTGGTCTAATAATTATGAAAATTGCATGACACTGCTACAAACCTGGCTTCTAAAATTCAGATGAAGCAGCCTAAGATGTGCAAACATGTATGCATGCATATAATATACATACACATACAAGCACATCAACAAAAACAAAGGCACAGTTTCTTTTAATCTGAAGATATAAAACAATTTAAATATTTAAATGAAATATAAATTCTTATAACTTTGTTTTCTTTTCAGAGAGGTCTTATTAAACATTTCTGAACTGTCACAGGCAAAAAAAAGAAAAATGGTACAGAAGACAAGAAATTAGTAAGACAGTGAAAACATTTTTTTAAGAATCTTTGAGAGCAAATACGCCTGACAAAGGTAGATTCCAGGGATAATTGCAAAGCTTTGTAAACTCTTTACTGCTCTCAGTTCAGGACAGCTCAAGAACATAGGAATCAAAAGAGAAATCAGTAGAGATTTGTCAGTAAAGTTTACAAAGTGTCATGAAATAGGTTATTATAATACTGGAAAACATTCTGAAGAGATTTAAATTAAAATATCAGAATCCCAGTCAATATCAAGGAGAATGTAATGCCATGCAGCTGTGTAACAAACAGTAAGGAAAAATCAGTTCAGTAGTATTTACCTACCCAGGATGTGATGGTTCCAGGCGTGAATTAGGGCCCAGTGATGACGAAGGACTGAAACATTACATAAACCTCTTTTCAGTGAAGCAAACTGCGATGGAAGATACTTCTATGGTAACTTTCTAAAATGACTGTTTATAGTGATTGGACCTACTACACTTCACAGTGGAGTCTTGTCTGCTGTAATTTTCTACTTGTCTAGTATGTGCTCTTGGATACACACAAGGGAAGAAGTTACACTTCCTGCTTTAATCTTTTCCTTATAAATGTCTTTTGTACATGTGCCCCAACCTTTCTGATCATTACTCCACTAAAAGGAGTTTAAAAACTTTTTTTTTAGATCAGTGAGACTGAGATTGTTCTGGCAGAATTTGCACTCATATTTGTCCAAGTTACGAACATTAGTAAGTTCGAAGACAGCATATTTCAGTTAAGAAACTAACTGAACTAGGTGATATAGAACTTTCTACAAAGAATATTTCCTCTTATGGTGTAACCCACAGTATGATCTTCAATGATACTTGAAGTAATGCCTATCATTCAGTTGGAACATGGCTAGTGTAAGTTTTACTTACCTACTTCTCATGGTGCACAGTTAGCATGAAAAAGAAAGATGCTTTCTCATAGCTTTATGACATGGCATGTTTGTGAAGGACTTCTACAACACTGGACTTGGGCAGACTCCAAGCTGATAGTATCTACTTTATCAATACTGACTACAGCATCAGTTGGGTAATATTATTTGTGGATACAAACTGGTACAAAGCCAATGAATTCCAGATAAAGAAGAGCCTGAGGACTTGGATCAGTATGCTAAGAATTTTAAGATCATACCTCTCACTGGGCAGTCTTGGATCTATTTAAACTTACAACCTTTTTAATCCTTAAAAAAACACATATTTTTTGATTTTCAAAATTAATTACCAACTTTACCAGTAATTGTTTTCCTAGAGCTACCAAAAGCCTGCTGACCAAGAACTCTGCAAGGATCCCAAGACCTCTGACAATAATCAAAATAAGAGCAGCTAACTCAGAAGTTGTTCTTCCAAAACAACCACAAAATCTTGTCAGGTTGCCAAACTCTTGTATTTTTCTAAAAAAGTTAATTTTTATTTGATGAAATAAGAAAGGAAAAATGCAAAATTTATGTCCCTATTTCAAGTTTAATTTTACAGTGGAAAAGCATTGAAACATTCAAGTCCTTAGTCTCCATAAACTTCATACCCTTTCTACAAAAGTTACACAGAATCATTTTCTCAATGAGTTAATGTTAGTTCATTGTCTAAATAGAGTTATTTACTGTTTCAGCATTTTGTATCAAAGTAATAACTTAGTTTGCCTAAAAATTGTTCTGTTTTTAATTTGTTGTTTTGCTGTTTTACTGGAATTCTCTTCCTTCTTTTGTTCTAGAAGGGGAAAATAGCAGCTTAGTGCCCACTTTACCTTCTGTAAAGCATTTATTGCTTCAGAGCTCTCTACTCGCCTTTGTATTTATCTCCAGATCTACACCAAAAAAGCCTAATATTTTCCATTTTCTTCTCATCTTTTTCAGTGTTAGGAATCTCTGAAAACTAGATGTTTTTATAGGCTTGTTTCCAGTTGCTTCTGATATGCAACAAACATCAGCATTCTTTTCATTTACTCCTGTAAATTTTAGTAGTAGAACAGTGTAACTTGCCCAGCATTTGTTATGAGAGGATAAATGCATACCATTATGCTGTGGAGACTGTAAATAATAAATCACACACTTTGTGAAAAGTAAAATCTGTAACACTTTCATAAGCATGTGTGTATAATGACATGCAAGAGAAAGAAGAAAAGAATAGAGCTCCCAAATACAGCCAAGGTAGGGAAGCGGAGGAATATGAGAAAGGCTGTGAAATAAATTAAAAAAAGTGCCATAAAAAGAGAAAACCCCAGAAAAAACATTTTCTTTCAAAGAACAGGAAAAGAGATAAAAGAAAAACCTCAAATCATGAGCAGAAACTCAGTTGTCACTTTTGTTTTAAAACCATAGATTATAAATAGTTAAACTCATCATCAGATGAATTCATGCACCCTAGAAGCAGCAATCTGTAATCTGGGAATATCAAGCTTTTGAAAGTCATGAACCCATTTTGTATATGTTTTTTATGGAAAGATAAAAATGAAAATAATAGAAAATGAATATACTTCTGAATTCTTCCTAAAATATTTGTGCTCTGTCTATATAAATATTGAACAATTGGATCCTGGACAGGTATAGGTAGGTGTCCATGTAGCTACTTCTGCATTCACTGATAAAACATTTTAACCAATCTGATCTGTAATTCAGCTAAAGACCTGAGCAACACACGTAGAAAAGAAACAATTGTTCCATCTTTTTTCTCCTGCAAACAAAAGGGGTTTTTTTTGGCCAGAAATGAAATGATGATTAAGTTTAGTTTCTCCTTCAAGCATATAAGCATTTTCAGTGGATTTTTTTTTTATGAAATGGATTGATGCATTCTGCTATTTTTATTATTCCCTATCCTCAGCCATGTTTGTGTAAGTCCATAGAGTATCCCTTCCCCCCCCCCCCCCCCTCCAAACTTCCATTTCGGTATGCTAGTAGAAATTTAAAAAATGGTTTTACATAAAAAAACCCTGTAACGTAACTAAAACAATGTCAGGTAGAAGATTGTTCCATTATCACTACCAGTTTAGCACTCTGCATTTCACGTACATTATCTGTAATAGCACACAAGTATGTTCTTTACAGTTTAGAATTTATATTTTCCTATAATATCCACAAAGTATTTTTACAATAAGGACTCAGATTTTCTGGATAGTAACTATTTCAGATTAGGAGCTGAAAATATTTAACTTTGCATGCTTCCAGAAATGCTGGAAATTTAGCCGTATTAGGCCCCATGATGAAGAAAGCATCCCCTATTCAAGTAAACACTCAATGCTGAAGTTGTGGGCTTTGGGACCCTAATCATTAGTGCTTTTCCAATGACATGTTGCACAACAGGGTAATGCAAGTAAACTTTTTTTGTTGCTCACTTATTTTTTATTCTTTGCCCCTTGTTATAGAACCTACTGTAGTGATTCTATGGACTTCATCTCAAAAAGAAGGCAGTTAGGGTTAGAGCTATTCCTTATCAATTGTGTAATTTTCCAATTTAGGTGCATTTTTAATTCCTAAATGCTGTCATCAACTGAAAGAAAGAAACATTTTTGAGAAAAGGGTTTTGAGCAGCAAAATGTGATATTTAGAAAATGAATCAATCCTAAAACACAAACTGTTTTTCCATTTAGTTTCCTGCTTTGGTGTGCAGACCTTCCAGTGCAACAGAGGTAAGTATACAACTTTCAAGACAGAAGGAATTCCATCCAGCTAATACTGCATAAGAACACCTTGACACTGGGACTCCTAAAAGGTAAATTCTTCAGATGAACAAATGAGATGTAATTAATAATATATCCCATAAGCTAAGCATTTTTCTGCTCATAACAGCTTCATATTCATAGCTCAAGATCTGAAACATTGCTGAAACTTTAGTATTTTTTAACTAATGTTTCATATTTAAATTGAATTAATTAATTTTGATTAGTTAAAATATTTTTCTGGCAACTCATTATTGGGGCCTATAATGTTTAATCTTGTTAATATTTATTGTAAACAAATGCCAATGGGAATGACACGACCCAAATAAGATCATATGAAATCACTTTATTACATACTTGTAAAAATCAAAGATTTTGAAATTGACATTAATAACCTAAAATGCAAAAGCAAATATTGATCAGCTATTTCCAAATCTCCTCTAGGTTTCTGTGACATGGACACACTGTAGAAAGCAAGAGCTGTGGATATCCGAGTATACCAGTGGAAATACACTGCTTCGTGCTTTCCACGAAATAACAGGCACTGTTTTATTTTAAGTACTCTATTTCCCTTGGGAACAACAGTAATTACATGCTAATTCATTTTAATGCTACCACATTATCATCTGATAATCATGCAATTAACTGAAGTCACCACCAACAAGTGTGAAGAGGTCAGAGAATCAGAACAAACTCTGGCAAGTAACGAGATCTTTAAATCAATGGGGTGTTTTAACAAGAGCCAATAGAGAGACTTAAGGGGTGGTGTAATAATGATATAGACTGACATCAAACTTAGACTGTAAATGAACACAAAGCACTGTAGGAATAATGCAGATACACTAAGGTAGCTAAGCTGAGATGAGGAGGAAAAAAAACACACCCAAAATACACCAGTACCTTAAAATTTCAATTTATCAGATGAAAAACACTGTTTGAAAAGATGACTGGAAAGTGTGAAAATCCAAATAATGGAGAATTCACAGAAAACTTTACAAAAGAAAAATTTTTCTTTTCTTGTATGTAGGTCCATCAGGATAATATTCTTTGAGAAAGTGTTAACAAGAAAAGTGTTAAGAAAAATTGTTAATGCGATATTGATCAACTAAAAAAAAAACCACCAGAAACCTGGTATTACAGCTGTCTATGTTGCTCACAAGAGCTGAGTAAATACTGTGATGAGTATCACTTCTTTTTGTAACTTGCATTTGATTCACACAGAGATCCTTTGATATGCACAGATGAAGAATTGTGTGGTGTTTGCCTATTGCAAACATTTGACATTTGAAATTCAGCATGTGTTGGTTAGCTTTGATTAGATACATGAATTACACAGGATGTTTGTTCTCTGATTGGAGCCCTTAAAAATCAGGTTTTCAGGATGAATATTTACATTTACAAGCTCAGAATTTGATCATCATGGGTATCTTCTAGCAGTCCATGAAAATTGCTAATTCTCTACAACATTTTTGCCATGAAATTCTTGTGCTCAATATGTATAGGGAGGGAACACCAGAAAAAGGGGGAAAAGGTATGAGTATTGTCAAATCAAATCAGTGCATGTATTTATTTAACTTTAAAGTGTTTGTGGTGGTCTGATACAACAATATCCTATCATCATGAGGAAAATGCTTTTCCAAAGTATTGAAGCAATTCAAGTCACAAAAGCACTTTGGAGATAACAATCGCAACAAAATCTGAAATCAATTAAGCCCTCTAAACCCACCTCATTTTAAATTCTGACTATTTTTTGTGTGTCTTTGTATGTGCTATTCCTCAGAGAATCTCTATTTTGTTTTCCAGACAAACTTCAATTGTCCACATTTCCAAAGTTGAAAGAGTTGAATTTCTGGAAGTTCAGATTAGCTTAAGCTTCTTTATTATTCTGCTCATGAAAAAATATTTGAAATTACTATTATGGAAGAAATAGCCAAGAAACAAGACTTTTAGAATTTAAGTATTATGCAGAGAAAGAAAAAGATGTATTAGGAAAAAAACATAAATTGAATAGCATAGTAAAACACAAAGACCTGATCAGATAGAAACATGAACAGAAACATTTGGGAGAGAAGTGATAGCTAGGAATCAAATCAGGTTTAAAGCTGCATGACAGAGGATCAGAAAAGACTGGTCAAGAAGGATGACTTAATTGATAGCATCAAATGTCACTGAAAGACCCAGCTAGACAAAAAGCAATATCAAGCTAGAATTAGTCAAAGAGATCTGCTGGAAAGTTAAAAATTAAATACAAATTTTGATATATGACACTATTTAAAACCTAACATTTTTCATAGAATGAATTTTGTGTTGGACCTTTCATATTATCTTGAATACTAAACAAGAGCTTTCAGTTTCATAGCAGTTCTAAATGAAATCAACAATGAAGTTAACAAATGGTATCTGGAAGTATCGTCTTTTTAAGGAAAAATGTTGCAATTATCATAAAGACTAGTCTGCTTACAAAGGCAGTCCCTAAATATTTTGGAGCTATAGCACGTCTCCTATTCACAGCAATTGTATGACTATTCACAAAGCACTTTTATTTAAAATTTTGTAAAGGTATACAGCCACAAAGAGTTTACCATTTGAATATCTAAAATTAGAAAATGTCTTCAGATATTTTTTGAAAATTTTATTTAATATGTCCAGATACTGTAATGTTCTTTAAACTTTTTAATCCTTTCAGTGAAATGCTATTCAGTGGACATGTCTCTGATCAGGAAAACTCAGGAAATAAAATTTTTGGATTTGGTACCCAGCATGCTGGACTCTTAATCTTAAATACAGTTGTTGTTATTAGGTACCCAGCTAGGGCACATGAAAGATAGGTAAAATATTCAGTAACATCAATGTAATTGAAAAGATATAATGAATATATAGCTTTTCTGGCAACGTGTTCTGTAAGTGTAAAGAATTAATATCTCAACAGTGATACCATCGTAGTGACAAGAGTCAGGGTTAGATATTTGCTGTATGCTTACATGGAGATAAATTTTCCAGGTTCATTTGCAAAGTGCATACATCTTTATTAATAATGTTGAACTCCTAAAGCAAAAACTGTTTTACTTTTACATGGAAGTATTGTTCCACTCTTCATTATTTTTATTGTTTCTGTATTCATGCATACTGGGTAAGACTTTAGCACAAATGTCTAGTCAAAGTAATTAATCTTCAGTTACAGCAGAAATCCAATTGAAGCACTTGCAACATTTGCATTAATACAAAATGAGTTCATGGTGATTAATGCTGTTTAAAAGATATCAAAGGAACTAGTATTGATTAGGCAATTATTTTGATGCATTAAAGTTTACTGTAATTTATATCAACTTCAGTTTTTGAGCAGTTTCAGTGCACATCAAGTCTCAACATTGTCTAATCTAGGAGTCATGACTGGGATACAAAATGTACTTTCTGTGGCAACACAGGACACCTCACTCCTGACTCAGAAGTCTGCTAAACAACTGTTTTCACAGTAGTTATTTTTCCCTGAGAACAGTTTCAGCAAAAATCAGTATCCTCACGAGCTCTTCCTTAAAGCAAGTACATCTAGCTAGTTCTCAAGGGGGATTAATATGAAATCCAAAGACTATTTGTGTTAATAAGGAGAGAAATTGGCTCTTAGCCAGCATGCCACATGGTTGACCATCTAGGCCTCCCTTATTGATTATTCTGTTGGAATCTACTGCAACATCTCCTGGCTGATTAGTTAAAATAAGCAAAAGCAGATGGTGGAATCTGCCTGCCACAAAATTTTCAAGTGGGAGAAAAAAAAGGAGAAAACCCCAAAATCCCTCAGGGCATGGATAGAATTTGACTTTCCCTTAATAATGAAATAAATAAATTTAAGGTTAGCACAACACTTGGGAGTGTAGGCCACTGAGATTATTGCTGTGTACTCTGTTGGCTCAGGATATGAATGGACCTTGCAAGAATATAGGCATTATAAAACATCAAGTCTCCTAATCAGTCTGCAGTTTCTCTCAATATTTGTGCACTGGGAGGAAGACTAGAGAACTTGTCTTCTCTGCCACAGCTTTTACTTTCAGAAGACAAAGGATCTGAATGTGTTTGAGACCTCTACCTCACTGGTAAATATTGTTGAAGTCTATCAAAACAAACAAACAAAAACTAAACAGGAAAACACTAAAATTACATCAACTCATGATTTCAGAAAAATGTCCAAGACGAGAAGTGCATTGAATTAGTATTGCAGCTCTTGATTTTTCTGTGTGAGTGAGTGATATGGGAAACCTCCCATCCAGCCACTTTGGTTGCACCAATAAAATGCCAAGATATTAATTACCATTAATATTAATTAATATTAATTATTTGGGAATGGTTCAAAGCTGTGTCAGGGGAGGATCAGACTTGATATCAGTAAGCATTTCTTTACAGAGAGAGTGGTCAAACACCACAATAGGCTTCCTAGAGAGGTGATCAACACCCCATGCTTGTCAGTGTTTAAGAGGCATTTGGACAATGACCTTAATATGCTCTAACTTTTAGACAGCCCTGAAGTGGTCAGGCAGTTGGACTAGATGATCATTGCAGGCCCCTTCCAACTGAAATATTAAAAAACAGATTTCTCTCACAGAGAGAAGAAAAAGTGGTAAAGAAATGCCTGTGGCACTTGGATCCCTTGCAAACAGAGACCAGTCTGAAAAAAAGTCGTAACCTAGAATCTCTTTAAATGCTACCCAACACCTTCTGGCAGGGCTCTTTGAGTATGCCATTTGCCCTGACTTGTTATCATCACCAGCTCTGCCCTGCTTGCACAGCTGGGGGCTGTGTCCTGTCAGGCAGGCACAGTCCTGCCTGTGCTGTGCCACTCTCAGCCCCAGTTTGCCTTCTCTTTGGGACCAGACCTAGTCTTGCCACTCGCTGGCAACTTCCTTTGCTATGAATTTGAAATTCACTAGCAGGGTTGGAAAGACCACCATATTCTGTTGCCTTCCCATAAAGTTCAGATAATACAATGTCCTTTAAACATTGCCATTAAATGTCAAAACAAAGCAAAATCATCACTTGGAATATCACTACTGCCACGGTCTACCTGTGGCATCACAGTTACAATAAAATTATCAGCAAATGTTTAGTCTTTTTTCAGGCTGCCATGCAACCCAGAAATACAATCCACCTAATTTGATCAAGAGTAAGTTGACATTATGTATATCTTATTTAAATATTAAAGATTAAGCAGCCAAAGAGAAACCAATCTCATTCCTCAGATAGTGCTTTCAGGAACGTACAACTTTAATTTACAACATGCAGATAGACCAGAACCTTGAAGAAATCAACCTATGATTTCTGTATTCACAGATAATATTGACTACAGCGATAGCCCCAGAAAATTCTCTTCCCAGAAGTTATCAAGCATTATAAAGCATATAAAGAAGAACACATACAATCTTATGACTGTTGGATTTTAACTAAGCTGCCTGGAGTGATGAAAGATGTCTGGAGGAATCCTCTGACTACATGATAGGGCAGCTCATGAGAAGACAAATCTGGTAGCCATAAAACCATATTTTTATAGCAATAAATTCAACTGTCTTAATAAATGAAATAAAGCATTCATGCAGACTTTGATCTATTCAAAATAAATACAAATGGTGCTTTCATATAGGGATACAAAATTTAGTCTCCTTAAGAACAATGCAGGCAGAATAAAGGACATATTAAAGTAATGCTACTTATAGCATTGCCTCATGATAGTCCAAGCCCACATTTAGATAGAGAGGCCCACTGCTCACTTTTCCTAAGAACTAAAGTCACTGAAGTCACTCAAGGAAAATTACTCTTTGTGCAAAATCCCCGAGCTTAGAGACGAGTGACTCAAAGGGAACTCTCAAAGCATTGTCACAACCACCGAAGTGCCTGCCTTTGACTGTTGGGTTAAAGCTGTTGAGCACAGCAGGGGCTCCGCAGCAACTGCTTTGCCAGGATTGTAAGCATCCTGCTGGGAGCAGGGGGTTTGATAGCAGTGAGTGCAAGACCCCCGCTCAAGCAATTGTCCCTGGACAACTCAGCCTGGATACAGCAGGGTTGAGCATGATCTCAGCCAGCATCAGTGGGTGGAAATGGAGGGGGGAAGGATCCCAAACCAGGGTCTCAAACCTCAGCAGCACCTCCATGAGATTTGATGATCATGGTAGCTTTTGGGTACTCTGACTTCAAGTGTTGATGTTTGAAATATTCATAGATGAAAGAAACAGCTTTCCTAAGAAATCTCTCTCCTTCACTACACCAAGGAAAAAACTGCACATCTTGAGGTACTAACAGCCTAAAGATACTGCTGCATAGAGGCCTATCCTACATTTCCAGCATAACTGAGATAATACATTCTGGAGAAAGGCAAAACAAAATAAACAGAAAAACCCTGCCCTGGAACAGAGTCTCTTTTGTCTAAGCTCTTTCTCTCATTTAAGTCTTCACACATATATTAAGTTTAAAGCTTAAGTTGCAGCACAGCCCCAAGCCTATCTGTCTCTGCTATTCAAACTATTCTGAGTCCCAGAACATGGCAAATTACACCGGTATTCCTAAACGAGTAAGTGTTTCTCCCCTTTGTTGCAGTCTGAGATGGAACTGACAGTGTAGACTAAAAGGGCTCAGAAAACCAAACTACTTACAGTCATAGATATATTTAGTGTCGATGAGTGAAACAACTTCCCTGTTCTGCAGGACAAGCCAGGTAGGCCTACGTTACAGCTCCTGACATGACTTCTCTGTCCTGTGGCGGAGGCCGAGGCAGTTAAGTTGTGGAGGCAAGCACAGCAGTCCTGGCCCTGCTGCTGGCCCTGAAGCTCTGTGGCAGCCCCTCCTAGTGCCTCCACTGGGCCTTCCCAGTAGGGCCCACAGCCCATTTATAGGATTGGGCACAGAACGCCTGATTGTGACAGGCTCCCGTTCCCACCTGACAATTAGTCATCACTGCCGCTCTGGCAGGCAGAGGCTGCTGTTCTGGAAGGTTCTTTGCAGTCCCCTCAGGGCTGGCAGGCTGCAGGCCTAGAGGCCTTTCTGCCCCTCTGAGTACCTGAGTTAGGCTGCAGTTGCCCACTTTACTGGTAAAAAATGTCAAACAAAGCAAAGTAATTACGAAACTTTTGTATTTTAGGCCATGCTCAAGAAAAAAAATGTAGTAGTACATGATTTTGAAAGGCAGTAGTGACTAAGAAGGGAAATTTTTTATCCAAATAATATGTTAGTGTTCTTCTATGGGACTGAACAGGATTTAATACTGGGTTTGGAAATTATAGCCAGAATATTGGGGATTTGGTTTTCCAAAGTAGCCTAAATTAGATGTTTTAAGTCCACTTTGTGTAGTCTTAGGCTGCAACTAATGGCACACAGGAGTAATTGAACAGCTTATATTTTAAAAAATTAACAAAACCCCAAGCTCCCTCTGGGTCCGGCACAATTTTTGGAAAATTTCACAGATGAAGGAACTGAGGTTACACTTGACTTCTAGGTGTTTGGCATAGCTCGTAATTTCACAGGACTTTTTTTAGAGTTTCTACTCTCTCTATATGGCTGAACCCCAACACACACCCCCTTAATACTTTGGTGTGATACATAGAAGTAAATTTTCATAAATGGGTAAATTCAAGTGTGGGGGGGAATCCTAAAAATGCTGCATCTAAATATGTACATGTATTTTATCAATACACAGGCTATTTTCCTTTTAAATGGTAACACAGTTCACTATCAAATTGAAGTATCATTAGCAGCAGTAAAGAATAACTGGAGATGCTAATACCATTTATTTCAGGGCAGACAGGTAAGTTTTATAGCAGCAATTAATATTTTATCAGCTATCTATTTTATAAATTGTATAAACGTAAACATTAGAAGCTTATAAATCCTTTAGTCAGTGGTATTTCCGAGGATGAGCAGAGATTATCTGAAGTTAAATCTACAGTGTTTTTTTCGTTCAAAATTTACACATTCACCCAGATGTGATGAAATTTATGTAAAGTCTGTTTTTTGTTACTGACTTCTCTTGGTTAGCTTCAATGGAAGCATATGATTGAGTCTTGATTACGGTTACACTGAAATCACTTTTTTTCTTTAAAATAAAACCCTTCTCTTTTTTATTCATCAGATCAAGCAAACATTATCCACACTTGCCAATTATCAGACTTTGTAACACTGAAACTTGTCGTTCCACCTGGACATAGTCACATTAAAATTCAGAGAGTGGGAAATAATACCCAATGCTGCCAGTCAAGTAGGAATCCTTTCCTCTGTTCAGCAGGAGCTTCTAGGTCTTAAAGTATAAGATGTCTGTGGAATACTTTTGGATCTTTTTATGTATGAAGGAACATAAAGGCAAGATAGAGCTATTGCTGGAAGACAATGAGGAGAAAATATTAATCTTAGCCCAAAACAAAGCTGGCAGACTTTGTTTGGAAAGCATATTTAGATATATAGCATATTAGAACTTATGATAAGGAATAATTATTATTGTTCAAATGTTTCAATACGAATACAGCATGAAAATATTTTCAGTGATTTCCCCAGAGTCACGAAAACCATCAAGGCTACTCTTAACCTGGGGTAAATTAAAGATATTTTTATTTATTTCATTTCACTTATAATTGATACAAACCTGTCATACTGAGAAGTGATAGTGCACTGGAATTGCAACCCTTTCAAAATGTTGTCTGGCCTAGCAGTTGTACACACCTGCCAAACAATAGTGATAATATAAGAGAAGAGTGGCAACTTCTGTACTTTGCTGTCAATTGCTATTTCTTGCTATCATGCATAATTAGGATTCATTTTCAAATGAGTGATTATTTCAGGAGATTCTACCTGGGAACAAGTACTGAGCTCTGGAACTTGACAAAATGATACTTTGCTCATCTCTCATTGGGTGTTTTTCAGTAACGGATATGAAGCTTTCATGCTCATCTACACATGCCTGAAATGAATGATTTATTACAATAGTACAGACTTACACTAAGAACCTAAAATTCAAAGAAGGTAATAGTCAAAGACATAGATGATAAACTGGGCCATAAAAGAAGTTCATTCTTCTTCCATCTTCATGAAATGATGTGATCTTCAATAGCTGTAACTCTCTTTCTTTTTTTTTCCATAGAATATAGATTAATTAAAATAAATGAGAGACTTTTGTTCTCCATACCGGGAACATGAAAAGCACCTTAGGAACTTTATGTGGATCACTGGGAAATAAATTCTCTTAGATGTGTTAACAAAATTTATTGAATCATGAAGCATCTCTGCTACCTTCTAGCCTCTGACCTGGTCAGTCAATTGAATCTTCTCAAAGAGGAGAGTGAAATATGATTTATTCATGACCAAGAGCAAATAAGAGAAGATCTCTCATTGTAACATGAGACTCACTTTGTCTCTAGAGAAGAATCCTCAACTGTTTGTAAAGAACAACCTACAGTTGATGAGGTATCATTTTTATAGGCGCCTATTTGCCTCTGTAGTTACCCAGATCTTTCATTTGTAATCACCAATATTATTAATGGTTTGCTGCCTTTGTCCAATGTCAGTCTGTTAGGTGATTATGCCTTTGGCAGTGGCAATTCTAAACAAGAGATCCTCGCTCCTCACAGTTGGGAAGTCACTGGATTACATAACTGTGCTACCACCGTTAACCAGCAACTCAAAGATCTGTTAAACTACTGTCTTGGAGATGTAAAACCAAGGTATTGGACAGGCTGGTAGACATCAGAGGCTGGCTGGGCAGATTTTCAAAATATCCATAAATAATTTCACATGTGAAGTGGATGGCCAGCACTTTGAAAACAGAATCAAAAGCTATGGCACAGGTCTCTAATTCTTTTAACTGTGAAATTACCTTTAAAGTAGGAATTGATCATATAAGTTTTTTGTCACAATTATTCCCCTAAAATAATGGAGGAAAAATCAGAACCCCCCCAATTTCTCTTATAATACCCATGACTACAGATCATGACAATAATACAAGAATCTTAGCCTGATGCCTTTCTATTGAGTTATATTGTTTAGTCTTCTTAGAAAAAGCAATGATCAATCTGGCTTGTTTAAGGATGTGCAGGAAATCAGGGAGGCAGCTGGGAGTAGAATACCAGTAGTTCACTTCCTACTTAAAGGCCATTTTTCTGTCTAAACTGTAGTGTTCTTTATAATTTTTCTACTGATGCTTGATATAAATCAAAGTCTTAACTTCAGCTTAAAGCTTTACATCTGGAAATTCTATAGCATCCAGTAAAAAATGCCATATAAAATATATCATGAGATCATAAGACTTTGCCATTCACCAAGTTCTGAATTTTTTAAATTTCAAGAGTATTGATAATTCTATTGTAAATAACCTCTCATAGTTCAGGTCACTAGTGTAGACACAAGGTTTGGGGAAATTGAATAAGAAAAGCTAATAGGAGAAGAACACAGCTTTATCCTTTCTAGATATGAAATCATTAACAATGAAATGTCCTTCTTTATAAAATCTCTCATTTCTTTCTTAAGAAAAACATGGTTACAATTTTAAGTCTAAAATTAAATTTCCTATTTTTATTAAAAATAACTGTAGGTAGCAGGATAATAAACATTATAATTT
The DNA here is from genome assembly GCF_947461875.1 of Haliaeetus albicilla. NCBI lineage: Eukaryota > Metazoa > Chordata > Aves > Accipitriformes > Accipitridae > Haliaeetus > Haliaeetus albicilla. The sequence continues at coordinate 14,683,741 of NC_091490.1, forward strand.
TAAATAAGGTTAAGTTTTCTAAATAATTTATAATTAAATGAATGCCTGTGAGATTAAATTTACTGTAATGTTGAGCACATGCTAATACCTGAAAGACTGAAGCATCTTTGGGCTACTTTAGCATAATTACACAGTGATAAAACCTCACTGATTGTACCACTTCTCACACCATAAACTGTAAACCGAATGAAATATTGCAGTTATATGTGGAAGACAGCAAAAGATTCTTACAATGCCAAAAAAGGAGGGCAGTTTTGTCTTTTTTCCTCAAGACTGAAGTGCAATAATTTAATTGTCCCTAATAACATTTCTTAGAATTGAGTATTTCACATCACACAGTTATCTAGCATCAAGAAATTAAACAATATTAAAAAAAATCCAGAACAGAGTCCTCTGGAATTTGTCAGAAAGTATGGAAAAAAGACACATCTTTAAGATTTATTCTGATTAGAGTATAATATCCAAGATGGCTCCTATGAAAAAAAATTCTAAAAAAAATAATTATTACTCCATTTTCACTTTTGATTAAAATTTCAACTATGTCAGACCTGCAATCCTTGGGACATGAAAGAAATTGTACTGAAAACAGAGGAGAGACTTTTTTTGTCATAAGACAAATTTTAACAAATTTTGTCAAACTGAAACAAAAAATTGTCTCTATATTTTCAGACCCTGGAGACATTGCCATTGATTCTATTTAATGGATTCTTTCTCCATCCCTCCCCTTTTCCCCTGCCCCAAACTTTTTTTTTTGATTCAGTAAGGGCTGCAATGTAATAAGTTGTCTGATTCAGAACATAAGAACGTGTCAGACATTGAATTACTACATACATAGTAATACATAACATTATTCCCCTGTTTTTATAAGAATCAATCTTAGCAGATTTTTGCAGAAACATTGAAATTCCCTAATATGGTTGTAAATAGTCAGTTTCCTGGACTTTTCATCTCCGTTTAGTGGTTCAAGACTTCACAGTGATATGATAATGAGCATATGCATATGTGAGAATAAATAAATACCTAAGTGGAGTAAATTGATTGGCTTTGAGGGAGTAATTAGTTAAGTATTTCTTAATACAGCCCTTTTGTTTAAGTTCATGTAGACTGTTACTTATTTTTTGAATAAATAAACAGCAAATTATCTGTGGTAGAGGAATAGGACAACATGGTTAAAACAAAATTTTCCACAAAAACAAAGAGAAAGTCTAGTCACAGTTGACTTTATAGAAATCTGTGAACTAGTGATAATCTGAATTGAACTACAATTTAGATCAATTAAATCCAGATGAATAATCTCAGGTCCATATAGTGTGGAATGGTGATTAAATCTGGCAGCATGAATCACAATCAAGACAAACAGGAGTTGGCTCTTGGAAAGAAAGGTTTAGTGTTTATTCTACACTGAAATAAACAAAATTGTGATCCTCTCATGAGGTTTTCTAAAATCTCCCCATTCTTTGGTATCTTTTTATGTTGATGTACACATCCAGGTTTATTTGGTGAATTGTTGCTTATTGAAGTCATTAATTCCAATTAGAAAAGCTGTCTTCATGCCTGCTTTTATCTCGTATGGTCTAATCCACAGAAGAGATTGATTAACAATAAATTTTTGAAGAGGGCTATTGTTATTTTATTTTAAGATAAAATTCTCTTTCTTTCATTACATGATTAGTATTATTAATGATTTGCAGTATTTAGCTCTGCTGTGAGAGGATTTGATTCAGGCTGTTCTCAATAATCTTAGTATTTTCAAGAGCAAATATTTTCATCAGGGACCTTTACTCTTCACAGTACTCTTCACACAGCATTCTGCTCTTCATTTAGATGTTACCACCAGGTTATCCCATGCTGCTATAATTTCTGATATTCAATATTAGTTGCAATAATTAGTTTATTCAACAAATACAAAAAGAAGATCACAGAGAGGGGTTCAGCTTTGGTGGATTGCCAAGAAATCACAACGAACTATAGCAACAAACTTCCCCATTTGGCTAGGGAAAGAGATGTAGTAATTTACCTCTTTAAATGGAGAAGAATGACTAAGTTGAGAGGAATGTGTCAGCTTTTGTAATTTCACTTTGGAGGCAGGTGGGGATACCTGAGGTCAGAACAAAATGTAACAACTGAACTCTGTAAAAATAATACTAAAGCAGTTTTTCTAACATTTCTATTCAACAATTATGGATTAGTAGTTCCTAATGATGTTGCATAAACTTTATCTTAAAGAAAGCATGACATTAATTAAAGTAAACCTTACCCTTCTTTCCTGTTTAATATCAGGTCATTCGGACCATCTTCTCCACTCTAATTCTCCTCCACCAGTATCACTACTTAATAGGTTTAACAACTATTTTTCCTATTTTCTGGTAGCTTAGGCTCTCTTATGCCTCTTAGTAACTCCAAGTTTTAAAAACACTTTACCTAACGTAACTTTAATCCTGTTTTATAAAACAGGATTCCCATATGCCTGAGAGCTTCTGCTGATGACACCTTTGAAGACACACAAAGTCATAAAGACTGTACCACTACCGACAAACCTCTTTTTTATCTACTTTTCCTAATTGCTTGTGTTTTCCTGCACAGGCAATTTTGTATCTGATTTTCAGTGAGGAGAACATGGCATTATTTTGTCATTTCCCCATGGGGAGGTGTTTTTTGTTGTTTGTACTCTAACGAAACAAAAATCAGAAAATACTGTTAATTTTTTATTAAACTGTTAAGAAGATGATTATGAATTGCTTTGCAATGAATATAAGATCTGATTAATTTAGAATGAATATCAAAATATTACATACAATCCTAAAGATCTTATTTAGAATAGTTTTTCACATTAATTACAAAAAGAAACTAGTTCCATAAAAGAACTTTAATTCTTACCAGAGACATGTGTCTTTAGGTGTTTTCTTTGATTGGAAATTTCAGCTTGGGTTTTGCTCAAACAGCCTACTTGTAGGTTTCACAGAATAACTTCCTTCTCATCAAACTAGATTCAAGATGTTAAGTATCAATTATATACCTTTAGGGCAAAAAAAAAATCTTAAAAATGGAAAAACATTTGTTGGAAAACTCAGGCAAACATTCATCTGCCATTTCAAAGTAGCAGAATTCTGCTGGATAGACCATATATGGGGACTCAGAAAAACTATTTAATTCATTCTGCAGTGAGTTTTTATGCCTTTATGTCTCTGTATGGTTTAATCCTTTTGTCCATATCATTAATTTTATGATTTTTCTTTAATTCCTTGTAGTACTTACCAGATAATAATATATTAATTGAAAAATTAATTCTGGAAAGAAATACATGCTTGGTGACAATGAACATAATATAAACATTGACTATTTTTTTAGGAAGAAAAAAATCTTAATAAAAGGAGATCTGTAGGAACACGAGGTGGGGGTGGTGGTGTTTGTTTTGTTTTGTTTTTAATGTTTATAGTTTGAGTTAGCAGTTTAAGGAAAAAAATAAACAAAAAAAAAGCATGCAAAACTGAGGAACTCATCATAACCATATAGAGCTTCCACTGCTGGATGTTCATGAGGCTGCAGCTATTCTGCAGTTCCAGCACACCACATCCTGTACTTGGTAAGTTTTGCTGGAGGTCAGTAGGCTGAATCCAAGACCTTTGGCTTAATCCTCTCTGGTACAGTTTGATACATAGGGTTTTTTGTTTGGTTTGTTTTTTTTGTTTTTGTTTTTGTTTTTCCACCTTCAGGACTGTAGAACCTCATTCTGCACCTGCCCTGTGTCTTCAACATCACAAATGACTCTATGAGATACCTCAGTTACTTAAACATAACTTTTTCAAAGCTCTGACCTGAGGCCATTTTTTATTTTCCTCCTCAAAAAACACCTGACAGAGAAATCAGTTACCCATCAAAAATTCCAACACTACTTAGTTCTTAGCAAAAGAAGTATAAAGGTTGGAAGAACAATAAAAGCGCTTGTAGTCATTTACTCCCAACTTTCCTTGCTCCACCCCCTCCTATCTTTTGTGGTAAATATGGAGCTTCTTTCTTTCCTATCTCCACAACCAGTGTTCTTCTTTTCTGTCCAAACTTCCTAACTCCTTTTCCTGTTCCTGTAATTTTGGAGTTAAATTCAACATCTTAATTCTTTATGGATATGCACATTTCTTCAAATCTCATTCTCACTGAGAAAAAGTGTCATACAGTTTTAGTGGTTTGGGTTTGTTTTGTTTTGTTTTTCTCATTTTTTGTTTGTTTGTTTTTTTGGGGGGGGTTGTTTTGTTTTGTTTGTTGTTGTCCCCCCCCCCCCCCCCCCAAACTGACTACGAGATTGGGTTAAATTATTCTGTTAAATACTTCATTGTCTGAAAAAGGTGAATATGATTCTTCTGGTCACTACACACAAAGTTAGTTTGCATTTCTTGGAGTAATTTTAGATTGTAAAAATAAATCTTAAAAAAAGGTAAAGTTACTTTGACTTTGAATTTTTCATGAATATTTTTTTAAAGGATAAACTAATCTTTCCTTCCCTCAAATCAACCAATCTTGTACTCCAAAAACATTCTTCAAGCAAAGTTTCATTTAACTAAAAAAATCTAAAAAATTGTAAAAAAAAAAAAGAAATAAATTATGTTTTAAAGTTTTTACATATTTTTCTCTTCCTTTTTTAAAGAAAATATGTGTAAAAAAAGGCAATACTGATGGATATCACACAATGCAGTGTTCTGGCCTGTCTGTCTGGAGAAATGAGAGAGGGTAAAATAATATAGAAAAAAAACCAGAAGTAGTGAACTCTCTTCATCTGCCTGTATCAAGAGCATTACCAGACTAGCTTTTTTTCTCTCCCCTCAGTTCCCCTTCATGATGAATTTTCTCCTCATTAGTCCATATTCTCTTTTTTTATCTCATCTCTTTCACTTTTCTTTCTGCTAGAAGTCAGCAAGGGCAAAATTAGTACCTATCACACTGTTCGTTTAGCTTGTTGGCCGCATCTCTTACTACATCCCATATCTGTTTTGCTGAATCTATCAGTTTTATGGGTATTTCTGTATTGCCATTTTGGCCTGGTCCCTGTATTGCACCTAGGCCCCAATGCACTACTGTTAATGTAACTAGTACTTGTACTAATAATAATCCATATTACACAGACATTAATTCATTACTGGGTTTCCTTTTGGACTGAGTGGACTAGTTGCCAGTTTTGGAGAGAAAACCTAGGGATTTTTGACCTTTTTTATCAGCTCCTAACAGATGGTGTGGATACAGGATATGCCAGGATTCTACCCATGACAATCCTCTGCCTTTCATCTCAGCAGGTCTGATGCCCCCAAGCGTCCTCAGATGTAACACCTCAGGGCATATACTGTTACGTTAGACCTATATGTAACTTCAGAAATTTTGTGACAGAGATGCATTTTCCATTTTTGTCTTCTTCCTGGTTAGTCTGCCTCCTGTTCTCTTGTTGCCTCAGACATGCAGCCCTGTCATTCAAACATCCATCAGCACCAAATAGGACTCAAATTTATTTGTTTTATTTGTTGCCTATAACCTACCTTTGCCAAATCCTATCTGTATCGTAAACAATGACAATTAAAGAAGAGAGTATCTGCCATTATCATAACTAGTCCTGTTTCAAAAGTAAGCCATTCTATCAAGCTTATTGAGAAGTAAAAACCATGGGATATTACAGTTCTCGGGAGATGTCACTTTTGGATCCAAAAATACTTTCTTCCATGATAAGAGAAGGACGTACTCCTGAACCAAGGTAAGGGATCACATATCCAGGGACCCTTGAAACATCCTGTGGTATGTGGGCATTCTCTGTAACCACTAAAAGCTTATCTTTCCTCATCCTTTGTCCATAGCCAGTATCTGAAAACTACTATCACGTATTCATCTGAACTTCTGATGGATTACCACCTTAAACAATGAAGCAGCTCTGTACTAGTTGGAGAACTTCTAGCAACAAGAGACTTGCTGTAGATTTCAACATAATTTTCTAAACCATCACCAAACTAAAACATTGTAATTCAGAACCACAGGAAGAGCAGTTATGTAGGTGGTACACGCAGATATACAAAACTAGGCTACACCCTCTGCAATCCTATGAAGAGTAGTATATTCATGCTTCCATAGTCACATCAAGAGGACAAATAACACTTTGTGCAAGACTGAAAAAGCAATTTACACTCCATGGAAACATTCTTACCTCTATTTACTTTTTTCCTATTCTGTATCTCATACAGAAGCTGGATAATACTATGCTATGTTTTCTCATTTTTAATCCTGCAGTAGCATTTTGCCACCATGAGCTGGGAAATGGAAGAAGACATATTCAGAAATTTCTGATCACTGAAAAGGGGAGCATAATAGCTTGAATCTATAGTTATAGGCAGCTAAGTTATGGATAACTCACAATTTCTTATGATCTGAAATCATCTGTTAAGAGTTAATATCATGAGACAGGTCGAATTTTATAATTATTTTTCAATGATTTATCTCACACAGCAAGTTTTTGGGTTGCAGAAATAGATATCATGATCTGTTAAAAACTGTGACCTGTAAATCTTTTCCTACTTCATACACTATCCTTTGTTTTCTAAGCGTCATTAAGATGTACTTGTTTTCTTTATGTTGTGGAAAACCTAATTCAATATAATCCAACTTTTTGTTTTTAAATTAAGTTATATTTTTAAAGTTATCATAATCTTTTGTCAATGCTATTCTTGGTGCTGTGAATCAATGGGAAGGTTTTACTTTTGGGTGAAAAATTGAAACAAGGATTAAAAATACAAATATTTTTTCTTGGTTTACTTCTAGCTTGTAATTTTGATACATGCTACACTGAATCTATATCTACAAGACAGCAAAAAGATCCATCATATGTTTAGAAATATAAAATCAGTTTACTTCAGAATAGTTTTTCATTGTTGGTAAATCTCTACTGATCTTATTTTTGAGTGTAACATTTTGAATGAAGAATATGCCAGAAGGTTTATTATTCTTTAACAGCGTAGTGCTTAAACAGTCATTTTCCTGTTTAAATACTAAACAGTCAGATGTTTATAATTAAATTACTAGGGATATTATGTACTAGTATGACAGTCATTATATACTCATTGGGTTATATATGCATGTCCTAATACTTTTTTAGTTCTAAATATGTAATTTAAAAAACTAGCTGGCGTTGTCTTGAACCTGGGTCATTTTCACTTGTCAACAAATTAGATTAAAAGCACAGAGTATTGAATTTATGGAGCTGTGAACAGAAAAATAAAGGTTTGATAGAATAATAAGTGAGCACAGAGGTTTCACATTACAGAAAGTGGAAATGGAATATTGACTCCACATAGCCTTCCTGTGTTTTCAATGTGATAAGCCTGGCTAGTTGTCTATATACAGGAGTTGAAAACTCCAGTGATCTAAACTGAAGCTCTCCCACTGGCTCTTTCTGACGATTTAGCAAATAAGTAACAGTTTCCCAATTTTACAAGATGTAAATGCAGTGGTATTGATGAGATGAATTTATAAAAGAAAAGCACATGCTGTCAAATTTGCCAGATTTTTTTTTGTGACCTAGGAAAAATACATGCTTAAAGATGCCCTTCCTCTTTATATTACCTCATCAATGTCTGAAGTTCAAATAGCTTTTGCACCTTAAATCTTTCAAGTATTATTGTTAATTCTTGTTAATACAAAGATTATTAGACTTTGGGGGCTCTCTAATTAAATAACTTTACTATAACTTTACTTAGAAATAAAGCAAGGATTGATAGAGAAGGCAGTGTCTTATTAGAACTTGGTTCCACCCCTATCACAGCATGAATGAATTAACCACTGATTCAACCTGCCTGGTGCCTTGGAGGTATGATCTGCCTTTGAAGTCCACTTGAGGGCAAACTTGTTCCTTGTGCTACTTAGCACACCGCAAAAAAAAATGTATTACAAATTTGATTTAGTTCATATTGAAAGTGATACATCATCTTCTGAAATGAATTAATCTCTCACTAAAAAGACCAATCACCTTCAGCTGCAGATACAGTGCATCCTCTATTAAATCAGATGCATTATTCACTGCATCAAATATATCACTTGTTAATTAAGACTCTACATTTGTATCAAAGCCTTGAATCAAATACATCATCCATTAAATCTTATCAATATTGAATAAAATAAATTGCATGTTAAGTGGAAGCATCACCCAATTGTAACATGAAGCCTAACGCTATAAAGTTTTGCCTTGCTTTCCATTACTCAGGAATATCCCGATTTGTGTTTAGTATTTTGACAGCTTGAGATCTCAAAGAAAATCTCAGCATGTGAGTAACAAGACTTGATGTCTTTTTCCTTAAAGTAATATAAATCATTCCTGGATTGTTTGAATGGTCCCATAAAGCTCTGAGGGGTGCTGTTCCTCTCAGGAGAGGATCAATAAAGTTAGATCAGAATAAGAAAAATTACGACCCTTGCAAGCATTGCTGAAGTATTCTGCAAGATGCTTCATCAATGACATGAAATCAATTAGTGACAACTGCAATTAATAGCAACCATGCTGAATAGAGGTCCTGGGAGGGGCTTTCTAAGGGCAAATATACATGGCCAATAAAGATATGTGCATAAACACTTGTTAGCTTTAAATGCACAATGTAGGTACAATCAGAAATAAAACGCAACTCCATCCAGACTAATATGGTGTAACTAAATGGTCCATGATAATGTGACTATACTTCTGGTTTGTGAACCTGATCGCTTATAATGAGTATCTCCATTTCTCTGCAGCTAGCGCTGATGGTCATCTTGAAGATTTAGCCTAAATCTCTGAGGTGAAAGAAGAGCTGAGTATATCTATGCACAGAAGCAAAATAATGCTTAGCAATAAGAAAGAATTTTTCACCAATAGCTCCCAAAGGCACTTTATAAACACAATTCTTTAAAGTTCTGCCTGACTTTAAAGTTACCTTCATGTCAATATTTTTTTACCCTCTTTCTGTGCTCAGACTGGGGCAAGTTTATATGCTATTTAGATTAATTAGTTATGTTGGTTATATCTGGTATGAAACTGTGTTTTTTCTCCTGTATATCTGCTGAAAATTTAATTTTTTGTTTGTTTTCTACTTTCACACACCCCCCCATCCTGCTTTTTGCAAAGGGGAAAGAGAACTTTGCCAGAAATGCAGTTTAAATCTTTGCTCTCTTTCTGAGCCCCAACCACCCATACCTACTTAAACTCATCTATTTTTTTCCTGTGTATGTATTTTTATGGTTTCCCTCTCTCTGTCTTTTGTTAGGCATCTTGCCCAATTTCTACTGTCTCACACCAAAACTGATACTGTTTAGGTCAGTGGATCCATCCTCTTCTAAAACATCTCGAATACCATTCTCTTTTCTTGTTCTCCATTTTTTCCTCTTGTCTTAACATTTCCTTTTCCATGAACTTCATTTACTCTATTTTGCTTATACTAGCACTACCAAATGCAGATATTAAAGAGCCACGAGCCATTCCAGTTATAAGATTATTTTAAGATAATTAATTTAAATTATAAAATTTTATAACAAATATATCTGGGATTGTTTAATTTGTTGGGTTAAGAGGTTTTTTTCTGTTTTAGTT